>NC_137197.1:21211290-21233972 GCF_960531495.2 Zeus faber
AGGATTGACTTTTGAACCTTGTTACACTGCACCTTTATGGTGTATTTTTTTAAATGGAGATGAAATATTCAAAAAAAAAAAAAAAAATTAATTATGAAAATAATAATGAATAGTTACGCCCTTAATTTCATATGACCAACTCACTTGGACATTGTTCTTCGTTCTCTCGTTGGCGATGAAGAAGTATTTCCTGTCAAAGAAAGCAAATAAAAACTGGGAGAGCATAGAATCACTTTTCGAAGAGGATGATTTTACTCAATTAAAGTATATTCTGCTTAGAAAGTGCCTCATAAGAATCAGACACTGGCTATTTAAATTTTGTGATACAGGAAAACCTCCTTTATCATTCATATGCCATTTCCTAGATCTTTTCCAAGCAAATCAAAAGACGAACACTGATTTGTGATTTTCATGAAAAGATGAACACCGACTAATGATTTTATTGTTGTAAAAATAAATGACAATATTTTACAATATCTGTAAACCACGTGTGTATTTTATGATGAAATTAAAAAGTCATTTGCTTGAGCTTGGCATGTCTTCTTCAGCACAAAACATGGTCATTGACAAGAAGCAGGCCTTCACAAGCGATGCTGGACTCCTCATAGTCTTTATTTGAGAGATGTTGCATCTGTTTGGTTTCATTTGATCCAGCTAATGTTATACTACTGTTGAGATGTGTACACTGATCACACCATCTCCTTCCCGGTCTTGGATTATTCTTGGACAAGGGTGCGGGTCAGAGTTCCTACTTGGGCGGGCTTTCAAAAGAATTTTTGTCAATGGGGAATCCCACTTTGTCTTTGTTTCCGGGTTCTCTGCTTTGAAGAATGGGAGCTCCGGGACTAGGGTTGGTGACGATGCCCATGAAGATGGGTACTTGGGTCATATCGTCCATCAGGGCAAAGAAGAAAGGTTGATTGAGATGGAAGATGGGGTTGGATGCCCGAGAGATGGCCACAGTGGTTGCTGCTGCAGCCTCTGCACCGTCCTCATTGAGCTCCATGCTGGACTTGTGCATCACACTGGACACCAGCAGGGGGCCGTCGGCAATCTCAGCAAGGTTGGGGTGAGAAAACATCTGGCCCAGACCTGCGGAGAATGAAGAACCGGGGGGGGGGGGTAGAGATGATTACACTTTGTTTCAGTAGAATTACGCGCAAATGTGGCCCTCACACAAACCTACTGTCTGCAGGCGGTAGAGAAATCTTACCCAAGTTAGTAAAGACATCCTGCAGTTCCTGGGTGTATTCCATTTTAAACTTGGGAACTTTGACTTGCACAGCTTTTTCCTTCGGCAGACGATCATACAAGTCTGAGATATTCAGCTTCGTTGCAAGTGTTGACACGTTGAGCTGACCAGACGTCGGCATGACAACTATCAAGCTCATGGACTTCTGGAATCTGAACTGGGCCACCTGTGTGTGCAGGAATAATAACATGAATATTACCAGAAATAATGATTCGCTTTCGCCAAAGTTAGTATTGCTTGGCACTTTCATGTGTAGTCGTGAAAATGTGGAAATAATGTGAATCTATTGAAGTTGTTGTTGTCACTTTTGGAGGAAAGTATCAAGTGAAAATGAGCAGAATGATCAAAACAAACCTGGGCTTCTAGCTCATTGTCAGTTAACAGGCTCAGGGGGTGCTTGGCTCCTTCCATCATTTCAACATCAACCATTTGGCTCTCATCAATGTAAAACACACCTTTGGTGGTGAAGCGCGGGTCAAAGCGAGCTCTCCATTCTCCTGTTGGGGGCAAGGACAGGAGATATTTCCCATTTTCTCTAAAGAGCGAAACGGCAACGCACTAGAAATATAAATGAGCCGTGCCGACCTCAATGTTTTAGCAGACCATTGTGAACCGTTCTCAGTAAACACAACGGTGTGGAACCCCATGACGACTTCATTTTAGGAGAATCACTCTCATTCACCTTTAAAGTGGACAGCGTTGATGAGCATCAGGAGCAGATTGGGCGGCAGGGAGGACAGGAAGTCGGTCATCTTTCCATTCGTCGCCTTGTCGACCCATTCATTTATCTGTTGCAGGCCTTCCAACACCACCGGCTCGGAGTCATAAAGCCGCTGGGACTCCCGAACAAACTGTCGCTTAGGTTCAAACCCTGAAACGCACATCGGCTTGCGTCACACTCACAACACAACTTTTTTCTGACTCAGAATTTGTTGGGAATTTTTTTTTTTTAGAGGGGCTCCAATTATCTGCCGTTCACTCGTTTGAAAACGCTCCGATGGGACTGGTAAGGAGGACAAAAGGAGCCAAGTTCCAAATGAACGCAAAGCAACGTTCAATGTCTATTCGGACTACCTTGCCGCAGGTAGATCCGTGTGGCAATTTGCAAGTCGTTGTTCTTGAGCTGCACCAAAACATTACGCAAGGACTCGTGGTAACAAGGGAGAGCGTTTGCGTGGAGGTGATTCATCAGAAGCTCCTCAGTCTCGTTCGCTGCCCCTGGGAGGGAGAGAAACGCACCACGCACCTGAGCACAATTACAGGGCGACAACGCAAAATCAGATTGGAGGAATCCGGCGCGAAGGCTGCGGTGGAGGGTCCGTACCCAGAGCCAGCTGGGCGAGAGCTAGCGATATGCTGAGCGGAGAGATGATCACGTTGGGTTCTGCCGGCACCGGTTTCAAGTTCTGCAGGAGCTCCATGCCTATCCTCTGTATGGCACGGGCGACGGATTTCAGGGAAGCGGGGCTCCGGCCGACAGATTTGCAGTCTCCATCCAGCTCTTCGTCTGACGATCCCCCATTGTCCTCTTCAGTGGTCGTGGCGGTGGGCACTTGGGGATCCTGCGTCGTACTTGCGTTTGGCGGCCGCAGTGTACCTAGATCCATATCCTGGAGTTAACGCAACAAGGACGCCGAGTAAAAGAATGCCATAACAAGCCAATTAAACATAATAAAAACTTCCCAGCTTTGCCTGTAACCTCTATGGGACGGCTGGGTGTCAGAGGAATAAGAGGCACCAGGGGAATTGAGTCATCGTCAGCCGCCTCAGCATTCTGGAAGAAAGAAACTGGGTGTACAATATCGCATTTTATACCGCTCTGGCACAAATCGATGTAATGGAGAAAAAGGTGAATAATGCTTAACATTAACTGAGTGCCTTACAGCAATTTCTCCAAAGCTGAGACAGATCAACAGGAGTGCCAGATGAAGGTCCATATTCCTACAGCGTGCCTGAAGCAAAAGGAAGATAAATACACTAACTGCATAACCGTCGGGCCCGCTGTTACTGCAATAATACACTGCTGTCAAAATCATTTTCAAAAATATCTACCAGCTCATCCCGACATCAAACACATTCTCACCTGCATAGTTCACGATATTTATTTGCTTTGTTGTCGACTGTGTCCCGTTGCCTGGTCTCCTTTGTTTAAAGACACCAGAATAAACTGGTAATACACCTAAAACACAGAAGCCACAGCCACACAAAAGACATCTCGGGTTTACTCCAATGAAATTAAACTGTGTGCTATCGATTTAGAAGTATGCAATTACAAAGCGCTCTCATATAAGGAAATAAGGGGGAAAAACACATTAAAAACCTGCAGTTTCGGAGCCAGGACTCAAGATAAAAAAACAAACAAAAGGACAACAACAGATCGGCCCGTAAGTTCAAGTTTGAATCAAAAATAATAGTTGTACCCAAACAAATTCTCCGACGACAGTCAAAAATACAAACATGCTTACATTCAAACATATTACAATTCAGATATGCTCAAGCAATTACAATAGTGTAAAAAAAAAAAGGTTTTTGTCTTACCTGAAATATTTAATTAGATTAAACTTGTATCTTGTCTAAAAAAAACAGACTATGCCAATGTGAATGACAGAAATCCAAGTGTAGAAGATTGGCACTTGCTCAGTGAACAGTTAAATATCAACTCATATTGATTGGGGCCTCATCCAAGCCTATTTGTTTGTAAATCTCTTTACCACGACTAATCCTCATTATCACAATGGACAGAAGATAATGTCATGACAAAACAGAACATGAGGCAACATGACGGCGGTTTGATTGCAAAAGTGTGGATACTTCACATTTCCCAATTGCGTGGACGAACATAAGATATCTGACACGGGACGGTGTCCGCTAAATTAAAACGGCTCCTTGATCAGAAAACAGTTAAGAATGGAAAGGATTGTGTCGAGACTAGCCGTATAAAACAAAAATAAAAGCTCAGTGGGTGAGAATAGTTCACTTTCCGTCGGATACTATGTAGAGGTCATTTTTAGACGGCTGACAGAACTGTCAAAGACCCCTTTGCAAACAAAAAACGGACTTTGTCCAATCAGAGCTTGAACCACTTGTTCTTAGGCAACATCTGAAGACAAGGTTAGTGAGAGAGATGTATCTGGTTCAGAAAACACAGTCGGAGCAGAAGTAACAGCAGTAGCAGTATTTTTTTTTATTATTAAACAAGTTAATAAATAAATGCAAGGTATTTTTCTTCATTCAAAAATTTCCAAAAAGATGGATCGATTTGAGCTGATTATCAAGTTTTGAACGTTGACTCAATAGCGAAGTTTCCCTAAACGTCGGTTTTGCAAAACAAACAGATCGTTGAACATTTTTTTGATCTTTGGGAAAATGACTCATTGTTTATAACACAAAGCGGGAAACATTGCGTGTTTAGCATTGGACAGCAATACAAACAGAAAAGGGACAAGACGTTTCAATCATGTCCTCGAGATTATAAGCATTATAATCACTGGGGAACAGGAGCGATGATGGGAAAAACACTTGTACATTGGAAAATGTTTAAAATGACTCTGCATTCGGGGATATATCTTTCGATATGCATTTGCAATAGACAATCAGAAGCAAGGTAATCTACGAATTCATATTGTTTAGTAATTCATGACTAGCTACATCTCTCTGAACATATCATGTAGGTGAAGTTATATAGAAATGTTATGATACAAGTCTGTTGTAGCTGGCTATGGATACCTCGGTGGGACATCCAACACAATCCAAGTAACATTTTCTTTCTCTTCATCGGTTATGAATCATGACATCCAAACGTTACTGTCCGAAAACACAGCTTAGACTTTGTCAAAGCAACTTCAAGTAATTTATTAGTGGTTAAAAAAAAAACCTAAAGAAAAACAAAAAACCTATTCGGCATTAAAATCTGAGTAAGAATCTATAAGCGATAATTGAGGCCATAATTGTGCAGAAGGATTAAGGTTGTGCATCGTTATTTATCTTAATCAACATCTATATCTAGATATCTATAGCCAAGAGAATTGTTTAAAACTTGTCACATGAAACAGACTTCTGGAGTATTATGTTCATGATTTATAAAAAAGTCGTAACATGGAACGCGTCGTTACCAAAAAAGTATAATACAAACGAAAAAAAAAAGATTGATCTACAAATCTTGCATAGTTTCATCAGTGCATTGGGTGCATTATATGGTCAAACACCGAGGGAGACAAAGGGTGACGTGAATGTATTTTTGGCGTTGGTATACATCATACATTTGGAAAGTGTAAACACTACGTGAGAAGAACCTTGTTTTGATTCCACCTTCCTGAGCGGCTCTTCAGATCCATTCTCTCAAAAACAATTAATGACCTTGTCAAACATAAGACTTTTATATAATATAAGATCTATATATCTATATGCGAGGTGTCTTTAAGAACAAAACATGATTTGCTGTGCAGCAATAAATCTCAATAGGGTGGAACAGAAATCCTCCCGTCTACCAATTTGGTCAGTGCCTTCGGCGAAAGCAGCGAGGTTCTTTAGGGAAGAAGCTCATACTGTACGAGTGCTGCTTTATTCATTAAAACTAAAACAAAAACATTTGAGGGATTGGCAGCTTGCTTCATATAAGTACATTGGCCTAGATCCCACACAGAGTGGCGGAGAGGGCACTCCAGAAATCCGGCTCCCTTTGTTAGAACGCTTTCGAGGTCAATGGCAGAGTGCGTGCCGTGGCCGGGAGCCAGTGCTTCAACCTAAGCTAATAAGCGGATGGCACCGTTCTCGGAGCCCAGGAGCAAGAGCCTCTTGGTCGGCAGCACCCCCAGGCTCGTGAGCGTGCCGCGGAAGTTCTCGGAGCTGAGCTTGGTGCTGCTGAGGGGGCTGAGGGAGATGTCGGCCATGGAGTACACCCCTATCTTGTTGCCCACGGTCCCGGTCACGATCTCCGAACCGTAGAGGTCGAAGGCGTGGATGGGCTCGGACGGCGACTTGTACAGGCGCAGGGGCTTCTGCTCCAGGTCTTTCCAGACCGTGAGGGTGTAGTCTGTGGAGGAGCTGATGACAAGGTTTCCTTCCGCCGCCTGAAAGTTAAGAAACACACCCCCCCACCCCCGAGGAAGGAAGTTCACCGAAAGGGAAGCTTAAACGCACAGGCTTCAGAAAGAAGTCAGGCCTGGGTTTGTATTTGTTTGCTGTTGTTTAGAACCAATTCATCTTTTAAACGATGCAATTAAAGATATTTCCAGTTCAAATACTTTTCTACCTCAAACCATCGGTGGGCAGAACACAGAGAGGAGCTGAATGTAGTCATTGGGCAGCCTGGGTCATATGTACGTGCCAATCAAAAATGCCAAGGTTTTTCTAATGAGTAACTTATGTCCATATTTGCCTAAACCTGTGCTTTTAAAACTAGAGACATGAGCCTTGACCCCCCCGAAAATCAGGGTTAAATAAAGTTTGCTCAGCTCGTGTACTTTGTTGACTACCCACTACAGCTTTCTGAGAACTTTCATCACCCACCACGCTCTCAATACCTAAATCTGACTTACCGCCTTTCGTAAAGTCAAAATAAAACCTCTGCACTACAAATATTCTTCAACTGTTGCTTATCACGTGAGTGCTTGAGATTCCAGAGCGACCTCCCAAATCTGTATTTCCACTGAACCAAAACACAGTAATGGGGAAAGGAGCTGATGCAACAGTCGCATTTGTGTAAGAACAGTACTAAATAGAGTCCCTTTATAAACAAATAAAAAATCCAGAGTCTATGCTCAATTGATTGGTTGGCAATGATGAATTTTGAAGCCAGAGGCACTGAAGGCTTTTCCATGTACAAGCTGGTTTCATCACACCCTCTTTTTTTGCAAATATCTTGTCTTCTATGAAGTCACGCCTTAAGGTTGATTGTCTCTCCCTTTTGGCACAAATTCCGGGGGCAGTTTAAGGTGTGGGAAGTTGAGTTTGGGAACGTAAGTGAGATATTCATCGACAAGCTTGCTTAACTTCACAGGTTTACTTAAGTTACAAAAAAAACAGTTAACAGGTAAAGGATTTGTTTGCAATTTTTCAACCCAGGCCTTATTAAAATGCTGGTTCTCATCCTTTATAACTGTTTCATAGCACAATCCAGCTGGATGCTTTCGCTATTGAGAAAGGCACTGCTCTGCTGCAGCTTCCATAAGCCTAAATTATAACTTTATTTACAGTCACTTCCCCAATACAGTGTCGTATTTTGTTTTTTTAATGGCGTATATGAGAGGCAATTTTGCTCATTAATGTTTCATCAAATGCAATATTTTGAAACAATAGAAAAGAAAATTGATAAAGAGTGCAATCAAACTACCATGTGCAACCTATTGTGTAGCCAATTAGACCTAATCGGTCACTTTAACTGCATAATGGCAGAGTGTGACTCCAGTATCAGTAGGAGGAAAAGGAATGGGAATGTCAGGAATTCCTTTTTTATTGGAGCTCAACTCCCTCTGGTGTACTTTGTGCCTCATAGCCCAATAATTCCAGATCTCAGAAACCAATTCCACCAAGCTGCACCAACAAGCTCTGTTCATATAGTAAAAACAATACTCACACACACCGTCTTAGCTTGCAGTATAATATTTGTTAATGTTTGCATTGATCTAAAGCTCTTTACATTTCAAGATAAGACCAGATGTGGGAGTCTCTATGCATTGTTTGTGGGTGTCCAGTTCTCCTATCCTTCTGTCTCGCAAATCACGTTTTTTAGTATCTATATGAAAAATATTTTTAAACTAGCTGATTACCAACAAATATGATGCCTGAAATATTTTGGTGGAAGACTCACTTTTGCTGATTCAGTCCTAATTCATGTAGTCACCAAATGGTAAGAAAAATGGCGAAGAAGAAAACATTAATATACTCTAATATAAAAAAAAATCAATATCAATATCATTGAGATTCATACCAGGCAAGACCTAAGAAAAAAATTCAGTCCTTATATTAGAGAGCCCAATATGTTGGCTGGAGCAGTTGTTTCAACGTTTAACATTGTTCGTTTGAGGCGATACCAAATAAGTACATTCATTAATAAATTAACTTCGGGACATTTCTTGCGGTGAACACAAACCGAAGCACACTTGGACTCTTGCACACCTTCATCTGGAGGATGTCCCCCTCGTGAGCTGGCCAGCCCCTCAGAACCAGGCCTGTGCGTGCGTCAAGCAGGACGATGAAGCCAGAAGAGAAGCCTGCCGCCACCGAGCGCCCACCGGGGCTCACCACCAGGTAGCGGATCAGCCCGGCACTCACATTGTTGTACGCCAGACGGAACTCATGCTGCAAAAGCAAAGAGATGATGGATCGCTTTAAGCCCGGGACTTACCAATGCAAGCAGCATCTCTAGGTACACCGACAACTGATAATCAGTAGATGTCATGAGAAGGAGGTCTGAAAGGCCTCATCCACAAAACGTGTGACGCGTGTCAACACTTCACCACGGCTACCTGCAGTCCGGATTTGCGCGGATCAATGAAGCGCAGGACAGAATCTGCACTGCCAAAGACAACACTGCAATGTGGCGCTGGCATGGTAGTGACGGCTGTGATGGGGTTCTTCCCGTCCAGCGCTTCATATGAGCGGATTTGCTTCCCTGCACACAGAGAACATAACACGGGCTGCAGTGCACACACAAAAGCTGCTGTGGCAAAATAAATCCCGTATTTCATATTACATATTGAGCTGGCACTTCATAATAAAGAGTTATTCATGTGCTTTTCTATATGTATTTCAATCATAGGTTGACGTTTTCACCTTTCCGAGCAAGAACGCAAAGATCAGGGACGCAAAAAGTGAAGCTGTGCTGAATTTGACAAACTTCATAGAAAAGTGACTGTTAGAGTGATCGAGGGTAAAGCCGGATTTGGGAAAAATCGTAGCAGTTTCGAATGAAATTCTAGGATTTTCAATGTAATCCAGTCACAGACAACAGTATGGATTGCCACTTTGATTAAACCTATATTTCACTGTAATTTGCATAAGAGAGGAGAGGAGCAAATTTTTCAGCAACAGCCTCCTTCAATGTACCAACAAGACTCAGAAATTCAAAATGTAATTACAGTATGAAATAAAAAATAAAAAATAAAACACTTCACGCTATTTGTATACCATGTGACATAAACTCATTATATTTTTACTGATCCAAACTTGTTATGTGCTTGATCCCTCACCTGTGTACTGGTCCCACAGGTGAATAGTACCGTCACAGCTGACCACCTCCTGCGATGTCTCCAGCTGTCCAACGTAGAACACGGATTTCCGGTGGTCCGTGTAGGTCAGCCGGGCCTCCACCTCCCTGGTTCCATCACCGTGGTTATAAAGAGGCCAAAGCCTCACCGTTTTGTCTTTACTCCCAGAGAGGAAGTAATTCTCTCCGGCCAATGGCGCCAGACACTTGACAGTGCCCGTGTGGCCCAGGAAGTTCTGCAGCCGTATCTGGTGGAAGTGGAAATGTGGGTCCTGCTGGTTGAGGCCAATTTCATATTGCCAATAGGCGAGCCAGTTGCCCTGCAGCGAGCGTCCACTGCGAGGCAGCTCCTGCTTCAGGGCACTGTCCTCTGGCGCTGGGCCCGTCACCCAGGAAGTGGAAAATGAAGAGAATGGTGCACCAATTGATTGCGCGGTGTAGGTGGAGGCGCTGGTGACAATAGGGGCAGCATGGCTGCTGTGGGAGCGACCCCAGGAGTCCACTGAAGCCAGGTTGGGACTACTGCTGTACTCAGCGTCACGGGACACCTGGATGCGGTTTCCTACCAGGTGGCTACCAAAGGTACCAGACTCAGGGACGATGTCCGATCCCAGAGGGGTGGAGGTGGTAGAGGGGCCAGGGAAATGGCTGTAAGCTACTTGTCCACCCATGCAGGAGGGCGGAGGCTCTGCCGTGGATGCTGCCATCGGGTTTCCCTCTGGACTGCAAGGGCTCACACTCTCTTGGTAGGACTGGGCCAACCTCCAAACTAACTCATGGTTGGGAACCAGTTTTCGGATTGCAACGTCACCTATAATATAGCAGGTGTATGCAAAGTTACACTGAAGCTGATTTAAACAAGTGGCACGATTACATTTATTTAAAACAGTAAAGGACGACAGGGTGTCTGCAGGTATCGGAGCTTTAAGATTATAATATACTACTATAATACTTTTCAAGACCTTTTTGAGGCAAATTTTAGATTTAAGACTTATTTTTGAACAAATCACCTCTTGTATTCATATTTAATTTGTAAAGGACCTACAGACACCCTGAGACTGTGTTTTTCTTACCTATAAGGCAGTAGAAGGGAATGTAGGAAGCATAGGCCATCTCAGAGTTAAATACAGTCTGCAGTTCCTCCAGCACCCCCAACTCATAAGTCACATTGGACCCGTCAGAGGTGCAAACATCCACCACAGTTACTTCTCCGACAACCCTGCGAGGGGCACTCTCCAACTGCAGTAAAAGCAAACTGGTCAGAGGTGATGCGCATTTCACATTGCTCCGTAAATTGTCTCTCATGCCACCACACAAGGCACCTGATTCAGATAACGTGTTCCAATGGACCTTTTTCATAGAGGTTTCATGGCAGTTTAAACACAGGAGTGGATCAAAGCATTAATATTGGTATGCTCCTCCGTTTATAAACATCAGTGCATCGGTATAGACACCAGCTGTGAAGTAACCATACATTGTAATGGTGCACTGACATACCTTAATAGAACAGACAATACAATTTTTATTGTAGCCAAGTTAAGGCTTTGTTTAACGTACTCTGACATCTCTGGAAAAAAGCAGCCTTCATTAGTCTTTCATACATATAGAATTATACTGAATCAACAGTAAGGTAATTCAGTACTCTATCCTTTTCATGGCTGTGGGCTTTTGATTGTTGAGATGTACAAACACACGCCCACAAACGTATGTTTTTGAATGCCTAGTTCTCTGCCAAACTCCATCTCAGTTTTTTAAGACTAAATAACTAAAGTTTGTGTTGACGCACCGCCTGGCACTCGGTATGTGCCCGATGTAGCGAGCGAGCGTGTGTGTGTGTACCTGTGGCTGCAGACAGTTCAGAAGAGAGAAGACAGTGAAAAACTGCCGCAGGGTGTCAGCCATATGCTGCTGCACCATCTCTCTGCCAATGCGGAGACAGATGAGAGCCATAAGACTTAGCGTCTTGAGGCACACGGCAGAGCGAGTCTGCACCCCGCTGGGAAACCTGGGCATGGAAGTAAATATACAAGTAAAGAGAAGGTGATTGGCAGATTCAATACAGCACCCTTTCCTCTCACAATTCAAATGCAGTTCAAATAACAAAAGGTAAATTCAAATTCCCTTCCCCACGGATATTTGGACACAGCTCCGTCTTATTATTAAGTATTACAGGAAAGTACAAAAGTTAGTACTATATATTTGGTACGGGGCAGAGCAAACATGATGATTGTAAGAACTGTTGTAATAATTGTTTTCCTCAGATCTTCAGACAGGCAAAAAAGACAAAAAATAAAATACTAAAAACACTAAAATATGTATGTAGAGACCTCATAAATCCTAATTTAATGCCTCTTACATGTAAAACTGACCTTTTTTTAAGGACCTGAACAGAAGAGAAATTGAGAACGTCACATTTGGCTATTGTATATAGTTGGCTATGAATTGGTCTAATGGCGCTGTGTCATCTGAAGGTCAAGCACGTTCTATCGTGCAAATCTCTGTGTGCATGTTTTTACCCCATTTGGGGGGTTGTGAGAAGGTCCAGCAGGGGGAGCAGTACATCCTGGTTGATCTTCATCAGCATGTCCATGAGAGTAGTGTCAGAGAGAAAGACAATGATCTTCTGGGTGAGCACCACAGCCCCAAGCAGACCTGCCTCCTTCCGTGTGTTGAGACGCAGGGACGATGGGGGAGACACCTGGGGAGCATTTGCAGGAGAATATTAAATCCCTTCGTTGAGGTTAAGCTTTAATTTTTTAACTGTTTTTATGTACTTGCTACTTATATGCATTTTTCTTACCAAGTAGCCAATGTACGGCAAGTACTGGTATGTGAGTACAGGCTCTCCATAAAGGTGGGCTATGTAGAGAAGGCAGTCCAGAACAGGCTCTGCTGTCTGATCTCCAACCACCGGTCTCTTTTCATACACACTGCCCATTGCCACACTCTCTACATTGCTCTCCTCGGGTGCAGGGGCCACAAACTGGTGCTTCTCAGGCCCTTGGTTTTAGGAAAATGAGTGAAAGAAAAAAAAAATAATTTACAATTTACCTATTTGTAATTACAGTCAGTGCATGTTTACTTGAATATTAGTGTACATCTAAAAATGTAGAGGTGAAATTTTAATGTTTGACAATTTTTTGCAATTACTACAATTTAATGATTAGAACACTTTCTCACCAACATAGCAGGTTGTGAGCAGTCTAAGAAGATTTCTGGCCACATATCGAGAAGTCACTGTTGGACCAAGCTTCGCAGACAGCCATCTAACGGTCTTGCAAACTGTGTCTAGGTGCGCAAATAAAAAATGATACATTATTATACATTTGTTTATAAATGAGTAGAAATGCCTGATATAACCAACTTTCCTCCCTAACTCACCGAGTAGAATCTTTTGCTCCTTCTCCTCAGAGTCTTCCATCGAATCATCTTCCTCTTCTCCCACTAATCCTTTCTCGGACCCTTCAAGTGTCATCCCGCTCAAAAACTCTCCCTCGAGAGTGGCAACCGTTTCTTCTGTGCAACCGGAAAGAGTAGGCTCCAAATCAGGTACGGTCACCCCCTTCCCCTCAGTCTCAGTTGTCTCCTCTTCCTCAAGCTCTCCTACCTCCTCTCCCTCACTGGCTTGTTTCAGATCCTGGCTGCTGTCGGCTGATTTGAGACTGGCTCGATCCCGCGTTGAGTCTCCATCACCAATGGAGAGCTCACTAGCGCTGCTCTTATCACTGAGCTTCCCCACACTCAGAGACTCCTGATCTTGTTCTTTCACGGTTGAGTTCTGGCCTTGCTGTTTTCCAGCTGAAGTCGCTGCTGAGCCATTGTTCACATAAAACCCATTTTGAAAGTCTTCCCCCTCTGTGAGGAACACCTGGTCATTTAGACTGATGCCTGAGGAGTAGTCCACCAGCCCTGTGTCCCCGGTTACACCAACACTGACAGCGCTGCCACTTCCGACATTTCCACTAACAGAACCTGACGATGGCCGGCCATCACCACACCGGAACTCTTCCTCTTCTTCTCCTAGGTGGCAAGTCCCACCTCTCAGCCCTTTACCAGCTTCCACTCCTGAGCCTGGAATGCAGCTCTCAAAGCCAGTGATGACCTGTAGCACATGCGGTAAGAGGCTGGAGAGAAAAGCTTGAAGGCCAAGCCTTACAATGAGCTGGAGAACAAAACAGTCAGTGTAGAGATAGAAACGCCCTCGCAGACAACGGGGGTTCTCATAAACACTGACCAAGGGCTTCAACAAGAACTTGGTTGCATTTCTCGGACCCAGAACTCTGGCAATGGGCTCAAATAGGTACCAGGCAGCATAGACAGCAGTTGACTCCTCAAGCATGAGGGACAAAATAAAGGGCAAGAGAATCTCAAGACCCTCACCATTGATGTTTCCAAGCAATAGGGTTTCAAGCTGCTGCCACAAGTGAAAGACTACATCTCTCCCTTGAAGACTAGAGGTAGTCTCCATCTTGACATGGTAGGAGAAAATGAACTTGTGAAGTGCCGGAAAATATGTGGGGAAAGGAAAGGGAGTGATGATAGGGCTCAATAGTTGGCATGGATTTGGGGGAGGGAGCCCCTCGTAGATGGGGTCATATTTAAAAAGCAGTTTACTCGGGCAATGTGTTAATTTGTTATTTGCTTTTCCAGAGTGCTTCTGAATCAGTAGGAGTGTCTCAAGAGCATGATGCAGAGACAGTGGCACATCACGGAGGCCAGCAGAGCACATCTTCATAACAGCTTGGAAACGCTCTCTCAGTGGGGTGCCTTGTTTCAAAACTCTCAGCTTAGAAGAGTGAAATATTTCGGCAATAACAACACCAAGAGCCTGCATGTCCCTTTGGTACAGCTCTGTTAGCGAAGGAAGAGACTCAGCAACAATCATTCTTTCCCAACGCTCCTTGTCAGACTTCTCTAGATCAGACACTTCAGCATGCAGGCTCTTTACCAGGAAGTTGTTCAATTTCTCCAATTCTTCAAGAGGTTGTAATGGGTTAAATCCCTCCGGCAGAATGATCTTAAAATCTTCAGCCTGGGTAACATTTCCCTCTACATGCTTTCTGTTTGAGCTTCCTCTTTGTAACATGGTGCTACGAAGGCTAGGGCCCAGGCTACTTGCAGCACTGCCCGTGTTCTCTGCCGGGAATGAACTTGGGGACTGGGACAGAATAAGGGCTGTGTTGTCTCCTCCCATCTTCACTCCAGTTGTATTGATGCTTGGCAGTGGCACGGAGGAGGCAGCAGCCCCAGAAGAGCCAACCGAGGCCAATGAGTCCAGAGCTTCCATACCTTGTTCAAGCTCTTCATCCCTATCTAACATGGTCCAGCCACTGGATTCACACCCTGTGGACTCTGGAACCATTCCATCCACAGTGTCAGCCATGGTGTTCAGCAGAGGAATTTGTAGAGAAGGCACATTAAGAGTGACAAGGCCTAGAAGTGGGGGTTCCGGAGGGGCATACTGGTATGGAGCTTGACGAGGAGGGTGGGGGTGATCAAATAGCTGAACGACACCATAGTTAGTAAGATGGGTGTGGTTGTCAACCAAGTGCAGGCATACATTCTTGGCCTTCACAGCTTCTTTGCCTGACAACTTATATCCAAAGGTTAGGTCTATCCAGTGATGCAGGTGCTGGGACACCTCTCTGCTCTCCAGCAGCCGCCTGTGGATCTCTACAAAATCCTCACAAGAGTTGCACCATGAAGGCACGTCAAGGTCTGGCATGTCAGGGTGGATGGAACGGAATATGGAAGGATCTGTGAAAAACTCTGGAATGCATTCATCTGGGGTCCAACTCTGTATGCGTTCCATACTGGCCGGGTATTCATTTGGCTCCCACTGAGATCTCACATGTTTGCACAACACCGACTTGGGTGTTTGCCGAGCCTTGTAGACATAGTAGGTAATGTCCGAGAGCACATCTGAGATGTGGTGAGGTACATGGAGGTGATCAGACTGTCCGACCCCACCACCACCAACAGAGCCAGCCAGGTCTCCACCTACACCAGCCCCCCCTGCCACATTTCCACCTGCAGCTGCCAGAGCTTCTTTGGTCATCTCATAAGTGAAGTCCAGCTGCTTATCTCCTTTGTTAAGCCTGAACTTTGACCTCCTAAGATCACGAAACCTCCCGAATGGCACAGTGAAGTCCACCACCCAGGGAAGCACTGGATGATAGTTTGGGTCTCCTTGTCTCCTCCCCGCTAACCTGTTTAGTTCCATCAAGTAGCGAAAGTTACTGAGTCGACCATGGACCCAGTCAAGGGCCAAGGCCTTGAGCTCATTAAAGCAGCCCGCACATAAGGCCTTATTGATACCACTCATGCATTCTCTGCCCCATTGTTGGATGTTTTTTGGCACTTGTCTGCCCATAGCATAGCTCTCTGCCTCCATTTCTGTCCCCAGCTCCTCATAATGGGTCAGATTGAGCCTGAGGCGACTGCACAGCTGCTCATCTACTGCTATGTCATGCAATGAGAGCTCTCCAATAGAAAGCCCTGCTGCATGACATGCTTGCAAAGCTATGAGTAACTGGTAGAGGATGAACAGTAGTTTGGCATGGCTGTTGGCAAGCTTGGCAGGGCTGTAGGAGACAATGTCATGGAGTGAATACTGACTGTAGGGTAGGACCACATATAGCATCTCAGCTGTCTCCAGAAGACACTCTGCAGTGAGGACATTGGGACACAAATGGTCTCTCTCATGTTTGGGAAATGACGATGAAGTCTCTCTAGCTGGAGAAAGGGATGGTGACACTTTTTCAGTTGAGATGAACGAGGAATTGAAGAGCTTTTGGAGCGCTTGACGCACAGCATCAATAGCCGCAACATGCATCTGCTCAGTGGCACCTGCGTACGGCTGCACGTAGTTGTGATGAGATTCATGCCAGAGGTTCCTGGAAAAACAATTGAAGAGAATTTGGTCAATGATTGATCAATATGTCGGACAAGCTCTGCATTTAAATTCTATTCAAATTAAATAAGTTCAACATTAGCATTTAATTTTAGTTTCATAAAGACTAATACTGTAAAATCTACAGTTGCTTAATGAATTCCCTTTCAAAATGACAGATGCTTTCACAATTATGAACGTCAAACCTCTCCTAAAACTTCCCACATCAGATATAAGAACATATTACACATATTATTTTGTTCATGGTGAATGTTATTATTAAATGTGAATACCAGTGTTTGCTAATAATTCCACATGCACTTAAAAGGTAAGTAGGCACAGTACCTGACATTCTGCTGCGATACACCCAGCATCGTTTTTATGTAAGAATCTTGCGACGTGGCTTCTCCTTCTTGATGGCATGGATCTCTGGCCAGTGTGTAGCTGAGCTTACTTTTCCTTAGACCTTGAATACACACTCGTGTCCAGCCATGTGGCAACTTAACCTGGGAACGCTGTAGATACATGCATATTTCTGTCTCGCTGATGCTGTCAAAGCGAGCACAGTGCATGATCCTATTTTCCCTAAGCCCCATCACCCAACGGGTAGGGACTAAGGCAACAAGTTCCTGGGGCCGGGATCCTGGTCCAAGCTGCCGCCGATCGATCCCCAAATCCCTCTCAACTGTTGACATCAGCCACTCCATGGTGAGACTTCAATGTCTGGTGAGAGTCACACACTGTCCAGCCACATATGCCGGGCTGTGTCAACGTTGCAGGTCCATTGAGTTGTAAATGAAAGACTCCAAGAGCAGACTTGGTTCTTTTCTTAATGATTCACCCAAGACCTTTTTAAAACAGAGAGATGGACAATGATCACGTGACCATCTCAGTACATTTAGATTAGAGCTCATCTCACATGATAGAACAGTCATTGAACAGGGCATCACTCACTAATTAAGAGAAGCGGTGCAAATGATATTTCACAAATAGTATTAAAACTACAGAATTGCTTCCATAATCGTAATATTTTTAACAGCACGGTTCCTACAAATTAAACCCTAAAGTTGTGTGTAAAAAATAATAGAACTATGTGTTTTGAGGCCCCGGCTTAGCCAATGGCCAATCTACATAAAACACAAGAGACATACATCAGGGGCCCAAAATACCAATACCATCCCATTAGCGTGAATAATATTGGAACGGTCAACACGGGCGGCTTGGCGGACCGACTGATGTCGAGGATTCCGGGGTGTCTGCAGATATCAGAGACTTACACTTAATAACCTTGTCTCTCAAGTATTATGAAATAGGATTTAAAGGATTAATATAAAAAAGATCCTTTATACATTGTGCAGGTTCAGTTGTAGAATTAGGGGTTTACAACAGAACTGTTGCCTCTGATGAAGGGGGGGGGGGGGACTATTTTGACAAAAAGAAAGGTATGGACGGATGGGAAATCTGCTTAATCTGAATCAGAATTATTATTATCTTTTTTTAATCGGGCCAAGCACATTTTCATATACAAGGACGATATAATAAATAATACAGCAACAACAGTATAAATACAGTGGATATTTCTGTATATAATGAAATGACGACCGCCTAACGGGACTTTTACTCCCCAATATTTGTTCAACGGAATCAAACCCCAGACAACGTGAGACGGCGGCGACCTGTTGGTGGGACGCGCCGGGGACCCGCCGCTCAGGAAGTGACGGAGGCTAAACCTCGGGCGACAGCACTAGCTTCGGCTGCGGCTTCCCGGCGGGGACGACGCGACGTTCGGATCGCGGAGGGGGGGCGGGAGACTAAAAAAACAAAAAACAAACCCGACAACCGTGGGGATTGCGACGGAAATGTCGGGACAACGGGCAGCGCGACGGGAGTCGGCGCCCCGACAGCAGCTCACCTCTCACGACCCGCATCCCGCCGCCAGCGCGGAAGCTCGGGGCGTCGCGCTTTCGAGAAAAACAACAACCATAATAATAATGATAATAATAATAATAATAACTCCGTAAAGAAGGGGGCGACGTCTCCCCGGTCCGGTTGGTTTGCGGCAATGTCAGCAAACGGCGGAATCAGGCGCCCGAGGATGTTTTCGTGCGACGGGACTCGCGGCCATGTTGGAAGGAAAATCACGTGACGCCGCGGCGGCGTCGGCGCGTCACGTGAGGCTCGCCGCCGTCGTGCCGCGTTCGCGAGCTCGGAAACCGGGAACGCCCGAGTCGCCGTGTCCCCGCTTCCAAGTCCCGACGTCGCCTCTGACCCGGGGGGTGGTGGTGAATTCAAACCGTGAACCCCACGTGAAACTGGAGTAGGTTGGGTGGACGTTAGACGCGGTTTCAAGTTAAAAAAAAAAAACCAAAACCCATTCGAATGGAGCTGCCTTCGCCGTAATAGGTGTTGGTAAACTCGGGCCAGAGCGGTATACTAGGAGATCCCGAATTTCCTCTGCACTTTCCCCCCAGTAGGAGGTTGGATGTTCAACAGGAGCACGTTAAAGCCTCCCGTTCGGTTACATTATTTATCACACGTTGTGAGATTACGTTGAATACATAATAAAACACCCCGATTTGTGTCCTTGGATAGTCTGGGAGCGATCTCCACAAGGTGGCGTCGCTGCTCTGATATTAACGTTGCATTCAATTTCGATCGCAACTCGGAAAAACTCGAATCGGACCTGGCGTCCGTGTCGAACAAAGTTCCCTTTTTTAATGGGTTTTGTATTTGAGAAACAACGCCTAACGCCTCGATCTTAAGTATTCCGTGGTTTTGCTCTGCGTTAACATACGCACAGTTGCTGCAGGCGTATATGGAGCCAATAAAATACATGTTTTAGCTCAGAGGTGTAGACAAGCAAATCGGAATGGCCGATTTCCGACTCTCAATTGAATGCAGCATTAAGTCATAACTGTTATAGTTTACAGGTTAGATATCTTCGCTTCACATTGAATTTGTTTCCCTTTTATACATTGTTGAGGGGGGGAAACGATGGTATTTGTTGTCATTACGTTTGAACACAATAACTATAATATACCCCGAATTTTGATCCCGAATATCATGGGCGTAATGAGTAATATCATCCACGAGGTGGCGTCGTTTCCGTCATTAAGCCGCTAGAATCGAAGTTGAGTTTAATCAACGTTTGTAATTAGAATTTTTTTTTTTTAATATCTATTTTATTACAATTTTTTTCTTAGTTCGTCCGTGGTTCCATTTCAACGTACAATCGTTTTTTTTTTTTTTTTTTTTTTCAAACATCAAGTATTTTCGTTCAATGTATTTGTCGCGTGGCGGTCATAACAACATGTTTTGTTTCCCGTCTTCAAAGGGGTCGAACATGTGACTTTGGACGTTGAAAACATCACATTAGAGGGAGATCACAGGAAGAATAATTCAAAGTTTTCCTCCTTCCAGGCGCATCACAGACAACATGACATTCCCTGCCTAAGCGGGCATGATACAGCAATTTGTTTTTATTTTTATGTTTATTTTTTTACCTCCCACCAGTACTACATTTTGGATTCGGACACTTTTTCATCAAGACACACAGGACATTTCGGTGATGACTTACATATCTATTAAAAAATAAATAAAAATACCTGTGCCAACTACAAACTACAGCCACGCATGTTAAATGACAATGATTCCATTATATTTACAAGGTAGTTTAGTTGTTTCTATGATCGGCTTTTTAATTAAAATGTCTACAAATACAATTGTTTTTTTCCCCCTCACACGTTTCAGTTAAGTTTCCAAACACACTGGATTCTAAGTCAACGTTAATAAAATACCGATTAAAAAAAAACGACACTGGAAACAAAACGAATAAAAACACCAACGCTCCACTGCAATTCTAAAGACGCAAAGCTTCAGTTATCCTAGTAAGTATTTAAATAGCTTTTATTTTATTTTTCTAATGAAAACGGATTTAATTGCGTTTTAACTGATCCGTTAATTGTAAAGGATTCTTCAACTTTTCCGGGAGGTAAAATGTGTAAAAAATGACGTTGATGGCAAACCAGCCAGTCCGGTATGAAGTTGATTCACGTGTTACAGGCTTAACGTGGTGATTGTAGATCATCGGTTTGCACTTTACTTACACACTGTCTGTATAGATGTATAGATGTATAGATGTATAGATGTATAGATGGCTGTTATTTCCTACAAGCTTGCGGGGGTCTGCTGTGTGTGTGTGTGTGTGTGTGTGTGTGCGTGTGCGTGTGTGTGTGTGTGCGCGCGCGCTGACATGATTATGATTATGATTATGATCGTTATAACCGCAACATCCATCCCTTCTTAATTGGGATTCGTGACACTGCTCTGCCCTAAACCCTTCACACGCACACGCACGCACGCACACACGCACGCGTCCCCGACACACGCACGCACTCCCCCCCCCCCCCCCCCCCCCCCCCGTGGATGTAAAAAGCTCATCCATGGTCCGCACACGTATTTTCCCGAGTTTGCTCCTTTCGTCCAGGATGGCATTTGTCGCTCGTCTGCGACACCTCAAGAATGAGATTATTCTGTTCTCTACTCCCGTTTTACTCCTTCCACTGCCTCTGGTCGTCGGCTCAACGGTATGTGAAGGACATATTCATGCAATCTAGGTTGAAATTTATAGACAGAAAAAAAAGGTTGTTGTTTTTTTTTAAATATTGTAAAAAGGGGGGTGGGGGGGGGGGCAGAATAAAGAGAAAAAAATGAACTCGAAGTATTGATTCACAAAACTTCAATTGAATTTTAAGACTTTATAGTAATGACATTTAATTAACTAATTTTTTTTGAACGTGGTTCAATTATTAACTTTTTTTCCACTGTATGGCAATTTTGTCATGTACTGTATGTGTACACGCGTTATGTCTGCTTTCCTTGTTTGTTTTCGATTTTTCGATTCAAACACTTTATTTGTGTAAAACTTGCACCTGACGTGTCCCTGGTTCCCTGTGTTCCACGGTGCATGATGGGAGCTGTCCAGTGTTGTTTTAACCCTTTGTTGTTCGCATGAAGGAAGGGTCAGTCCACCGTGGGAACATGGAGCGGGGCCCGTCTCCGTGTTTCCACTGCTACATGTCAGTGGCTGCAAGCATGTTGTGATAGTCAGCCCCAATTCCGATGCTTCCCGCTCTGCGCAAAAAATACCATGAAGGGATGACTAAATCCACAGGTTGTTTTTTTTTTTGTTCTTTTTTGTTTGGAAATGTGGCTGTTCATTACGTTTTGCAGGCACACCATGACGCCCAACAACCCCTTTAAAGTAGTGATTAACTTGTTAAAACTTTGTTGGTTGAAACAGCCATTACAATGTATTTGCGGTATGCATGTTCTCCTCTATATGCCGCTAATGTGGCGTGGTCCGCCTTTCCCGGCAAAACTCCAAAGCGAGAAGTGAATGGCAGCCACTGTTAATTTGACGGGCTTACTGTGCCCTTGAAACTTAAAAAAAAAAATAATAATAAAATCTCCACCAACAAATCCAATCGATCAGAAGAAGGCAAACTTTAAGAAAAGAATGGGACTTCAGATCGAGGACGAGGGAATGGAATGAAATCTGGGACTTGTGGTGTCGTCCACCCAGCACAGGCTATTTTGCCGATTTCCACTTGAAACAAGAGCCTGCACCTCTTGTCATGTGTATGAACAGGCGAACCATTACAAGACAGGACATCAAACTTTGACCCCCTTAGAGTTATCGTAGCCTCATCTCGCACCGCCCGGCAATCAAAGATTATGTAATAGGCCCACCATAAATACACTGCCCTGTTTTGTTCTTTCAGATAATGGCACGTTTCCGGGAAGTGCCATTCTTGCACGTGTGTCCGTGTGTAATGTTTGTTGGTTCGCTTGTGTTGCAGGAGGCGGCGTGCGCCTATGTGATCATCCTGATGGCCGTGTTTTGGTGCACGGAGGCCCTGCCGCTGGCCGTGACCGCGCTGCTCCCCGCGCTCCTCTTCCCCTGTTCGGCGTGATGCAGTCGAAGGACGTGAGTGGGGAAAGCGCGGCGGAGGGGTTACGAGGGGGTTACGATGGGCTTCCGCCGGGCGCCGCGGGGGTCTTACGCGGCTCCTTTCGGCTTCCTTTCAGGTGTGCATGCAGTACCTGAAGGACACGAACCTGTTGTTTGTGGGGGGACTGATGGTGGCGGTGGCCGTGGAGCACTGGAACCTGCACAAGCGCATCGCCCTCAGGGTGCTGCTGTTTGTGGGCGTGCGTCCGGCGCTGTGAGTGGAGCGGCGGCACAAATCAAACAAATCAAACATAAACACAAGACATCTCCAGGCGGTGTCCAAAACGGTGACCGAAGCAATTTCTACACCCGAGCTTTC
>NC_137197.1:21234172-21354172 GCF_960531495.2 Zeus faber
CAACAACGGTGAAGTGGAGGTGCCTGGGATCTCTGGGTCCGAGGAGCAGACTCAGCTGGCGGAGGCCGATGGCAAACCGCCGCCAAAGATGGAGAAACAGAGCGAGGGTCAGGGTGAGCGAGTGGGCCGAGCCGCGGCCCTTTTTTTTTTTTTCACGTAGTTTTACATGAAAACGACGTTTTCCGGCGGGGGGGTGAGTCGATGTTTTTGTTCCACGTGGCTAATAACCCACTCTGTGCCCTCCACGCCGATGTCCAGTTGTCGTGACTTTCCTCAACGCCTCGGCAGAGGCTGCCAGACGTAAGGAGGCTGCAGAAAGAAAGAAGATGTGCAAAGGCATGACCCTGTGTGTTTGCTACGCCGCCAGCATCGGAGGCACCGCCACACTGACGGGAACGGGCCCCAATCTGGTGCTCAAGGGCCAGATGAACCAGTGGGTGTCCATCATGCCGATACACAGTGATTATAAGAACGTTACGTTCCATTTCAACGTGAATTACAGTTCATAATTCACAGTTTGGGTTGCCTCTAGGCTCTTTCCTCAGAATGAAGATGTTATCAACTTTGCGTCCTGGTTCGGCTTTGCCTTTCCCAACATGATTCTCATGCTCACGCTGGCCTGGCTCTGGCTGCAGTTTGTCTTCATGGGATTCAAGTGAGTTCGGCGGCCATCGGAAAATCCGGCTGACACGGCCGCGAGGCCTCCGTCAGGCGCCCGTGTCATTTTTCAACGCACTCTGACGCAGAGGTTCTCTCTCTCTCCCTCTCTCTCTCTATCCGCAGCTTGAGGAAGACCTGGGGGTGCGGGTCGGTGAAGACGGAGAAGGAGGTCGCCGCGTACGAGGTCATCCGCGAGCAGCACCGCCAGCTCGGCCCCATGTCTTTCGGGGAGCTGAGCGTCCTCGGCCTCTTCGTTCTGCTGGTGGTGCTGTGGTTCACCAGGGACCCCGGCTTCATCGCGGGCTGGGCCACGGATGTCTTCAACTCCAAAGCAGAGTTTGTATTCTTTTTTTTTTTTTTTGTACTATTTATCTTCCTCCTGGCTGTGGTAAATGTCTCTGTTTGTCCCGAGAGGACGGTCGTGAATTTGTTCATTTGCCGTTTTCCTTTTGTCCGTCGCTCAGGTACGTGACTGACGCGACGGTCGCGGTGTTTGTCGCTGTCCTCCTCTTCGTTCTGCCGTCTAAACCCCCACGTCTGTGTTCCTGGAGGTCTCAAGGCATTGACACGGGTGAGTTGTCTTCCAGTGGGTAAATCGTTGCGCGTTTCTTTTTAGACGGCATATCATAAAACACGTTTTTTTCTCCAGCGCCCCATCATACCGGCCCCACTCCGGCTCTGCTCACCTGGAAAGTGGTCCAAAAGAAGTTACCGTGGAACATAGTGCTTCTTCTTGGGGGAGGCTTTGCCCTGGCTAAGGGCAGCGAGGTAAATGGCCCACGGAGACTCATCAACCACGACCGCCATCTCTGTTTTAATGGCCGCTCTTCTCACGTAGATGCGTCCCGCGTTCCAAACGTCATGAAATGCTGGTGACGTCGGCGTTTCTCTGCAGGAATCAGGACTTTCAAAGTGGATGGGGGATCAAATGACTCCCCTGCAAACCATCCCTCCGTGGGCCATCGCCGTCATTCTCTGTCTGCTGATCGCAACGTTCACAGAGTGCACCAGCAACGTGGCCACGGCCACGCTCTTCCTACCTGTCCTGGCCTCCATGGTAAGTGTGGTAGAATTTTAGATATATAATTTGAACCTTTCCCGCAGACCCTCTGTTTGATGAGTACCACACCGGTCGTTATAATAGCTTTTGTTGTCGTCCTTCCTTTCCCCTGACCACACTTGCTCCTGAAGACACTGCCCTCTTCTACCCGCTTCTTTAACCAAGTGCTTCCCCCCTGGCCGTGCCTCCTTCCCCGGGACATTCATTATAATGCCTTTGCTTACCGGACCCCTGCTGTTTCCCGCGCCTTTCTCCTTGGGAGACACTTTTGAATCTTTTGTTTGGATAGGGTTTCCCCCCTGACCACGCCTGGCTCCTTGGGACCTTCATTATAATACCTTTGTTTAATTAACTGCTTACCTGAAACCACGGAGACAATTTTACCACAATCCTCCACTTCACTGTCTTCACTGGGACCGTGATATGTTGTGAGTGTGGGGATCGCACCGTGGGGAGCACAGCAGAAAACCCCCACGCTCCCCGCCAGGAGCTCCAGCATCGCCCCAAGCTGGTCCCCGCTCCCCGCCGCCGAAGGGCCGGTGCTCCACACCGCTTCCACTGTAGTGTTGGGTTGTTAATGAACGATCTGATTCCTTGAAACGGCTCAAAATACTTGTTTTTCCAAGTTTTACAGTTTTATGTTGTTTGTTTAAGTTGCTGTCTCCTCTACTGTTTTGTTCCCAATCACCCTGGAACCATGACACGCCGGTTTTCTGACGGGTTTGTGACGTTGAACGTGATGCCCCAGAAAAAAAAAACACATTTCTCCAGCAACAGGAAAGGTGTCAAACCGCTTTTTTTCTTTAAGCAGGTCTACCCCGGTTTAAAAAGCTGGGGTAAACCTGCTAATTTTTCGTGTGAAAACGGTATTATTTAAACCTCAACTCAAGACCACACAGATGGAAGAGTGGCGTTCTCGCAAACCTGTATGACCCTTACTTTTCCCCCATGGGCCCACGTGTTTATGTATTAAATTATATTCAACGTTTGTCCTATTGTCACATTGAAATCCCTTCGTCAAGGATTTGATTATTCTACATCGGTGAGGATTGTCACTGCAGAAGTAAAACACAAATACATGCTTTTACACAATCAGTTTTACGGTTATTGAGGCACAAAGCATTGGCACTCGGTAGCGGTGGCTCTAAGAGGTGAAATATCCAGCGTCTCGTTTCGCAGGCCGTTTTGCAGGCCGGCCTACATATCCCGGTTTGGCACTCCCCCAGAGAACCATCAGGGGCTGAATGCGTTAGGTCCCCCTCCACCGGGCCCCTCCTCCCATTAGCAACCTGCCAAACACACCAATTCATCCCAGTGTCTTGTTCCCGCCCTGTTGCCGCCAAAGAATGGTATCACTGTGCCCAGTAGCCGAGGCCTGAGAACGCACTAGAGCCAGACTGAGACAGAATGTGACAGGGGCATTCAGAGGCACATTTGTATTGAGAGCACATGGGGGCACATGCGGGCGTCCATCTCCTCTAAAAGGGGGGTGAAGGCGGTGGCAGGGGGCTGCGACAGAAGAGCGTTCCACTGTGCAACTGAAAGCAGTGAAGGAACACTATTGTCGCTTCAAAAAAAATGTCCACGCCATAGCGATATGCAGTCCAGCTGGACGAACCCCGGTAATTATAGAGTTTAAAGTACGTTTACCATTTGTTTATTTGAAAGCCAGAAATTACTGTTGGGGTTGCCGGCTCCTGTGCCGTGGCTCGTGTCATCGAGACGGGAGCGCCGTAGCGTAATGTGTTTTGCATTGTAGTAGCCTGCCATTATTGCCACATCCGCATTGCTTTTCCATCTCGGCCGTCCTGAGTCAGCCCCAAAGGGTACGACAATTACATTTTAATTACACCCGACGGACGAGAGTTCTCACCCATTACCGAGTTGCGCACATTTTAGTCAGAGTTATGAGTCAGTGATTACGGTGCGGAAAAAAAATAGTCGGACGGAGAAGTGGAAGGATTTTCCATAGAAACACGCTTCATCCCACGCTGAGGTCCTTGAAACGGTCTTTGTGTTTGTTCCAGGCTCAGTCCATCGGCATGAACCCCCTGTACGTCATGGTGCCTTGTACTCTCAGTGCCTCATTCGCCTTCATGCTGCCGGTCGCCACGCCGCCAAATGCCATCGTCTTCTCCTATGGCTACATCAAGGTTTCTGACATGGTAAGTCGGACGGTGTTTAGCCGGGTGCACTTGTCAAAGTATAGTCTTCTCGTCTGCAGGTCTACGGTTAACCGTAGGCCATGATTACATCGGCCAAATTCTGCTGCGTTACAATGTCGAAATGAACGTCCCGCCTCCCCTGTAGGCCTCACTTAATTTCACTGTGCATCTCCAATTTACACCAGGCCAAGACGGGAATAGTCATGAACGTCATCGGAATCCTGTGCATTACCTTGGCCATCAACAGCTGGGGAAAGGCCATGTTCCAGCTGGACACCTTCCCCTCCTGGGCCAACGCCACTGGAGTGTGAGCCCCGTCGGGGTGAGGTCACCGAAGATGCACCGAGCCCACCCACCCCGGCTCTCCCAAAACTTGAGTTCTGACCGGAGAGTTTGCACAGGTTAATCGGGTGGACCGGAACTTTTAGGGTCGTTTTTTCGTTTGTGCTGGAGAGAGTCGCTCGTAAACGGAAGCAGTGATGAATGTCAAAATGAATGGAACGAATGGCTGGAGTCAAGTCGTGTTGAATTTACAATGTACTTTTCCAATAGTGACCCGGAGCAGTGCACTCGAGGACTGCATACCAGTATGTTTGGATGCAGATGAAAGAAAAACTAAAACAGAAAACATTATGTTCTTTCGACAGCTTCCTAATACCAAATATTCAAAACAGTTGATAAGGTCAATCCCACATGTCAACACGTGACCACAACACTTTAAATCCTAAATCTTTTTAAGGTCGCAACAATAGTTGTTGTTTTTTTTTTTTAAATCAAGGAAGCAACCAATATCTCACTTGTACTTTTGTACTTTCGTTGACATCTGGCGCTGCATTACTTCCAACATCACTTGAACTTTTACTCAATTGACCGGCGTGTTATCACTGCGGAAACAGATCCCTTGTGTACATTGTGAAAACATGTTGATTTATTGTATGTGTTGTCTCCTTTTTTTATATATATATATATATATATATTTAAATCCATCTATGCTGCAATTTTGTAATTTCTTAAATACGTGTGAATTTTTTTTATCTGACAGCCATAGCTGAGGTTGAATGAGGATGTGACCCGGGAGGAACATAAAAAAACGCGGGATTCTCAAAGTCGTGTCATGACTGCCGAGTGCTCGCGTCCAAAACATCCCAAATGCCAGCCATGCAGAGAGAAGCGTCTTCACAACAACAAAAGCAGCCAAAGACATCAGCGAATGCACGTCCGTCACGCTTGTTATTGTTGAAGCAATTAAAATTTTTCCAGATTCTTATTTTAATCACAGGTTTACCGCTTCCTTTTCTAATTTTCGACAAAGACATTCACAATGGTTGAAGAACACTGTACACTGATGTATAAATATGTTGATAAGAAACCTGAACAAATAACATGATCTTACAACGAGTATAAATGTCAAAAATGGTACAGTACTGGGGTCTATGTGAGAAAATGCACAATTCTTATTTGGCTCAAGTCATGTGTTTAATTTAAAAAAAACTTTATTTGCAAGTTATATGTTCCATTTTTGTTTTTAACTGCAGTTGGACGTGTATAAACTTTTTAAAACACAAAAAGCCATTTCAGAGACCGGGTAGGAAACAGCCCTTTCCGAGTCCTGGCTTAAAAAAAAAAAAAAAAAGACCCAGCAACGTCATCCCGTGTTGTAAAACCTATAGAGGTCACACTGTCATCGCCAGTCGCCTCTTTCTCAACTCCATAGGCTCGGTGCCCGTATCTGAAAGTCCAACTGTTTTTCCCCCTTGGCTTCTTACCCGGTGACCTCTCGTCTCAGATTTGATCCTGTAAACGCAGCGCGCAAAGCTGCGGTTATCCCGCGGCGGGGGCCACGCCTCGCCCGCGCCTTATGTCGCTGACCTGCGTGAAGCAAGGGTCCAAATAGAAAACATGTTTTGTTTTTTTCTCAACGCAATGATTACCGTCTCAACTCAAACGCAAAGAGGATATTTCGCAATTATTTCCACCGCCTAAGATACTTGAAATCCCGCGGAACAGCCGTGTGCAGAGTTGCTGTTGAATCATACGTGGACCGGTGTACGTTTTTCAAAGGGTCAATTTTACGACGCCCCTGAAGCAGGATTACCCATTTTATCAAGAGGACAGTACAGTCTAAAAGTGTGTGTGTGTGGGGGGGGGGTTAAATCTGCCAAAAACGGTCAGGAGAAAAATCAAGGACGGAACAATCAAATCTTAGTAGTTAACAAGCGGTTGAGGGTATAATCCGCTTCAGACCCCTATGATCTTGTGTAATTACAGTTCCTTTCTCTCCCTTCCCTCCTTCCCGCCACCCACTCATTATCCAATTGAAAGAGGTCCTCATGTATCAGAGCTTCTATTATTGGCTCTATATACATTTAAGGGTTTTAGTATGAGAGGGAACCTGCGGGCTCTTCTCTTGACCGGAGATTTTGTGCAATTTTAAAGTTATGAACACGAGACTACATTTCCCAAAAATCACATTTACTTTCTCAGCAGGACCTATTGTTTGCAGGGGGCGGCATATCGAATGACCTGCAGCCTCGTATTCCATCACTTGCGATCTGACAAAACCTTCCAATTGGTGTATTTTTTCAAGCAGCCCCCCCCCCCCCCCAGACCCCCCTCCATATCAGTTTCTTAAAAAAAGACAAAAGACATCTTGTCCAATACAAGCAACCCTGTGTCACACTCAAAGGATTGCGAGCCGCACTGGCCTCGGTTGGTCCTTTGCGTCTCAAATTCTCTGACCAAAGATAACGCAAAACAAGCCTCCCATTGAAAGACGGGCGACCCTTCCTAGAGTTAATCAGATGAGTTGGTGGTGACCTGGCCAACAGGTTTTACTCTCGTAAGTTTTAGTTGGACAGCATGGCATTCAATGAATTAAAACAATGGTACACAAAGAGCCTTTTCTTTTAAAATTATATTAAAATGTCTCAACATCCATCCTCCATCCATTATCCATTAAATACATAATTATATTTTCAACAAACCTGTACAAATAAATAAAATTTTCCAAATCCGGAAGAAAACTTAAAAGTCCATATGTAATATCAAATGTTCACATTTTTGGTTTTTATGGTGGTGAGGTAATTGTATGAATTAATGTGATTTCGTAGCAGATTAACTCATAGTTGTTTTTTTGTTAACGCTTTGGGAAGAGGGTTTTTTAGGTCCACAAATAGTGATTTGTTTATCATTTTCAATGTTAATGTAGTGAATGACAACGCTCACAGACATTACCATTACTCAATAATACTGAATAAACTCACTTTTAGGCATGATGCAATGCGTACAGAACAAGTGTTTTATCATAAGGTTGTTTTCATGAAGGTAGAGGAAAATGCTGCCTTTGTGTGCGTGGCAGACGAGGGGTGTGGTTGAGCCGCGGTCTGCAGGTGACGGCGACGGCTTCTTCCCACAGCGGCGCAGCTCTACCGGGTCCGTCCGATCGCCCCCATTAGAGCCGATTGGTCGGACCCGGTTGGAAGAGTGCCCAGCTGACTTTAGAAACCTCCTACCTCAGGGCAGGGACTAACCGGCCCAAGAGCAACTCTCAGTGACGTAGGTGCACAGAGTTTGGTCGAACCAAGAGCCAGTGCGGCACAGGCAACTGCCATTTTCAGAAACCCATGTAAAACGTTAACAACCAAAAGCCTAAGCCAAAAATAGGACGCTTCATTTAAAGCAAACATGGCTTTATTTACATACATTATTTACATACATTTAAATCCAAAACACTTGCATAAAAAAAAAAACAGCGCCCCTCCTCCCCGACCTTGCCGCAGACTCTGAGTAGCATTGCTCTGGGTGGCGACCGGCCCACGTACACTCAGTACCAATACAAAACAATAAATATAGTGTTTTTATTGTAGATGTTTTTATTTCACTTGTCTTATTTTCTAGCGTTGATTGAATGAAACAAAAAGTCCCGGTGCGGTGTCCCGATGCGAGCCCTTTCCTTACGAAAGTCGGAACTAACTTTTAAATTTGCTCTTGTGGATCTATTATGAGTGAAGATTCAGCAACTGGATTGCGTATTTCACACCTCAAATTTGTCCAAAAGCCGATTTTGGTGGACTGATAAGGTGAAATAAGTTAAAGTTTATAGACGAATACAATACGGAACACGGAAGTCGTGCTGAAACCCCGTTGGTTTACGTCTGTTCGGCGTAACTTCAGCGTTACTACTGGCGGTGCCAATGCAACCAGATCAAAAGCACTCAAAGGTATTTAGTTGTCGGGGGACCTCCCCAGTCCCTAGTTCACCTCAGGGAGTACCCGGAACTGTCGGGGTCCGTGAACGCCTAATATTAAACCAAGGTTCCTTTTACCACGCTTTGGCTTTGTGTTGTTATCGTTTTTATAAATTGCCTCGAAGGGAACAGGTCCGTGGCACACCAGAGGCTGCAGAAGCCTTCACCTCATGGAGAGGACGCACGCGCCTGCAGACCTCTTGTTGTGTGGGCCACACAGGCCCTTGAAAACAAAATGAACGATGACTCATCCCACCAATACGTCTTTTCCCCTCATCAGATCCGCAGCCGCCCTCTGTTCTCTGAGCCACTTCAATGGCAAAAGCGGCAATTTTTAGGTGTAATAAGGGGGTTGGTGCGCTGCAAACCGCCTCTTTGTAGTTCTTAAAGCACCGTTTTCTACTTGCTTAGTCTACGTTACGAGCATCTCCGACCAAAGCACATCATCACAAGGACCTCGATCCACAATTGTCCCGTGACGTCTGCCTCATTATCAACCGCCAATTCATCTCGAAAGCTCCACAAATGAGCAGTCATTTAACATTTAAACCATAATAGACAAAATAAGTTCTTCAAGGTTTAAAGTGGAAATGCATGTCTATGATCGTCAGAAGTCCGTTTGAAACCGAAACAGCAACAGTTTGGGGAGGGAGACGGAGTCGTTCAGGCAGCGGAGCGCCGACATGGCGAGAGTTTATTAGAGTTTGCAAAAAAAAAAAGGCTCGCTGGCCCAAATCTGGAACATAAAATAAAGAGGATAATGAGTGTCGGTGTTTCCTCGGTGGCGGTCCGGTCCACAGGCGTCGCGGAGACCTGCACCACGCGATGCCCACTGAAAGACAAAACGCATAAGAAACGCTCTCCCAGCCGCGTCGGACCAATCAGCGCTAAAAGAGGCTGATCGGACAGACCCGGTGCAGCCGCGCCGCCACGGGAAGGGGCCAGCACCGTCACCTGCAGACCGTGGCTTAACCACACCCCCCCCCCCCTCTGCCACGCCTCGTCTATTCTTGCTCGCCTGAGGTGATTTTCTTCATCCGGGGGTGCTGCTGTTATTGGGGCATGTTCATCCATATGAACGGTTTACTGACCACAACTAACGAGGCTGCCATTTCAAATTCACTGTTTGCACGTGCACACTCTCTGCATTCTTGCTGAGAAACAGTAGTATATCAGCCTATACAGCAGCTCATGCACAGTGCAAACACACTGAATGACTAAAAAAATATAAAATTAGGGATTTTTAAAAACCAAATAATCTCCTGGATTATACCTTAAATCGGTACAATGGCAATTGAAAGCACTATGCAGATACCCTTCATTTACTTCGCTTTTTGTTGAAGAGGACCTTCTTATGCGCCTTTTCACACAAGTTAATATAGGTCTTTGAAATTTGTTTCTGAAAATACCACTCACATTATGCATTCTAGCCACTCTAACATGATCTATAGCCATCTTGTTCAAAACCATTTTTTTTTTGTGGGAGGTGCCAACCTCCCGAGGCGTCGAGGTTCTGTGAGCCAATGCCTTTGTGGATGGCTTCCAGGTTTGGTTGTATTTACTGAGACGAGAAATAAGCAATCCAGTTGCTCAATCTTCACTCATTAGATCTACGAGGCCTCATTCAAAAGCTTGTTTCCGGCTTTCGTTGCCATGATCCAGGCTTGTGGGAGACACGGACACCGAACCGCCACGCACCGGTACTCTCGCATGCAGGGATTTTTGGTTTCTCGTAAACGTCGGAAAATGAAATAAAAAAAAATATATCTAAAATAAACGCACGCTATACTATTTTTGCTGGTTTTGTTTGGAGAAATGCGAAGAAGCGGATGGGATGGAGCGGATGACCATACAAGGAAATCCTCGATGATCTGACGTCCGCTCGTGCAGAAAGTAGAAAAAAAAAAACTTTTGCGTTTTGATCACAGCCATTACTTTGTCGTTAGTTTACCTCATTATTTGACACTTTGGCCACGTCTCATATGAACATCCCACATTGTAACATTATATATATATGACAGAAAACAAGGAAAAGCACAATACGTCTCCTTTAATTCCACTGTGTGGAATTCAACGATATTATAAATTTAGTTAAACCTGTCCAGAGGAGGGATTAAGTTTTCATCGCAAACAATCTTCCCAATATAATTATTTGAGCTTAGATGAGCTGCCTGATCTGCTTTATCCATTAACAGTAATCCGTGTTCTTTAATTAAAGTACCAGTGTGTTAATGCAGTGTTATCTAGCGGAACGGACTTGGTGGAAATGGAATATAATATTCATGAGTATGTTTTGATTAGTCCCATGAAAATACCAATTGTGTTGGCGTTCCCTTAGAATGAGCCGTTTTTATCTACATAGGGAGCGGGTACGCCTCCACGGAGGCCGCCATGTTGCGCCGCCATGTATCTTCTACAGTGGCCCAGAGCGGACAAACCAAGCACTGGCTCTTCATCCTCCTCTTCCTCGAACCTCCACCACGTTATCGGGTCTCGGGCTCTGCAAACGGATAATAAAGTATGTAATCCTGCTAACGCTCTCTCGCTATGAGACTAAACGGCTAGAATAAAATACCTTCCTAGCATTACTCCGCTAATGTAAACACGTAGCTTCTTCCACGCCATTGGAAAGGGAGGGGCGGGGGAGAGGGATTTGTTGCCATCTGCAACCTCACCGCTAAATGGCGCCACGTCCTACACACTGCATGGAGTAAAAGCAGAGACATGGCGCCACCTCGTGGTACAAGGCAGAAGGAAGCGTCCGTTTACACTCTATTCTACAACGGCACAAAATTGTAACTCGCGGAAATCACGTGACCCGTATATATGACGTCATATACATGTGCAACAGACTATCAATATAATATAAATATAATAATAATAATAATAAATACAGCTGCAGGCAGCAATACACGGGGTCCAGTTTAGTCGTGTCGGGTGCTTTTTACGTTTGCCGGGTTCTCTGAAACGCAGCACGATTTTCCGATTTTACTTGAACGCAGCATGCCCCCGCCCCCCCCATCTGTAGTCTCCTGTTTCTCCAGTACCTCTTTTTGACATTGTGACTGACCTTGACCACTGGATTTTTTTCTACAATGGCTTCTTTATTGTCCTCGATTTTCGGCAAATTTTTGGCATATGTAAAAATAACATAAATAACTTTTGTAATTAGTTTTCATAACAATAACATAATGCATTTAATTTTAAAAGTATATAAATACATGTTTTTTGTAATTATTGTAGTTTTTGTTAGTAATGTACAATTGTAAAATTCAGTTTAATAGATTACTTACTGTCTATATTGTAATGCAGACAATATATATGGAACCTTTACAAAACCTTTACCTTTTGCAATTTGCAAAAATATTATGGAATAATTACTCAAGATCACACTTTTTGTGTTTCTTCTTAAGTGTAGCTATAAGACTATGTTAATACATGTATTACCGAAAAAAGTATTTTATTTTTTAATGAAATATGTATGTTATGTAATATAGAATTAAGAATATTTATTTGACACACACACACACACACACACACACACACACACACACACACACACACACACACACACACACACACACACACACACACACACACACACACACAGGGTGAAGGCCAGTGAAATGTGGCCTCTGCATTTCTCCCATCCTGGCTTTGTTAGGAGGTATGCTGAGTGAACCCAGGTGCAGAGAACAAGGCAGAGGCGAGGTGGCAAAAATAGAGGTTTACTCAAAACAAGTACAAAAACTGGGCAAAAAACAAATAAGAAGTCTCGGGAGCTTGGAACAAGAGCGTCGTCATGAAGTCAGACAAACTCAAGACTGAGCGCCCGAGGACACAAACGACAGGGTCTAAATAGGGACGACCAAACGAGACACAGGTGAAACATCATCTAATGAGGCAGGGTAATCAGGAACAGAAATAGGTGAAGCAGAGCAACCTTGAAAAGGCAGTACTGGCGGCATCTAGTGGCTGATGCTGGTAGGACCCGGGCGAACCCTGACAGGACCCCCCGTCTAGGAACGGCTCCAGGGAGTGTCGGGTGGCGACGGCGGAAATCCTGGATCAGAGAGGAGTCCAGGATATCCCGGGCCGGAACCCAGGAGCGCTCCTCCGGCCCGTAACCCTCCCAGTCCACCAGGTATTGCAGGGCCCCGCGGACCCGGCAGGAGTCCAGGAGCCGGCGGACCGTGTAGGCGGGCTGACCGTCGATGATGCGAGGCGCCGGAGGAGGCCTCGTGGTGGGCGCCAAGGTGCTGGTGACCACCGGTCGGAGCCGCGACACGTGGAAGGTGGGGTTTATCCTCATGGACCTGGGGAGCAGAAGACGGTATGCGGCAGGATTGACCCGCCGCACGATCTTGAAGGGCCCAACATACCGTGGCGCGAGCTTGCGTGATTCCACCCGTAATGGAAGGTCCCTGGTGGACAGCCAGACCCTCTGGCCCGGACAGAGCATAGGCGCTGGTCTGCGCCGTCGGTTGGCCTGGATCTGCTGCTGCCGGGATGTCCTCAGCAGGGCCTGACGAGCCCTCTGCCAGGTCCGTCGGCACCGCTGGACGAACCGCTGGGCTGACGGCACTCCCACCTCCGCCTCCTGCTCCTGAAACAGAGGAGGTACGTACCCGAACTGGCACTCAAACGGGGACATGCCAGTGGAAGAGCAGCGCAGAGTGTTGTGAGCGTATTCCGCCCACACTAGATGGTCGCTCCAGGAGGCAGGGTTGGAGGACACGAGGCACCTCAGTGTTGTCTCCAGGTCCTGGTTGACCCGCTCCGTCTGGCCATTGGATTGCGGGTGGAAACCGGAGGACAGGCTGACGGAGGCGCCGAGGAGCTGGTGGAATGCTTTCCAGAACCGGGATGCAAACTGCGGACCGCGGTCTGACACCACGTCCAGGGGCAGGCCGAACACCCTGAAAACGTGCTGCACCATGAGCTCAGCAGTCTCCAGAGCTGAGGGGAGCTTGGGCAGAGGAATAAAGCGGCAAGCCTTGGAGAACCGGTCTACAACGACAAAGATGACAGTGTGGCCCCGAGACGGTGGAAGGCCGGTGATGAAATCCACTGAGAGGTGTGACCAGGGCCGACTGGGGATGGGAAGGGGATGCAGCAGCCCCATGGGACGTGACCGGGGGTTCTTGTTCTGGGTGCAGATGGTGCAGGCAGCGACGAAGGACCGGAAGTCCTGCTCCATGGTAGGCCACCAGAAACGCCTGCGGAGGAACTCGAGGGTCCTGGAGATCCCCGGGTGGCCAGTGAGGCGGGATGAATGCCCCGATTGCAGGACTTGTGATCGGACAGCCTTCGGGACAAACAGGTGACCCGGGGGCCCGTTGCCGGGATCCGCCTCCCTCCTTTGGGCCTGCCGGACCTGCGTCTCGATTCCCCAGCGGACCAGAGCCAAGATGCAGGAGCTCTGGAGAATGGGCTCAGGGAGTTCAACCAGCTCAGGAGGGTCAAACTGTCTGGAGAGAGCGTCGGGCTTGAGGTTCTTGGACCCGGGACGATACGACAGGATGATGTTGAACCGATTGAAGAACAAGGCCCATCGGGCTTGACGGGAGTTGAGGTGTTTGGCATCCTGAATGTATGTCAGGTTCTTGTGGTCGGTCCAGACAACAAATGGGTGTTGGGCCCCCTCCAGCCAGTGCCGCCACTCCTCCAACGCCAGTTTGACTGCCAGTAGCTCCCGGTTCCCTATGTCATAGTTCCGTTCCACTGGGGTGAGGCGACGGGAGAAGAAAGCACATGGATGGAGCATCTTGTCGTGAGTCCTTTGGGACAAAACGGCCCCCACTCCCACATCGGAAGCATCCACCTCCACCACGAAGGGCAGGGTAGGCTCTGGTGTGGCCAGGACAGGGGCAGCGGTGAACCGCATCTTGAGAGCCCTGAACGCCCCCTCAGCCTCCGCAGTCCAGGCGAAGCGGGCTGTGGATGTCCTAGTGAGGGCGGTGAGGGGAGCTGCCACCGTGCTAAAACCCCGAATGAATCGCCTCTAAAAATTGGCAAACCCGAGGAAGCGCTGCACCTGTTTGACCGAGGTGGGTGGTGGCCAGTCCCGGACGGCCTCGGTCTTGGCAGGATCCATCTGGACGTGACCCTCGGTGATGACAAACCCCAGGAACTGAACGGTGGTGGCGTGGAACTCACTCTTCTCCAGCTTCACATAGAGGCCATTGCCGAGCAGGCGGTGAAGGACCTGTCTCACATGCTGTATGTGTTCGGGAAGGGTCCTGGAGAAGATGAGGATGTCATCGATGTAGAATAACACGGAGCGGTTGAGAAACTCACGGAGGACGTCGTTTACAAAGGCCTGGAAGACAGCGGGAGCATTGGCCAATCCAAAAGGCATGACCAGGTATTCATAATGGCCGGTAGGTGTGTTGAAGGCGGTCTTCCACTCATCCCCCTCGCGGACGCGGACAAGATTGTATGCGTTTTGAAGATCGAGTTTGGTGAAGATGGTGGCGTCTTGCAGTTGCTCGAAAGATGTGGACATGAGAGGAAGGGGGTAGCGATTCTTGACCGTGATCTTGTTCAGACCACGGTAATCAATGCAGGGACGCAGGCCGCCATCCTTCTTACCCACGAAGAAAAACCCTGCGCCCGCCGGGGAGGTAGAAGGGCGGATGAAACCTGAGGTGAGCGCCCCCCGGATGTACTCCTCCATGGCTGTAGTCTCAGGGGCAGAGAGAGAGAAGAGACGTCCTCGAGGAGGGCAGGTGCCAGGCAGAAGGTCGATGGCGCAGTCATAGGACCGATGGGGAGGAAGCGCGGTGGCCCGTCTCTTGCTGAAGACCTCCCTCAGATCGGCATACTCGTGGGGCACTCGTGAAAACTCGGGATGGTTGGGACCTTGAATACGGACTGGAGCCAGGACACGGACAGGAACTCCGGAGTGGGCAGGGGCTTGGGAAGGGGCCCGAGCTTGGACACGGACTGGAGACTCGAGAGGGTGAGAAGATGGACTAGAACGAAGACAGGTGGTGTGGCAGGCAGGGCCCCATTCGGTGAGACGCCCGGAGGCCCAGTCCAGATGTGGGTTGTGACGGGCTAGCCATGGGTAGCCCAGGACCAGTGGAAACTCAGGAGAGTGAATGAGGTGGAGCTGGATTACCTCTGAATGTTTTCCCTCCAGTGACAGCCAAAGTGGGGCGGTGAGATGGCACACGCTACCGGAACCCAGTGGTCTTCCATCCAGGGCTGTCACCGTGAGAGGATGCTCTAGAGGTGCCAGAGGGAGCTTTAGGGCTTTTGCTAGCCCTACATCCAGGAAGCTTCCTGCAGCGCCGGAATCCACCATAGCTTGGAGGGAGTGATGTTGATCTCCCCAGGCGAGGGAGGCAGCCAGCAGGACCCTGGTCGCCTCGAGCTCGGGAGAGAAGGTTGGCCTCGTCGCAGTTCTCCCTACCCTGGACGAGAGTTGGCTTTTCCCGAGAGCTCAGGGCAGGAAGAACGGAAATGCCCCGGGATCCCACAGTACAAGCAGCAGCGCTCTCTTATCCGCCGGTCACGTTCGGACCGAGAGAGCCGTGTGCTGCCTACTTGCATCGGCTCCTCCCTTGATGCTGGAGGCGAGCTCGGGATAGCCAGGAGATGCTCGGGAGGCCTCGTCCCCAGAGCCGCTCTGCGCGCTGGTATTGGTGAAGCGGGGAAAACGCGTTCCCCTTGTCTCTCCCGGAGGCGGTTGTCCACCCGAATCGCTGCATCGATGAGCGTGTCCAGGTCCTCCTGCGCCTCCCGGGATGCCAGCTCGTCCTTGACCCCCTCATTGAGGCCCTCCTGGAAGGCCGCGATGAGTGCCTCGCTGTTCCATCCAGACGCCACGGCGAGGGTGCGGAATGCGATGGCGTAGTCCGCCACGCTCTGTCCCCCCTGGCGGAGCCGGAGTAGCCGTGTCGTGCCTCCCTCCCACTGACTGAGTGGTCGAACACTCGGCGCATCTCCCCGGCAAAAGCCTGGTAGCTGGAGCAGGCCATAGGTGGAGCCTGTGCCTGGCTCTGCTGGACGGCCTGGGCGAGCGACTGCAGGTTGTCCAGGACTTGTTGGAGAACCCGCTCGTGTCGGCCAATCGCAGCCCCTTGGTTCATCAAGGCCACCCGCAGGCTCTCCACCTCTGGAGGCTGGCTCTCTGCTGGGTCCATGTTGTGGCTCAGTCTTGCTGTTAGGAGGTATGCTGAGTGAACCCAGGTGCAGAGAACAAGGCAGAGGCGAGGTGGCAAAAATAGAGGTTTTCTCAAAACAAGTACAAAAACTGGGCAAAAAACAAATAAGAAGTCTCGGGAGCTTGGAACAAGAGCGTTGGCGAAACATATCATCTGATGAGGCAGGGTAATCAGGAACAGAAATAGGTGAAGCAGAGCAACCTTGAAAAGGCAGTACTGGCGGCATCTAGTGGCTGATGCTGGTAGGACCCGGGCGAACCCTGACAGGCTTTGTCCTTCCTCCGGGGGGGCAGCCAGGAGCAGTGGGCAGCATTCGTCGATGCGCCCGGGGACCTGGTACCAAGTGTCCATCGCTGGTCAGACGATGGTGATGTGTGCATGTTTTGGGTGGGGGTCCTTACTGATGGTAGGTGGAGGAAACCCCATGTGAGCACGGGGAGAACATGCAAACTCCACACAGAAAGGCTCCTGTTTGGGAGATAACCCACCGGAGCCCCAGCCCCTTCTTGCTGTGCCACCATATACAGTATATTTTTAGATGTTTCCACTTTTAAGCTTTACCTTTCACTAAGATTACACTTTTAGCTTTTCCTTTCACTAAGTTAAATTCTATTTTATTATATACATTTTTATATGATACAGTAATTATTTTGTATGTTTATGTATATACACATATGTATATGTTTGTGTATCTGTATATATGTATATATGTGTGTATGTGTATATATGTATGTATATATATGTTTATATATATATACATATATACACTGTATATATATATAGATAGTGTGTGATTTCGTAAATTACATCATGTATGTCATTGCTGCTGCAACACTGGAATTTCCCTTTGGGATGAATAAAGTATATTTACCTTTATCTTATTTCACTGCATATATGTATGACCATTTGTATATGTGACAAATAATCTCTGAGTTTGAACTTGAACTTGAACTTTATCTTATAACTTACCCAGCTACATTGAAGTACATCTGGAGTTTCTAGTGACGGTAGATGTTGTGTGTGGTATATGTAATTGATGACGTATTTTCGCTGATTTATAATAGAAGTCTAATGTACGTACAGTGGTACCTCGACTTACGACTGTAATTCGTTCTATTAGAACGGTTGTATGTTAAAACAGTCGTATGTCGAAGCAATTTTTCCCATATGAATGAACAAATTTCCACGGTCGTATCTTGGAGCAGTCGGTCGCAAGTCGATACAAATTTTCGCGACTATCTCTACTTGCATCTTGGATTAGTTGTAAGTAGATGCAGTCGTAAGTCAAGGTACCACTGTATTTCTTATGTAAAGTTGAGCTCATTTTTTTAGTTGGATTAAATTTTCAGTGAGTTCTGTTTCCGTGAAATATGACAAACTTTGTGATATTTTTGTGGGTAATTACCATTGCATGGCTTATATTTTCCGACGCCACCTTGGATTTTAAACTCATCACTGATTTGTCCATTCCAGTGTTTTTTAATGGACGCGCTGACGAGTTTTGAGGATTATCTTTGGTTCTTTTTTCATTAATCTGGCAAAGTAATGTGGACCACAGGTTTAGAATAAGCTAAATAAATGCACACATAAACCGGTAGTGTGGTAACGTTGAACGAGTACAGTATGACTCAGTCCACTCCACATGCTGGACACGGTCCAACTGAATATTGTCAATTGGAATCTGTAAATTTACAGTTAATAATATGATGACGCCATAAAGCGTCTTACTCTAAATCTCATCGTGTTCATTTTAGAACGAGACGTGTGACGTGTCAGTTAACCAAGACCAACTGGATGTTTTGGGTCAAAGTTGTTCGGTTTTTCTCACTCATTTCTGCTCCGTATGTGGATTGAAATTGGATGAAATTTGAAGCCAGAGATCCTTGTGACATAGCGGTTAAACCGACACATCAACCGTGTTCTTGTGTTTCGGAGAAGTTGGTTTTCCAGATAGTTTTAGGCTTCGAAAATAGGGGATTATTATTAGTTATTATTAATATTATTACTACTACTACTAATAATAACAATAACAATAATAAATATAATACATATAATGATAATAAATATAATAATAACACATGTAATAATAATAATAATAATAATAATAATACATATAATAACTGCGTAATGCAATAATAGTTATTTATTAATACCATATATTAAAGGTTTCATGAATGTTATTTTACAAAATATTCTTTTATTTGTGTTTTGTTTTTTGACAGCATGGGGTACAACACAGACAGAGCTTTTTACGTTTTACAAATGTTAATCAGTTGTATACGCCTTTTTGTTTGTAGAATTCAAAATAGCTTGTATGTAATATTTTGGGTAAAATATCTAATTATCGGTCGGTTAATGCAAAAGCAAATTTGTCATGACAAATATCAAATTAATTAAATAATATCGGTTCATTTGGCATTCAAAAAGATCATCGTAAAAAATAATTGTCAAAGATAAAAATTAATCTTCATACTAATAGAAATATAATAAGCTAATATAGGCTTCTGGAGGAAGTTCCCAAAGGGCACTCAAAAGGACACAAGAATAGTTTTTTATATATCTTTTTCAACTTGGCTGGGTTAAAGCGCTTTATGATCCCGGTCCTTGCAACGCTCTGTGTGTCACAGGGAGTGGAAACACGTGACTTTTTTTTTTTAGGACTGCCTCATAAAGCAAACATGCGCTGGGCTTAAAAGCGTGTGTTCCAGATCACAGGCGCTCATGCTTCAAATAGTCCCCGAAAAAGAGGTTTTTATTATAATAAGACAGAATGTGGAGCGGAGCAGAGAACCGGAGCGGGGAGAGAGGAGGAGGAGGAGGAGGAGGAGGAGGAGGGGGTGGAGGGTGGTCGCTTCTCCCCCGGTGCTCCCGGTGCTACGCCGGCTTGTTAAGAAGGACCAGAGCGCTGCTTCCCCTTGACATCCAGACAGAAGTCATGGAAATCCTCAAACTGTCCGGGCCCGTGGTGAGTGTAGGAGGCAGATATTCCTTCCTTTGTAAGTACTCCTACATAAGTCCCGGGGTTTTGGTAGCACCCTCTCACATGTGGGTCAGCTGCGCCCCCCAGGGGTGCTTGAAGGTCCCCAGAAAATAATTCTATACAGTATATATATATTTTTTTTAAATTTTTATGTTATTGTTTCATATATGATGGAAATACATTTAGATGCAGATGTAGTATGTGTGGAAAAAATACGGATATGATAATATTATAAATTGTATAATCAAAAATAAATGATAATATATAACAGTGACGGGAAGGTGTGATAATCTCCACTTTTTGCCTGTTTAAGTTAAATGTTAAGTTGTAATGTTGTAATGTTGTAATGTTGATGTTTTTCACGAGTGTTTCATCGATAGGTCGTGGCCCAACTCATGGCGTTCTTGGTGAGCTTTGTCAGCACGGTTTTCTGTGGCCATCTGGGGAAGACCGAACTGGCAGGAGTGAGTCTGGCCATAGCAGTAAGTAAACCTGCAAGAGGTACAATAACACCACAGTGTTTATCATAGATTCAACCAAACGTGGAAAATAATTTTTCTTTTTTTTTTTTTTTGCTTTGTTTCTTTAGGTTATTAATGTTACAGGTGTATCGATTGGATCTGGTTTATCATCTGCATGTGATACCTTGGTATCTCAGGTAGGCTCCTAGCACACTACACAATAATATATATATATTTTTTTAAACCAAAACCTTTCTCTGGTTGCAGACCTTTGGGAGTCGTAACCTGCTCCAGGTGGGGGTCATCATGCAGAGGGCCATCCTCATCCTACTACTGGCCTGTTTCCCCTGCTGGGCCATCCTCATCAACACAGAGCCCATCCTGCTGGCCTTCAAGCAGAGCCCTGAGGTGGCCAGGTCAGACACTTCCGCATCTCTTTTGACTTACTCCAGATCCACCTCCATCCTCTGCACTTCTGTTCTATGATATTCTAATGGACCTCTGTTTTTAGGCTGGCTCAGACATATGTGAAGATCTTTATGCCAGCACTCCCAGTGAGTATATCTAGCCTGTAGGTTGAAAAATAATAAAACATTTGAGAACAGATTAATTTGATCTGATTGACCCATAACTTAAAGTGATCCTTATGTGGCAATAGGCCCACAACAGATATATATTTCTTTATCATAAAAATAAAAGTTAATCATGTGGAAAAGTCTAATGGAAAATAAAAGGCTTGTTTTATAGCGGCTTGTGCAAGGCAGGATTCAAATTTCCCCATTGCTATGTTTATTTTAGGCGCCAAATAATGATTATAATAATCCATAATGAGTGACTTGCTGTAGGCATGATTGTTTTTCCATTTCCATCCATGTTCATCTTGTGTTTACTTTGCTATTAAATAATAATGATGTACAGTCACTCCCTGCATCTTTACTGGGCGTGTAATGATTCACGGATACGAATCAGAAACTGCGACCACATGGATCGTGAACCCCTGGATGGATTTAAATGTACCATGAACTGGTCTGAACTGGCCCGATTCTTAACTTATGAATGGATCGACTGAAGCTTTGCCACAAATTCTACTTTAGTATATACTAAGCTGCTGCGGAAGACTCACTGATCTAACGTTACAAGTCATGTTTGCGGACACGGGGAACGGGACGCACAGTGGACCGGATATCGCTCCTTCTCCATTACGCAATCCACTGTCCTGATCCAAACTTAGTTCCCGACGTTTACGTGAAACAAAAAATCCCCGCGTGCGAGAGTCCTGGTGCATGGCAGTGTCTGTGTCTCTTATCCAAGCCTGGAGCACGGCAACAAAAGTCGGAACAAACTTTTAAATTAGGCCCTGTAGATCTAATATGAGTAAAGATTCAGCAACTGGATTGCTTATTCCTTAACTCAAATTTGTTCAGAAACAGATTTTAGTGTACTGATAAGGCGAAATCAGTGAAAGTTGCGACGCGAATACAACCGAGTAAAGCCCAAACCCGATTGGCTCACAGAACCTGGAACTTATGATCACACCCCATTGGCTCAGAACTAGGGGCTTGGCTGCTCATTCAGTTACAGCTACACACACCAAAACAATGGTTCAAATGCATAATCTGAGTGGTATTTTCAGCATAAAACTTCACCCTTGTGAAGGCCTTACAAACAAAAGTTGGCGTGTATTTATTATAGATTAAACAAATTGGTGGCTCGTGGGCCAAAGGCAAAATCGAATGCTCGCTGGCAAACAGGGGGAGTGTCCGGCGCTTACGCGCGCTGCCGCTGTTACGTGGCCGGTCTTCTGTGCGTCCGTGTTGCCGGGTCTGGTCCCGTGTTTCAAACCCATGCACCTCCTTTACTGCGGGAAAGAAAAACAGAACCTAAATTACTTCCTGGTCCAGGATCGAACGAGTCAGCGGAGCCCCTCGGTTGATTCGCCCGATCCCCAGCACCTGAGCGGCCTCGGGATAGGAGCCTACACCTCCTGTCTGCAGTGGAGGCTTGACCACGCCCCCTTGGTCCCCACACCTGTTTTGGGAACCTCAGTGGCCTAAGCTGCTTTCTAACATGCATTGCAACCCGGATATTATCCGGACATTACCTGGATGAGCTGTATGTGTGAACGCAAAAGTCAGAATCATTTGGACTGGACTTCATCCAGCACCCTAGTACAAAGTCCGGGTAATGTCGGATTGAGCGGTATGTGTGAACAGAGCAGGGAATTGTCCAGATTGTTCACAGCGAGTGAGTGGGCGTGTCGTGTGTTGATGACGTCTCTATCATGCATCCGTTATTTACCTTTGTGTGGATCTTCGTGCACGGAGCGTAGCTGAGGCGTACTCATTTCTGCTTTTCCTTATATTCCTTTACACTCTTTTGTTTGTATTATGTCCAAGCACATGGCGTATCAACGACAAAAAAAGATAATTTGTCAGCCTCCTCCGCCATCGTGGGTGTGGTAAAACTGCAGCGTCATTGTGTGACGTCCTGCCTCCTGAATGCTCTGCCCAGGCTCCACCCCTCCTGTTAACCAAACGCAGAATTTTCAGTCGGTGTAAATCTCCTTGACACGGACAATCTCCGGTTGTGTGCTACATGTGTGAAGGGGCAACTGCGGACAATGTCCAGAACTTATCCGGATATTATCTGAGTTCCTGTGTGAAAGCAGCTCTACATTAACATGTGTAAATAGGAGCATAATAGGTCCCCTTTAACCGGCACCGCAGCGCGGCAGTTAAAGGGGACCTACATTTTTACATGTCTGTCATTTTACATGTCATTTACATGTCTGTTTTGTCTCTCTTGTTTGTTTAGTCTTCAATCTTTTTAATCTCATATAATGTCATATTATTTTTTACTAGTTACTGCGGTGGTTCCTCATCACTGGATCATAGAGCACCATATTGATTTCCCATTCGTGTCTCATTTCATTTTCTTATTTTGCAGGCCACATTCATGTATTCACTTGAAGCAAGGTATCTACAAAACCAGGTTTGTAGTAATGTGTGGCTGAATTTAAAAGGGCGGTTTTTATGGGGTCATTTTCAGCTTTGACATAAATGAATTCCTTTAGCCTCGATCTGTTTGATCAGGGACATTTTGCTGCTGCCATTTCGCCAAACAACACAAAGTATTGTCTCCTGCTCATCACTTCTGTGTTGTCATACTAAAATATTCAGGGATAATCCGAGCTGGGGTATGCAGTTATGAAACAATAAAGCAATTAAATGCAAAATAAAACAACAAGGATTGTTACAATATAAAGTTTTTGGTCAATATTTAACATTTTCTGCTGTTATTGATGTTAATGTGTTTTATTTTTTATGTACAATAAAATGTGAATAAAGTTATGGGCTGGATCTTTTTTTTATATATATTTTTTGGAACAATAATTACGATATAAAAGGAATTATCATGAGAACATAACCCCAGACCATTTGTCTGTATAGTTTATCCAGATACGTAGAAAAAGAAGGACTGAACTTTAGGCAGCATTTTAATGTGCATGAAATAAAAACAAAAAACATGAAAACATCGATTACAGTAGAATTAAAATAGAAATGTAAATACTGACAAAGCATATCGGCAAGTGGCCTTGGCATCACTGGGATAATCCATTTATACCTTTGGGATTTATTGGATTGTTCCAAGTCAAAGCATGTCTGAATCCAAAAATAAGCATTTCCCTCTGGCTGCAGGGCATGATATGGCCACAGGTTATCACAGGAGTTTTGGTCAATATTCTCAACACCCTCATCAACTACATCCTCCTCTATGTACTGAATATGGGAGTAGTGTGAGTATCGCTCAAACATGCGCAGGTGCAATTCCTGTCGTTTCATTTGGTTGATACTAAAAAAAAAGCTTCTTGCTGTTTTGCCTTGACATGAAATCATCTCTGCAGAGGCTCTGCTGTGGCCAATTCTCTTTCCCAGTTCCTGCTGGCTGGGATCCTCTATTTCTACATTGTGTGGAAAGGTCTGCACAAGGCCACATGGGGAGGTGAGGAGGAGGATTGTCTCACACGTACTTTGGTGGCATCTGATCTGAAGTCATCTGATTTAAGGATTCCAACACTGAACACACTGAAGGCAGAATATATTAAAAAAAATTTGTGTGTGTTTCACACACAGCTACACATCTACCTCACACAATCTACATATCTATGCCTGAGTATGGCACACCTAACCATCAGAATTGGTGTATTCTATCTTTAGATACCACAACATTTATCAAAATGGAAACATTTGGTATTCTTTAAAGTCTTTAAAAAATGTATATATTTTTGAGCAAATTGAGGTTTTTGAAAAGTATTGTGGGATATCCTACAGTAGTGACATTGTCTTTTGAAAGACACTGATGAGAACCATCCCCTTTGTAAACTTTCTTGAAGCCATTTCCTTTGGATTAAGCACGCGACATGACATGGTCTTATTTCCGTATTTTATTTGATTTTTTTTTGTTTTGTAGTTGTTTTGGTGTATTTTTCCATCCAACTTATTGATTGATGAATATTAGTAATATAACGAAGTTTGCTTCTCCATAGGCTGGTCCAAAAAGTGCCTGCAGGACTGGCACACGTTCATCCAGCTGGCCATTCCCAGCATGCTCATGTTGTGTGTTGAGTGGTGGACGTATGAGATCGGAGGTTTTCTGGCAGGTACAACAGGCCACCATGTCATCTACAAGGGTGTTTTTGTCGCTAAAAAAAAATATATATATATAAAAAAATAGGCCAATGTTTTTGGGGGGGGTGGGGGGCTACACCCCTGGCACCCTGGATCCCACCACAGCTTTCTCTCTCCTGTATCCTCCGTTCCATCCCCACATTTAAGCATCTATGGCATCTGAAAGGGGACCAGCTTGCACACCCCCCTTGGTTATATTGAAAATGCTGTGTTTGTGCTTATAGGCAGTGGTCTAATAATTTTGATATATTTCTCACTAACAGGTGTAATAAGCGAAGTGGAACTTGGAGCTCAGTCTGTTATTTACCAACTGTCAAACATCGCATACATGGTGAAGTCCCCATTGTGGAACAGTATAATTCAAAAAAAAAAAAAATCATCCTAAGAAACAGCCAGTTGTATATTAATGCAGGTTTCTTTTGCTTTCAGTTTCCTCTGGGTTTCAGCATCACTGGCAGCGTGAGGGTGGGAAACGCTCTGGGAGCTGGAGACATCAACCAAGCCAAGCTGTCTGCAAAACTGGCGATACTCTGTGCAGGTGAGCTCGCCTTTCTCCCAGCGGTAACTCTGCCAAACATGTTTGCTTAACCAAAACAATATAGAAGCCAACAGCGTATTTGCATACCTAGGGGCTTACGCCAAGATGTTCCGGAGTAATCATATTACCTGTGTTACAGGCCATTATCAGTCAAAATAGATGTAGACATAAGATGGAAGAAACAAGCTCTGACAGTCGTACCTCCCCGATCACTCTGACAGATGGGAGGAAAGATCTGGGCGGCAGGTTCTTGAAAAGAGCAAAAGTCGGGTTCTGCAAAATATCTTTCAGGAGATGTGCTGATGAGAATACCTTTTACTGGACCTGCCGGGAAACTGTAGAAAGCGAAGGCTCCTGTTTTTTACATTCACATTGACACTGGCTTTGTCGTGATTGGAGGGGTTTTGCCAATACGACCGACTGATTCGTTGAGCCGTCTCGCCGCTCCACAGGGTGCGTCTCCCTGTGCATGGCGGCTATCATCGGCAGCTTGAAGGACCACGTCTCCTATGTCTTCACGTACGACGAGTGAGTGATTCCTTGAAAGCGTATTGTCCGGGGGGTAAAGGTCAATTTTTTCCTGCTTTTTAAATTTTTCTTTCATTTATTTTTTTCAAATTGGGCCAGAAGTGAAACATAACGATGACACCTTAGATGGATTTATGCGTCTGTGACGTCTTTTTCAAGCCTGAAACTGAATATTAAGACAACGTACTTGAGCTTTCAGCACTGTGTGCATGATCGTAGACGCAGGTAGCCTTGGACTTCACTTACAAGCTGGTTCATATATTAACCTTAGTTAGATGAATGGCTCCCTAAAGATAGTTCTATTCAATGTGCTGTTGACCTGAAGACATTCTTCTTGTTGTTCCATGTTATTTTTTATTAATATACCTTTATTAGTCTCACAAAGGGGAAATTTGTAATTTCTCTGCATTTACCCATCCAAGTAACTCACGTATCTAGGAGCAGTGGGCTGCCATGTAGAGGCGCCTGGGGAGCAGTTAGGGGGTTAAGCGTCTTGCTCAAGGACACATCAGCACGCTACCAGGAGGAGCAGGGGATCAAACCGGCAACTTTCTGCTTAGGCGACCCGCTCTACCTTCCGAGCCACTCCACCCCTGTTTTTCAGTGAATGTGACTCGGGGTTTTTTTCGGCGACGTTCAGTTTTCGTTTTTCTCGACTTACACGATCATGTTTTTCGCCCTGAAAGACAAATCAGAGCAAGAGTTGCCGACATCCTGAGCCTGTACCTCCCATTCCTCCTCCTCGAGGCGACGGCTGTGAGTAGACGCACGGCCGCGGGCAAATCGCTGCATTAGTGCTCGGTTCATCACGAAATAATTGCAGATACTCATAAAACGCGGGAACGTGGGGTGTTCAAGCGTCCTTCAGCCAAGTTCCCAAGTCCTTTCCATTTTTTTTTTCCCAAAAAGGTTTCCGCGGGAAGCGCCTTAAGAGGAGCCGGGAGGCAAAAGGTTGGGGCAATATGCAACGTTTTGGGTTATTATGGCGTCGGCTTTCCATTCGGCGTCGCTCTGATGTTTGCAGCAAAATTAGGAATCAAAGGTACGGATTGACTAAATTTTTGTTTAAAGTTTTGTTCATCTTACAAAATCGTCATGATCGTTAGAAAATCATCAAATGCCAAACCCCATATTCTCTTAACGATTTCTGTTTTCCAATATTTGACGTTAAGAGGCCGTCCTCCTTTTTTTTTTCACTCCCAGGCCTCTGGATCGGCTTATTCATCTCTGTTTCCATGCAGTCGTTCTTCCTCATTTTCTACCTCGTAAGGATGAACTGGAAGAAGGCGTCGACGGAGGTAAAGTTGGCGCTGAACGTTTTCAGGGCTTTTTTCGCTTCACGCGGGTCTCGCTCTCAAAAAGCTTTCATTTGTCTCTGCGCGTTTTAATGCTCACGCACTAGAATTTCTGAAAATTGTTGTTGAAGCGTCGCAGCCTCTCTCGGGTAACCTTGAGCGAAAACTAATTTTTGTCCCATTTTTCCTCTTGACCTCTTCTCACCGCCTGCGTGAAAAGCCATTTGAGGAGGCCATTTTGTTTTTAAATACTCGTACATTTTTCTTTCTAGGCTCAGATCAGAGCTGGAGTGCTTGGGAGCTCTGGTGAGATGAGTAAGTGCTAACTAACTAACTAACACATCCACCTCTCACAAACCTTTCAGGCGTCAGTTTCAACTGGTTGAAGGCAAACACCGTTCTGACTCAGTTGATTTTTCCCCTAATTTGCGTTTCCAGACGACGTTGAGTTCCCCAAAACCAACAGAGACACGGAGGATCAGGTCAACATGGAGGGCGTAGGAGCTGCCAAAATAGTGGGAGGCTGGCTGTCCCACAGAGACCTGGTGCTCCGCAGGGGCCTGGCCCTGGCTGCGATGCTCTTTATCCTCACCGCTGGAATCATCACCAACCTACTGACCACGGACCTGCTTACCTGACGCACCTCTCGCCCAAATCACATGATCAAAAAAGGACTCGTTTTCTATTTCTCATCCGGCTAAGATTAGAAAGATGGCCGGGTTGCTCTCGGGGGGCAGGGTCTCTGGGGGCAAGGTCTCTGGGGGCAGGGCCTCTGCGAGCGGAACCAGGGAGTGGACACTGATCCCCACAATCTGAACCAGACCCACAGTGAGCGTAAGCACAATGTCATATTAAGGAGATGAATGAAGCCTGTATTTTTTTTTAAACGGCAATGGCATATAAAAATATGTTTTTTTGGACGAAATCAACATATTTATGTTGTATTTATACTTTGGGCCACTGAAGGTGGGGGGGGGTGACGTTGGAATTGGAAAGCTAAGCTTGTTATTGATTTTATATCTTATTCTGTTTAAATTTTAAGAAATGAAAGGTTCCATATTGTCAGAGTGAAGCAGGGATCACTCGCATCTGCTCTGAAGCCTCTCTACAAAAGGCATCAGACACAGATCAAGAGTCCTTGTCAGCAATATCACATATCTAACTAATCTTCTCACTATCTAATCTAACTATAAAGGCAGGATTCTCTGTCTGAATGTCTTTCGATTATAATATCCTTTGATTATCTCTACAACCGATGGGCTTCCCACCTTGTGGGTGTATTGCTGGCAATATGAGAACGTGTAGCATCGAATGAGGCGCAATTTCAACGTGTTAATTTTATTGCACATCTAATAAACAGCAACCAAGCCGGAGGGTCGGGGCTTCAGGGCTTCAGGGCTCTGCGACTGAATCACAAAGACTGTCTTTCCTTGGTGCATGACTTTAACCGGCTTTAACCTGTTGTGAAACGGGACTCATTGACATTGTGTTAAACTGTGCCATTAAAATGTCTTATAAAATCTTAAATTTTGAATGAGCGTGTACTGGTCTGTTATGCACATTTCACAGCCTTTTAACTAAGGCTATGAAATTCAAATAATGGCTTTTTTACTTATTAAATCACTACTGGACCTCACAATGAGGTGTGCCGGTGTACCTCCTCTGCCATTTTTATCAGTTAAACTTGGAACAGACAATAAAAGTGTAACATTTCCAAACGATCACGTTTGCATTGAGTCTAAATGCAGCAAGCTCAACCCCAAAATATCTTAATAAAAGATGTTTATGATCTATACCTAGCACATGGGGCATTTATTAGGTCCGGAATTATCACTATCCACTCACATTCAGACAGGGTTTCAACTGACTCAGTCCGGACTCCCAGAGCTTCCATTGTCTGGAGTGGAGTCACGCCAAGTCACCGATGGCACTAAAGAGAAGACAAGATAAGGCCTTCACAACCTTGGTGACAAAGATGGAATGAACACGGGAATTGGGATCCAAGCAAGCTGCCGTCAGCAGCTGCGCCAAGGGCGGCAGCAAAGAGAGAGGCGGGATGCCCCGGCAACACTTGGGGCGCAACAGACGCGGCGTTACCGCAGATCGCTGACCGACGAAGAGAGACGGGGGCTTGTTTTTACAGTCTCCACAATTCCTCGAACAACTCACCCTTTTCTCACATCTTCACGCACAATTTTAAAAACTCACACCCGACGGTACTGTAGTTTCTTTGTTGTCGATGATGTGTAAATGAAGAAGGACTCTCCGCTGACACTGACTTGATCATAATATTACGCTTATTACAAGTAAGAACAGCATCAAACCAGACATGCCATGGAATGTCTGGGAGAGAACGGCAAATGTGTTCTCTCCGGAATGGAACTAGGGAGTGTGATTTTATGCTTGTCCAGAGACTACGTCGCCCATCTGATTACGATCTATGGGTCAGTTCACATTCCACCTCCCTTATCACCGGGGCCCCTGGAAATGGGCTCTCTCTTGAGACCCCTGGCAACATCTGTTAGTAATTATATTATACAGTGGGTACTTACTTGGGACCCCAAACATTCCCATACACCCCAGTACAAACATTTACCTTCATTTTACCTTCATTCCATTTAACACACACACAACCTGTCAAAAAGCACAGACTGCATGAACTTGGTTTAAATCACAGCACCGACCATCCAGGTAACCTTTTCAAGAGCACCCTGGCGAGAGATTCAAAACAGTACTGTGAAATACCTCTTACATTTAGTGGATAAGGGAATATATACTACTGTAAATGCTGTTTTGGTCCAAAACCTGACCTTTGAAATGTCACACTGATGAAACACGTAAGGAAGAGTCTGTGCACAGTAAAATACCCAATTTCCAAAAGCTTCATTTCCAAATGCGGCAAGTAAACAGGTTACCCAGCATCAGCGTCAGCAGTTCTCATCATCTCGTCTCACGTGTGGATCAGGCCATAATATCTCATCAACGTCACACGTTATGTTTGCTCTTGCCAGGCAACGTGGGTGAAAAAAATCCCTTTGTGTGCCTCAGACAACCCTGGATAGACTCCACAGACACATCCCAGAAAAATTCCTTAATTGGGTTCAGAAATGGGGAATAAAGAAAAAAGAACGGCCAACCTGGGGTGGTCACTGAACAAGGCGCCAACGGAGCAGCCCGAAGGAAACTCGCCTTATCCCAAATTACAACATATCCGGCTGGCTCTGGTTGCCTTGGCTCCCCTTCCTGTTGAAGAATGTTATTCTGCAGCCGATCTATTAATTTGAAGGAGTTGTGCCGCGTTGTATGGAACCACTTTGACGGTGGCGGTGGAGGACGCCATGATGCTAATTGCTGCACATACTTTAGGCTGACGATCCTTCCCCTCAGGCCAGGAACTTTTATGATGGCACGGTGAGCGATGATGTTGCGCCCCCCTTTTGTGCCTTTATGTTTGATTGAACCCCGCCTCGTCGATGAAGATTCACTCATGCAGGTCAGCCTTGGCGTCCAACTCAAAGATTCTCTACAGAAGTATAAAAAAAACCACATGTTTGACTTGACTACAAATACAGTACTGGAGTGTACTACTGTACTGGAATGAAAGAGTGTGTAGTGTAGTTACTGTAACACACTACTATACAGTACTGAATTGACATGCTGGAGAATTGGGTCATACTCTACATACTGTCAAAATGTAATCTCTTCAACTCAAACTTGAGTTATAGGCCCTATTTTTTGACCCTGCAATTTTGACGTGTGTGTCAGCAATGATGCTTAGTGTTTGCACCTGGGGGAAGGTGTGGCCTTTGAGTTTAGATTGTGATGACTTTAGTTAATTATATTGAGAGCATGTGTTAGCTGAACTGTACTGCTCAGGACAGGCGGGCCCTGCAGAGGATGGTGCGTTCAGCCCAACATACCACTGGAATGCAGGTTCATGAAGGATCCTCACCACCCAACAACGGATTGTTCCAGCTGCTACGGTCAGGCAAGAGCCTCCCAGCCACACAGCGAGGACAGAGTGAGTGAGACGGAGTTTCTTCCCGCACGCCATAAGAACTATCAATGCTGAACTCACCAGGGGTCCTCACTGAGACACACACATAGGCCCCACCACCTTTACGGTACTGTACGTAGCACACTCCTCTGGGTTACTGCATACTGTGCTGTATTGCTGTTCTGTTCGGTGTTACTGTATTGCTGTGTTGTACTGTTGTATACTGTACTGTATATCTCTATACTCACTTTATTCACATGCCATTTTACTGCACATATCTGTAAATACAAATACTCTATCCCATATACATAACTCTATTCCCTTTATTTCAATTTTGTACCCCCACGCTCTATTACTTTTTTGAGTCTTATTTTATATATATATTTTTACAGAAGGTATTGGATGCAGATGATCCGCTGTGGCGACCCCTAACGGGAGCAGCTGAAGAAGAAGAAGAAGAAGAAGAAGAAGAAGAAGATATTATTCCATACACTAACTACATTACGTTTTAGCAATCACTTAGTTTCAGTTAGTTGCTAGGTAGAAATTAGTTTAGCTATTAGGTTCGCTTTAGAACTTATTGTGCATAATCTCCGGGTGTGTTGGAAAGACATTTCACTGCATATATGTACAAACGTATGTATATGTGACAAATAAACCTCTTGAATCTTGAATATTTTGCAGAAAGAGTTTTGAACATTGAAACATGTGTGGAAACAGGTGAATAATTTTTATGGTTCTTGGAAATGTATGTGTGCTTTTGGGAATGACATACAGTATAATTTTTTGTGCCACAGGACAAGTTTCGAAGCAATCAAGAAAAGCTAATAAACAGAAGAAGAACCTCTGATGGAGGCTGTCACTAATGATGGAACACCTGTTGTTTAACGAGTGTTTTTCAGGCTACTGCTGTTTAAAGAGTGTCATACCCTCCACTTCTGCCTCACCTTCCACCTAGCCTGCTCTCTCTCTCTCTCTCTCTCTCTCTCTCTCTCTCTCTCTCTCTCTCTCTCTCTCTCTCTCTCTCTCTCTCTCTCTCTCTCTCTCTCTCTCTCTCTCTCTCTCTCTCTCTCTCTCTCTCTCTCTCTCTCTCTCTCTCTCTCCTCTCTCTCTCTCTCTCTCTCTCTCTCTCTCTCTCTCTCTCTCTCTGGCACGGTGGCACAGTGCATTGCACTGCTGCCTCACAGCAAGAAGGTCCTGGGTTCGATTCCCACCTGGGGCGCTGTTGGCTCCGGCGGGTTATCTTCCAAAAACAGGAGCCTTTCTGTGTGGAGTTTGCATGTTCTCCCCGTGTTCACATGGGGTTTCCTCCACCTCACGTCAGTAAGGACCACCACCAAAAACATGCACAACATCATCGTCTGACCAGCGATGGACACTTATCACCTGGTCCCCGGGCGCGTCCACGTATGCTGCCCACTGCTCCTGGCTGTGCCCCCGGAGGAAGGACAAGCCAGGATGGGTCAAAAGCAGAGGAGCCATTTCACCGGCCACCATCAAGCATGTGTGTGTGTGTGCAAGCATGTGTTGTGGAGTGTCGTGTGATGATTAAAGACTGTTTCTTTTCTTCTCTCTCTCTCTCTGTCTCCCCCATCTGTCTATGTGTGGTGGGCATGGCTGCATTCCCCGGCTCTCTCCTCATGACATCATTCAGCTCACTTGCTCTGTCAACTCACCTGGGGTCCATCAACTCACCACCAAGGAGTATATCAGATCCGGTTTTTCCATCCACTCATCACCAGATCGTTGTTAGAACTACCACATTACTCCTGCGGCGCTCAGGTGTTCTTCTCAGTGTTTGATTCCTTCCTCCTGATAATGAAATGTTTCCCTGTTGCCCGAGTTACATGCTCTCCTGTTCCCTGCCTGCCTTACCATCTGCCCACCTGCTTGACTGTCCCACTACGCTTGCCCGCCCGCCTGCCTGACCTACCTGCCCCAACTTTCTGCCTGCCTGCCCGTCCTTCTTCGCCTGCCTAACCCTAACCCTAACCCTTCAATAACTGTTCAATTTTACCATTATTCCCGATATTCTCTGTGTCTTGCGCTTAGTCTCGCTAGTTACAAAGCCAAAGGCTCAGCTATAACAAAGAGACGTTTTATATAAATAGCAGAGTGAGTGCAGTCCTCTCCTTCAGTCATGCTAACTACTGTTAGTGGCTTCACTCACCACCTTTCGCAAGTATTGACAGTACAAATGACACATTAAACCAATCAGGCTAGACATTAAACCACTGGCAAGTGAACTGAATAACATTGCTCATCTCGTTCCAATGGCACCTGTCAAGGCACGGTGCAGAGTGCATTGCCCTGCTGCCTCGCAGCAAGAAGGTCCTGGGTTTGATTCTCGCCTGGGGCGCTGTTGGCACCGCGCTCCGTTGGGTTATCTCCCAAATAGGAGCCTTTCTGTGTGGAGTTTGCATGTTCTCCCCATGCTCACATGGGGTTTCCTCCACCTAACATCAGTAAGGAGCCCACCCAAAAACATGCACACATCATCGTCCGACCAGTGATGGACGTATGGAACCAGGTCCCCGGGTGCGTCGACGAATGCTGCCCACTGCTGGGTTAAATGCAGAGGAGCCATTTCACTGGCCACCATCCAAAGCATGTGCGTGTGTGTGCATACATGCATGTGTTGAAGTGTGGTGTGTCGTGTGAATTAAGATTATTTTTATTATTATTCTTACGGGGTGGGATATATTAGGCAGCAATTGAACAGTCCGTCTTTGAAGTTGATGTGTTGGAAGCAGGAAAAATGGGCAAGCGTAGGGATCTGAGTGACTTTGACAAGGGCCAGCACAGCGGGGGGTGTGGCTTAGCTTTGACTTTATTAAGTATGTTTTGGAGTCTACTTGCTGCCCTCTAGCGGTCAAAATTAAGTACTGCAGCGTTAGTTTCAAAAGCTGCGTTTAATGCGTTTAATAAAGCATATATTTCTCACAAACATGTCGAAAAAGCGTGTTTCATACATGGTGAATTCTTCACCGTGGTATACTGTTTTCCTTTGTAAATAGAATTCTGGACAATGATCTCCTCATTCATCTTTTTAAAATGAAGCAGTTATTTATGTGTGCAGTTCAGTTGTATCAACAGAGACAGAGCAAGGATCCGGGCGACATGGAGGGCGGAGCAGCTGTAAAAATAACGGGGGGCCCGCCGTCCCGCGGCGACCCGGTGCTGCGCCGGGACCTTGATTCCCCCGATGCGCTTGACTCTTGCAGCTGAACCTACTAAACACTAACTTAGTTACTCTGACCCGAAATTGAGGCACATCACATCAAAGTCTACAGTTGCACTCAGTCGGCGGCTCTGGCTTTGATTACAGAGGAAAGCAGTGTGGTCGGCCAGAGCGGGGCACAGGTCTATCGACGGAGAACGAGCGAGATCCGAAAGTAAAATAATAGTCTATGAGCTGAAATGTACTAATGAATCCCTCAAACTAAGAAGAGAAACTTTTTTTTTTTTATAGCTGTAAATCCAATCGTTGTATTCGTCAAGACAAAACACAAAAGGCTGCGTCTGACGTTTAATGTTTAACCTGAAGGACAGTCATTTTCCGATCTGTACGTAGGGAGACGGGTTGCTTTTTAACCCACGAGGAGACACATTGACTTTGCTGCGCTGCGGTTTCTTTTTGTTCACCCGAGCGGCTGTCCTGGGTCCAGCGTCGCGTGCAGAATGCAACAAGGAGCGTCCGTGGCGTTGGTCCAACCGGCGGTCAGGTTGCCCTCGGGGGGCAGGGTCTCCGGCAGCGGCAGCAGGGAGTGGACACCGATGCCCGCCGCCAGAACCAGAACCATGGCGAGCGCGGTGAGGCCTCTCCTCAGCACCAGCTGGGCGGCGGAGAGCCGCAGTCTCGGGGCGCCGACCTCCGACAGTCGCGAAGCGCATCCGCTCTGCGCTCCGACAGAGGTGTCCGGGCCGTCTTCGCCCTCGGGGACGCAGCCGTTCACTGACTGGGGAATAAACAGAAAACTTTGCGTTTAAGGGTATGAATGGCCTGGTGCTTGGCAAGGCTGCATGTGTATTCATTAGAGTTTGGTGTGCTCAGGCAGTGATTCTCAACTAGTTTCATATCAAGGAGCCTCAATTTAATACGCATTAGGCCATGGACCTCATTTGATATGGGAGCCCAATCTGAGGCTGTTTTAATTGTTGGATATGATTTGGTCCAAACCTCCACACCTGTCAAACTAGGATCAAAACAGTCATTATTGTACATTCTCTAACAGTGCTAACATCTTGTAAATGAAACAGCGGTGAAGTTGAACTACTAATCATTTAACCAGGCGCCCCTTGGAACCTTTTGAGGGAGCCCTGGGGGGGGGGGGGGGGACCCCGCGTTGAGAACCCCTATGCCAAGGGATAAAATGACCCCATTGAAACTGACCAAAAAAAAAAGTTTTTGATATTGATGCAATTCCTCATTCTGTTTCATTTGAAAGACATTCAATGAAGAGAGTCTCCACAAGGGCAGGGTAAAGCGGGGCTCCCTCACGGTGCTGTCCGCTCTCTGCTCAGGATCCTCCGTGTGAAGGGCGTCGGACTCTGCTGCCGTCAGCGCCACGTGCACGTTCTTTTGAGCGCGTTTCACAGCCTTTGAACAAGAAAGAGAAATCAAATGAAATGGATCTCTTAAGCTCTTTACCTTTTCAACCAGAGCCGGACGGAGCAAATGTAGAGTCTAAAAGCTGTCAACATCTGTCTAAAGCTAAGAAGGCCCTGTTTGTGCGTGTGTGTGTGTGTGTGTGTGTGTGTGTGTGTGTGTGTGTGTGTGTGTGTGTGTGTGTGTGTGTGTGTGTGTGTGCGTGCCTGCATGCGTGCGTGCGTGCGCATGCGTGTGTGTGTGTGTGTGTGTCAGTGTTTACCTCCTCTGTCATTTTCTCCCAGTCAAACTTAAAGATGACAGTGATATAAAAAGCGGATTGGATGGAGATGGAAATAAGGAGTCCGAGCCAAAAACCTGAGGACGGAAAAAGAAAGAGGCGTCTTTCATCGAGGCAACAAAAAAAGGCCTCGGACACAAAAAGGGAAATTATGGGAAGGGAATGGGCTGTCTACCTAAAACCCTCAGTTTTGCCACAAACATCAAGGTAATGATTAGCGGAAGCCCAATACAATAATAACCAACGAGATTGGCCACAGCTGCTATCTTCTGTCTGCCGGAGCCCAGGAGGATGCCCGTGCACACGCACTAGGACAGACGGGAAAAAACAAAATCTCCGGTCATTATGTGATCCGACACGTAGCAATCTTTTGGCTGCCGTTTACGGCAAGCGTATTCTGAGCCGCAAAATAAGCAGTGTCTCTGCACGCTCACGAGCACCCTACTCACCACAAGACCCTCAAAGAAATGGAGGACGCAGTACACGTTCATCGTGAGAGACACCAGGTCTACGATCGCCCTGAAATAATAGGTGTTTGTCGTTCACATCCAGTCGGGCTTTTGATACTTTAAATAGACTCAATGCGGTGTGTGTGTGTGTGTGTGTGTGTGTGTGCGTGTGCGTGTGCACGATGGTGCATTACTTACTGATCTGAGGTAAAGATGAAGCCAATCACTGTCTTGGAAGAAACCAGAGCTATGCACACAGCCACTGCCATTCCAGCTGCAGAATTAGGGCATAACGGGGGAGAAAAGTAATAAATAAGGACATATATCAGAGATATATATATATATTTATAATATGTAAGGGATAATGTGCAGCCAGTCGTCATCTGAAGGGGGTTATTTTGCGATAATATCCAGCTGGCTGCACATTATTCTGCTTATTAAACGGCTTCTTACTAAATAAATTAATAAAATAATACATTGAGTCGAAATGATGTTGAAATGTTTTTATAACTAATGCCCCCCCCCCCAAAAAAAAAACTAAAAAAACTAAACTAAAAAAAATGTCACCCTTCATATGAAGAACCTATTTACTGCTATTAATGCGATGTGCATTCCAAGACTTCCATTCTAGTTTCTATGCAGCATCACAAGATGGCGCCACAAGCCAGATATCAGGGACGTGAAACCAGACGGAGGACTGGTTGCCCACGCCCACCGGTCATTATTGACAGACCAACGGTCGTCACTCAGCAACGACCAACCCCTGGTTGCCGCTACCAACCCATCGCAAGGGAGTACCCCCACGGAGCCACGGTGTAATACGAGCGAGTGTGAGTGTGAACACGCGAGCGTGGTTCTCCCTCTCACGGACCCGAGACGGCGAGCGACACCTTGCTGGTGAGGATGGCCCCCGCCGTGTCCCCGGCCCCCAGAGCGTTCCCCACACGCATGCACGCCGCCACTTGAACAGCCAGCGGAAACTGGGGTCATGGATGATTTCAAAAGAAAAACACACACACACACACACACACACACACACACACACACACACACACACACACACACACACACACACACACACACACACACACACGTCATTCAGAGCATCTGGACTTCAAAAATCACACGGCAAACATAATATTCCATTATGTAAGCGTAAGCCCTGCTCCGAGACTGAAGTCCAACTACATCTGTGAAAGATTGCCGAGAAAGTTGCTCTTCAATTCATCTGAATTCAGGGACTGACTGAAACTAAAAAAAAAAAATTGTTTCATCAGGCCTGATAAATTTCGCAGGAAGTGCATTTTCAAGTTCGGTGAATTGTGCAGCCGTACTTCCCGGGAATATACTCTACCATGTAGGTTATGTAGGTCACCGTTATGACGGTGTGCTGGGCCGCCAGTTCGTTTTCACTCAGCAATCCTGATCAAAAGGCGATAAGAGATGCATCAAGGCCCCCGAAAGCCACCCGCCCCAAAAATAACCTCACTCCATCACATGCTTTTTCTGATCCGACGGATGCAAGAAGCTCGAAGCTTGTTTCTATCGATCGGCTCAGGCGAGTTGTTGCGCGTTACCGGTGAGGAACCCCCCGAACTCATAAATCCACCACTCGAAGCAGACCATCATCATGCTGGGGATGGCCAGCTTCATGTAGGAGCCCCACTCCTCCAGCGCCTCCAGAGACCAGCCTGTGGAGTGCGAGACAGGGGACGGGGCGGTCGGTGGTGGCGAGGGCAGAGGGGAAAGCGGCAGGAGCGGCGGCGACACTCACCTCCCCACGTGTCCACGTGCAGCTTCTTCCACCAAATGTAAAGGAACAGGAAGCCGCAGATGTAGACCTGCGACAGGGTGTTGGCTGCGGCGGACCCACTGGAAGTACACAACCACGACACACGCACACACTCCCACAAATGGTACTCGAGGACACACCGCGCTCCGGGTGTGGAACGGAGGCGTTTTTTTCCCGCCGATCGAAAGTGAAAAAAGTGTTTTCCCGGCGCGGCGCACACCTACTTCACGCCCAGGTCCATCCAGCGCAGCAGGATGTAGTGGGTGAGTAGGTTGGCCACGTTTGCCAGCGCTGCCGTGTACATCTGAGGCAGGATTATGCCCTAAAAATACAGATACACCTCAAGATCTGATCACAACCACAAACAAAAAGGACAAACCCAAAATAACACTTGAATTGTGATTTCTCTCCGAAATTGAATGTTCCGAAACGGGAGTGACACAGCACCTGGTTCTGGAGATAAGACGCCTGAAGGTGATGCAGAAACATCATCTGGAAAACAGCAACAGAGAGCAGCAACTGCAGGTTTTTAATGGCGTTTCTTTATGCAAAGATTCATCACCATCATTTCACCTTTTCACTGCTCAGTTCAAGAACGATAAAGGACAGGGGGACCGGAACCAAATGACACAGGGGAGAAGTTCAATTGTTTTGCTTAATGAATTGATATCAATGCAGCAGTAATTTACTTTATATGTGATGGTGACTCACTGGTACTGCAGGGAGATAGGCTATGACGTACAGCTGCACAATTCTGAAATTAAAAATGTATATTGAGTAAACATTGCTCCATAAATAAATACATGAATGAATGACTGAATGGATGAATGACTGAATGAATGAATGAATAAATAAATATGAAAATAAATAAATGCAGAAATAATGTCATTTTACAAGTATTTACAGTTTTTACATAACTGTAAGGTTATGTAAAAACTGTAGGATAATGCAGGTTATCAACAGGTTTATGCCTTTTGCATTCCCAGTGTTACACTGTAGCCGGTTGTAAAAGATTGTGACAGCAATGTGTATCTGCTCAAAAAAAAAAATATATATATAAATATAAACACACATGCAATACAGTAACAAAACATTCTTACATGTAATGCACTTTTGACTGTAAATAGCAAAGCAAAATAAATGGACCAAAACAATGTGTGACACTGCGCACGCTCCACCTTGAGCAGTCTTTCTGGTGACTGATTTGAATGCAGATTATGTTTAATTTTGCTCGAGAAGATCGGGACTCCTGCCGCAGCTCATTAGCATACAAACCATCCCATAATTCTACTTAACCACAGACAGGAGCCTAGAGGACGTCGTCGGGAATCTGATCAAACATGTATCACGACACGGGGGTCACGGTTGTCATGCAATCTTCCAAAATTCTATCATTTAACCCTACAATGCTATAAATATAGACAATAATGCTATAGATATACATTGATGCTGTAGAGATAGACTGTAATGTTGTAAATATACAGTAGATATGCACTATAATGTTGTAGATAAAGCTATACCCAATATTAATGCAGATATAGATATACACTATAATGTTGTATACAGTATATAGATATGCACCATAATGTTTTTGGAAATAGACATACACTATAATGTTGTAGATGAAGTTATGCACTATAATGCTATAGATATAGATATACACTATGATGCTGTAGATATAGAAATACACTATAATGCTATAGGTATACACTATAATACTGTAGATATATATTATAACACTACATACAGTATATGCACTATAATGTAACAGATATAGACTACAAGGCCACAGACACTATAATGCTGTATATATACACACTATAAGATTGTATATATACACTACATCTCTAGATATACACTATAATGTGATAGATATACACTATAATTCCACAGATATATACTATAATGCCACAGATATACACTATAATGCTATAGATATACACTATAATGTTATAGATATACACTATAATGCTATAGATATACACTATTATGTTATAGATATACAGTATAATGTTATATATATATACACTAGCATGCTATAGATACACACTATAATAATATACTATTCACTATCATGCTATAGACAAACACTATAATGGGACAGATATGCACTATAATATTATAGATATACATTATAATGCTACAGATATACAATATAATGCTATAGATATGCACTATAATGTTATGGATATGCACTGTAATGTTATAGATATACACTATAATGCCATAGCTTTACACTATAATGTTATAGATATACACGACAACACTGGATATACACTATAATGCTGTAGATATACACTATAATACTATAGACCAGCAGGCAGAGGGTTGAACCCAATACAACAACAACAACAACAACAACAACAATATACAATCTAATGAACAATCAAACGGTGTTAGTGTGTTGCTCTTTCCTTCCACTTGCATGGAGAAGATATTCTATCTGTTACCTGGCAACCTCGGGGTCCTGGCCCAGGGCGAGCAGGATGGCCTGGGTGTTGATGAGCAGCCCCCAGCAGGGCAGGCAGAACAGCAGCAGGATGAGGATACCTCGCTGCAGGATAATCCCCACCCGCAGCAGGTTCTGACCACCAAACGTCTGAGATTGGAGGCATGAAAAGTATAATAATAATAATAATAATAATAATAATAATAATAATAATAATAATAAAAATAATCGCAAAAATCATAATTATTTTTATTATTATGATTATTATGATCATTATTATGATTATTATTATTATGATTATTGTTATTATTATTATTGTTATTATTATTATTATTATTATTATTATTATTATTATTATTATTATTATACTCCAACCTGAGACACTAGAGTATCGCATGCCAAGGCCAGACCAATTCCAGTCGCCGCAGTGGAAATATTTATGGCCTGAAATGGGAAATACAGTTTTAGGAGTGAAGATATGACGTACGCATGGTCACTTAACGACGATGACCCTGCAAGTCACTGTAATACGTAATCTAAGCCGCCCCAGGACGGTGGGTTCACACTCGAGCACCCATCTCTTCTAACAGACAGAGACAAACGACTCACGGCGGAGGCTAATCCGTAGCCAGCCAGCACCTTGTTACCCAGGCGACCACAGAACATGGTGATCACAAATGGAAGGAGGTAGTGGAGGACGCGAGACAGCAGCTGAATGAAGGAAAGGAAAACAACAACAACGACGACAACAACGACAATGTAACTCCAAATGCAGGTGTCAGCGCTCAGGTCGAATTAGATCAGGGTTGGGGAAGCCAGGCCAAGAATGACAATACAGCAGGGGTTTTCCAACCATAGGGCCGCGGACCGACGCCGGGCCAAATAAAAACAGTGTTGTTTTTTTTGTAGATGTATTTATTTTTTATCCATTCATCTACTGAGCCATCTGGGTTTGGTGCGCCTCGCTCTCTCCGGTCCCGGAATCGGGGGCGGAATTCTGAGTTTATTCTCGAAACACAGGGGTCCTTTTTTTTTGCGTGACCCTAATACTACTTTGATTGTAGATGTATTTGACTTATTTATTTTCCTCCGTGCGGGAGGACACTCAGTCACTCTATTTTACCTCTCTGAACTCTGTCCCGCTTTAAAAAAAAGCAAATACAAACAGTGTGTTTTATTGTAGATGTATTTCATGTACTTATTTCCCTCCGTGCATTCCCTCCGGTCCGTGATAATAAAAAGGTTGGGAACCCCTCATATACAGTATGTGATAGCACGCCATGGACCGAGATGAACTGTTCAATCAAAACTACTTCAGAAAAAAACTATCATTACATATTGATAAACGGAAAAACAACAACATAGGTTATATCAAATAGGAATGAGCCGCGGGCCGTGTGACGTTGACTGTAGGGCCGTAATAGGCCCTCAGACCGGAGGTTTCCCAACCCTGATTTAGATGAAAGTTTTGAAACTATGATTTGGCAATATAGCTATTTGAATATAGCAATTACTAAACTTTACTGACAACTTTACTGCTTACTTTCTGCTCCCTGCTGCCGAGATGGGAAGCACATTCGTCAAAACTGATTTTTTTGAGCAAACACAATCTTAATTCACACGGACCCCGATGGCGGGATGTGTTTACCAGGGGTCCGGTCATCCTGAGGATGATCCGCAGCTCCTCCCTGGCGGCCAAAGGGACCCTGGGGCAGCAGAACACTCCGGCTCCGGACCTCTCCATGGCTCCAGACTCGGTGCGGGTCCCGGCTCCTCTCCGCTCTCCAGGGTCCACAGAGATTTTTATCTCTCGAAAATCAACGTTCTTTCACCTCTGCCTGGTCAACCAGTAACACCCTTTGTGTTTTTCCGCCCCTTAAAGGATCACCAATTAAAGTCCAAGAGTATGGTTCACAACATCATATCATGACACTGAAACTAAAACTCGGGACTCTAGCCAGCATACTGACACCACCCTGCCATTGGCCTTAAATTCTGGGTATTCTGGATGTGTTGTCTTTTAGATTGTCAAGCTTTTTTATTATTACTTGTCTGTCTGTCACCAACTCATACCAAGTCAAATTCCTCGGACATGAAAATGCATTTGGCCAAATAAAACATAATAATTGGAGACAAGGTATCACAGTTAAAGTCCTAGATCGCTCTCTATCTTAAGATGATGCATTATGAATGATGCATTTACCATGAAAACAGAATGGCTTCTCATTCGGATGGTGTTGCTGCAGCCTGTAGGATGAAAAACATGAAAACACCCTCAAGCACCGTAGGCTACTTTCTATCAAGAATCAGAACAATCTTTCTATCAGTCTATAAGAATCAGAACACATGAGAGTCAAGGAGGGAATACATGAAATACCCATACCCACTCCTGTGTCTTTGCTGCTAGATATATGAAATGCAATCGTCCTTGAGCGCCGGTGTTTCCTTCGAAGGCACCGCCTGAGGAACAAACCTCCATCATTTAAAGCATCTTTTCCACAAGTTGAGATCTCCTCAGGACTGGAGGAACCAACTTTGAGCTGTCACATGGTGCAGCCCCCCCCCCCCCCCCCCCCCTAAAGAAATAACTCAAGGTTAACCAGCGGTGGTCTGGCAGCGTGCCAGAGAAAATGCAGCTTGGTGTGTTACAAGAGGGGAAAAAAAGTTTTTATCACCTTGAAAACGCGTATGAAGACAGTTCGTACCAGGGTAGAATACACATTATACTCTGCATTATATTCCCATGTGCACTTGCAGTCTAAAGTTTGAATTTGTGCAGGATTATCTATGATTGGTTTGTATTATTTATTTTGTGTGGTCTTCATACTAAGAATACTCATGTATAATTGTGTATAATTGATTTTTATTTTGATTTGAATAGTAGAATGGTAAAGTTTCTTCCTTGTTCTTAGTTATTGTAGCCGAATGCGTGTTATTCAATAGTTGTCCACTAGGGGGCAGCATCGCAACACATTAAAAAACAAAAAAAAAGAGTCACATTTCTGTCAAATTTCTGTCCCACCTGGTTGACATTTTAAATGAAGTAACAAATTAAATTAATCAATTAAATCCGTAGTTTTCAGTGGAAAAAATAAAAAAGCCTAATGGCTTCTCCTTAACCATTTTTAAATGACAGGTTAATTTTAGGAGTGTTTCATCCCAAAACCCACTGGGAGACAGACAAATGCATTCATCATAAGGAAAGCTTTAAAAAATAATAATAATAATAATTATAATAATTTCCCATATCATCGTTTGTGGTTTCTGCATCATTTTTCACCAAAATGGCCACGAAACCTAAACTGAAGCATCTCCAGCCTTGATCCCACGACCCATCTTTCTTTTACAGAACGACTGGATCTGTGGTGGCAAACCAAGTCAATTCAGGCTTTTCCTCAAAGGTTTTGGCCCCAAGATTGAAGAAAAAAGATGTTAATGATCATTGCGTAACAACTTTTCCAGTTACTTCATCTCCATTCATCTTGTTACCGCTGCTTAAAGTTATACAACCCCGCCCCCGTCCCTCAAAAAAATGTTTCATAATAATTTATTATTCATTTTTATTCATGTATTATGCTAATTGAGTGTGATGTGGTGCTCAGCTTCACAGGCTGTGGTCTGCAGGCTGCACAGGATCAAAGTCGTCCATCCCGCTTCCTTTCCGTTTCCGTGTGATGTGCGATGATTTGAAACCGAGATGGAGCGATGCAGAGGGATTTGTTTCTCTTTCAGTCATTTTCCTCTTTTTCCTTTCTCCGCAAATAAGAGGTGTCGGGCCCCAACGACTTACCCCCCCGTTAAGTTTCATTAACACCGGAGCGGAAGCCACGGCTGAGTAATTTGCATTTTCTTTCCTATTCGTCCGCTTCGATCAAAGCACAAGAAGTGACGGTGAAATCATAGACAACCTGGACGCTCGGTGCCACGCCGCTGTTCCGACCGCGGGGTTATTCCGAGACACCAATAGTCTGAAAAATGACCCTAACCCTAACCCTAACTTTAACCTTAACCCTAAAAAAACAAAACTCCCACCCCCTCTTTTTTGGTAAATCTTCATTCCACCAACGTTTACAGAGTGGTGAGTGCAATTTCCACCCAGTACTGGGTAGGCTTCTTTTCCCAAACAACCTAACCCTAACCCTAACCCTAACCCTAACCCTAACTCTAACCCTATACCCAAACTATTTTTCATACTAATGGGGTTTCGGAATAAAGGGCCATCGGAACAATGGGCAGTCCCCAGAAGCTCTATTTGTGTGTGTGTGTGTGTGTGTGTGTGTGTTTGTCCTAAAAAACGTGTCAAATGGGTGAAGATGATCCACCTGGCCACAGTACTGCAGTTATGTAACGGTGCTCCTGGGCCTCCTTGGCCTCCTCATTGTATGCTCAGCTGGACGTTGACCGCGCTCCATCAATGAGAGAAAAAAAACAATCTTTATATACAGTATCGTTTGCAAGAGAGAGAGAACATATTTAAAAAATATACACAATTCACTTCAATAGACTTATCTTCGGTGAATATGGTGACATCCAACGTTAACGTTACTGGTGATTTACTTCGTTTTAAACCTAGTTCCAATAAAAAATATCTGCCAGATCTTTGGGTGCGTGGAATGGGACTCTCCATCGGGATGAATGGACTTTAGACGGTTTTTAGGCTTTAGATCTGATCAAACCGAGTCTGTCAGCCACGGGGGATCATCTCATGTTTCCCAAGCGTTTCGCCCGCTACTCAAGGACATCGATAATAATTTATCTTTTTTTAAATTAAATACAAATGTTTTGCTACCCTGAGGCTAGAAACCCGATGCAAAGTTTGCTACAAGCCCAATTAGATTTAGAAACTGGGCAGCAACAGGGTTTTGTTTGTGGTGAAATCACTCATCCTCCCACCTGTTGCTGTTTTCTCTGGACCATTTGATAACCAGAGGACATATTATGCTCAAACCCCAAACAAAAACATCAACAAAAACAGAAAGTCCAGTGATTATTTTTATTCATTAAAGTGGTAATCCGTAAGATCTTTTAGTCTAACAAATTCAAAAGTTCTATGCTTTTTTCTTTTAAGCTGGCACCTTTTAAATAAACTACCATTCAGTGAATTCCAATGAAGTTATGTATGTGCTCCTCTTTATTCTGCTGCCATTGTGGGTGGCGGGGTCCGCCACCGCTTTTCACGGCAAGAACGTTCTTTTATATTTCAACTCAAATCTGTGAATTTTTTATTAAATGAAAATGTCGAAATTAACTCTGCATGGAAAATGTGCGCTCAAAAGAGCAACAGTGAAAAGCTAGTATGCCCATAAGAATTACCCACAATCCCTCTCTCTCTCTCTCTCTGTTTGGCCTGATAAATCCAGTATAATAATAATAATAATAGATTTTTCCATTCCCACAGTAGCCCCCTGCAGGGCCCCCCAGGGATCAATCAACGGTCTTATCCCGTCTTAACTCAGACGACGAGGAGACCGAGGGTTCGTCCGTCTGACCGGACAGCCGCAGGAAACCTTTCTACCGTCCCCCTCCGTCCCGCGGCGCCGTTCACCGTTTGCGCCGATACGCCGCGGATCCCGCCGGACTCATTCATCCGTCGCCCTTGCGCCGCAGAAGCAACCGGACAGACAGGCGGAACGGAACCACAGACGGGGTTTTTTGGGGCGAAGGCCAATCTGTCTTCGGCCTCTCAGGATCTTTCAGCTTCTTAGGGGAAGCCTGGGCCCTGTTTGTGTTCCAAATTCCAGTCCCCTCCCTCTCTCCCGCTGAGGACGTTCAATAGTCATTTCATGGCGTTATGCCCCCGTGCCATCAGCCTTTGTCACCAAAGAATTGAATTGCAGGTAATAAATAGAAATGGGAAGACCTGAATCAAATCACGGGATAAAACTGCAATCTGGGGTGAAATTGTTATCTAAAAATAACTCCTTTGGAGACTCGTCCCCCCCGGTAGAATTCGGAGTCGTACTGTTCACAAAATAAATGGGACAGATAGCGGCTTGGTGGAAGCCTGGTAAATTAGCCAGCAGTAATCACACGCAGCGCCCTCTAAAACCCCGCAACCTTGTTTTCCACAAAACCAAAGAGTCTATTTGGCGGATCCGGAGATATTTGTTGTTCTTACCATCAGCACGAGTCACGCAGTAATGCTGAGGTTTGACAGTGGCCGGCACTTTGTGCCCTGTGTACTAACAAACAGAGACTAATGGGATGACACCAGAACCTTTCCAAAACATTGTTCACCAGCGAGGAAGCAGCAGCGGTGCAGTCGATACAACGTGCGCAGACGTTATTTATTAAAACGTTTGTAGTAGGAAAATAGCTCGGCAGAGCTACGGTGTGTGCTCAGACGCTTGTTTGTTGGCTGCTGTCGCCTTTGTGTATTTAGGTTTATATTCAGGTGATGCATTACAGCTGCCTCGCCCCAACACACCCCAAACTAACCCCCAAAAGTACAACAAATAGCAGTCCCACCTGTCACACACCACCCGAGTGGTGTTTTCAGGGCCCTCTGACACAAGAGACACAGGCGATGGGGTTGGAATGTACCAGTTTTATTGCAGTGAGGGGGCCAGGTGGAACAAGCCCGGAGCAGATGGAAAACATGTCGTGACGAGGGCTCCTCTCCTGTGTGTGGGTGCGGGAATGGGGGTTTTACCTGTTGCTCATTAGAGTAATTAAGGAGCAACAGGTATACAGCCACACTGATTCCCAGCCCAATTACCTAGACCCAAGACAGGTGTGGTATATATATATATATATATAGTATATGTGTGTGTGAGGCATGTACCGTAAAGCGCTTTGAGTAGTCTTGAGACAGAAAAGCACAATATATAGTCCTATATAAATGTTTGTGTATTGATTTATAATATATATATATATATATATATATATACACTGTTTATGTCTAAATATATATTATTTTTTTTCTATTCTCTATCTATCTCGTATAATAATTATATACAGTAATCTTACTCCAGAAAAGTCATTTTAAGAGACCAGTCTCTGACAATAATCGAATAAATCGACCACACAATGAGGTGAATGTGAGAGCAGCGTGAAGCCAAGCGGTTCTGAACGTAACGGACATTTCTGTAGCTTGGAAAGCGTCTCCTTTATTTATGCAAGAATGAGTTTATTCCAAGATCACAATCAACATGTAATCATAAACCTGTTTATCCACACAAGGAACCTGTACACGACAATACTTTTCATACTTAGATAAAAGTATATACAGTACTTTTGCAGCAAAGAGGGGCTTTCCTCCTTAAGTCACACAACCAAACACCAACAGTATGACGAAAATAACAAAAATAAACATTTTCATTTTTTAAATTAAACGTTTGTTAAGCTGGCCAAACAAACCATGATAACCCGACGCTTGGATCAGCATTATAATTTAATAAATGCACAAATTAGGTTCATACTAAATTGCTAAGCAAGGGCACTAATAATATTCATCTTTTTAAATGTCATATTTATCTCTTACAGGAATTTTTCATTTTGCCGAAACCTATAAAGGGTTATGTTACGCTTGAGAACCACCAAGGGCTGTGAGGAACCACTCATTTTGTACATTTAAAAAAAAAATGACTGAACGATTAGTGCGCATGGAGCGATTTAACCATCAGGTCATCACTTTCCATTCGGCCTGACAATAAAGTGCTCTTGGTGTTCACTACAACTCAGCCGAATGAAATATTTAACACTTTTTTTTTTTTTTTTATATCATAGGACGGCCTCCACAGTAGTATTCCTTTACCTTGCAATGGTATTTTACAAGAGGGATGGTGACACAGAAAATCACACTTTATTTATTATTCAATTAAGTGGCTTCTATAGTTTTTTAACGGGAAGCTTATTGAAGCAGCGGGTTGGAATGAGAGCGACGCAGCTCCGCCCCTTTTGGCCTCCACATTTACAGCGGAAAGGTATCGCACGGATTTTTCAGTTTAAGCGGCCCCGAGAGGCCCCCGAGAACCCTCCAGCTCCCCGGGGGGCTTTTCTAGAACACCAACGCCCTTCCCAAAACAGGCAGCGCCGGGCTTCCGAAGAACGTCCCGGCGGTTCACTGGCGATGTGTCTCCTCGTTATGGTTCTGTCTTTGTTTTGAAGTATTTACACGACATACATGTCCACACGTGCACGCACACGCTACGCACGCACGCACGCTCACACACACACACACACACACACACACACACACACACACACACACACACACACACACACACACACACACACACACACACACACACAGACTAATATGAAATGACACCGTAGATTGTGTCATGTCATGTTTGTCTGTGTTGGTGTTTGCGTCCTCTACCTAAATGTTTTTCAAGACAAAACACCAAGGAGTCAAAACGCACTTTGTCAAGAAGGTTAAACTCAAACTCTTATACTTTGGTCATCAAAAAGAAAAAAAGAAGTCTCATTTTTTTTTGTCTTCACAGCTCTGCACGACACCAAATACGATTTAAGGCAAAAAAAAAAAAAAATTAACTATTCAACAACTCCAACAACAAAAGTGCAAGAACACACATTGAAAATATTTCTATTTACAGTATTTCTTCATAGAAAAATATGTTTAACTTGCACAGGAAACGGAGTTGTAACATCGCGACCATAAATCGGACCCAGATCTGCCCGAGTCCCAAATACATACGAGAGCGTGACGTTGGATAAAAAAAAAAAAAATCCATTGGCTCCAAAAATGCAAATGAACAGAAGAACACGAGAGCGCTCCGGTGGCGTTTCGGTTGTGGGCTCTACCGTACAATAAATACCCTGCTAATATAAGAGCGACGTTTAGTCTCGAGCATCTGACCACAATAACAACACGCAAGCCGTCACAAGCCGTCCCTTTTTTTTTTTTTTTTTACAGTTATTTTGCTCGTTCCGGTCACTCGACAACACAACTCTGTAAACAATTTATTGAACATCTTCAGCGCCTTTTAAACAGCTTTTACACACCTCCGCTCGTGCCCCCCTCCCCCCGTGTATCCGGCAGAGACGATATTCGGTAGGCAGCAAAATGAGCACGATCCACGAACATCCCATAACATAGAAAAAAATAATAATAATTAAAAAATATATATATTCTTTGCTTTTGCTTTTGATTTGGAAACACAAAACCGCAGCTGATCTGGAACACGACTCATCGGGAGCCCGGCCGCGGGGGCCCGCCGTGTCAGATCTGCGGCAGAGGGAGCGGTCCAAAATCCTGGTCACTTAGGGAGAGCCCCCGCCCGCCCCCCAACCCCCCACCCCCTACAGTGCCTCCGTGTCCAGAGTCCTCGATTTTTGGGTTTATTTACACGGATGGGGGGCTACCATGGTAGCCCGCGTGGCCTGCACTCTGTGCACCGTATTGCTCGGACTGGAACATTTCTTGCTTTTTTTTTTTCGTCAAACAGATTCACGCCTGAGATCCGGAGCGCAGACCTACAGATTCACCCAATTAAATATATGTGTGTGTTAATATGCGTTTGGATTCCAGCTGCTCCTGAATTAAGAACAAAATGAAGGCTGATATCACTTCAACCTCTTTGAGGCACAAAGACAAGGTCACCAGCGAGCGGTCCACGGAGCCGAAGTAGAAGAAGAAGAAGAAGAAGAAGAAGAAGAAGAAGACGTCGTGGAATGGAGGCGGAAGGGAGCGGAGCGCCGGCGAACGAACCCCAAAATTTACACGGGGGCGGAGGCGACCCTGCGGAGTCACACGAGACAAAGCAGATCCATGGTGTTTGGGAGCTGAAGGAGCGTTAACGCGCTGATTGCTATCTGCGTGTCGTAAAAACCGCCCGCTCACCGCCGAGCCCCTCGCAGCGAGCCCCCGGCGCCAATCTCCTTAATTGCACTCACGATATATTTCCCAAATCCAAAAATGAGGGGATTTTTAAAAGTTTGGGAGGAGACTGCTTATCGCGGGGCTCATCAGTCCTCCGCAATCACAATCAAAATCACAATCACAGTCGCAGGCGCAGTCCTCCTTCGTCATCCCCAGAGTTGTTTCTAATAATAGTTTCCCCCGCTCAGGTTGACGCACAAATATTTTCCCGGAGTAAACAGAGCGATCAGCGCCGGGCTCCTGTTGAACCGCTCGTCGCTGTGCTCTCCTCCATCACCTCCCCTTTGTCTCCGCCCTCCCTGCTCCCGTGCATCCTTCCCTGGGTTTTCATCACTCTACCTTTCTTTCTGTCATTGTTTCGGTTTTTACTACACACAGGATATTCACACAAATGTGCACAACGTCCCGTCTTTGTGAATGTGAATTGTCGATGCAGAGGATTATTGTTAATGGTTTATCTTTGTTGTGTATTTCCAAATCCTTTCTTCTTCCTTGTTAATAATTAGGTTTATTCTATTTACATTTTTTTTGTTAATCTTTAGGCTTATTGTGTATTGCCAAATCCTTTCTGTTTCTTATATATTTTAGGATTATTTTTCTTGCTATTGTTTATTTTTCTTGCTTACTGTTAATTATTTAGGTTTAATGTACATTAAACCCACTTTTGACGTCATTTTAAGGTTTATTGTATATTGCCAATTTTTCAAATTTTGTACATTTTTAGTCTTTCTTTCTTTCTGTCCATACTGTATTGCTGCAAACTATAATGTGTTTTTAGCCCAGTTTTTCCAGTAATAGTCATGGCAATAATAACAATAATAATAATAACAATAATAATAATAATAATAATAATAATAATAATAATAATAATAATAATAATAATAATAATAACAGTGATAGCGATACCTCTGTCATCGAAGACCATTATGTATGAATCACGCCACGGAACACAATCAAAGTCAAATCGATCTGTCTCCAAGTCCGTGCAGAGCCTGCAGCTCTGGAAGGATTAGTGGACAAGGTTGTGAAGTAAAAATGTGGGGGTATGAATGATTCAACAACAATTACTTATTCATGTTACATAATTGTCAATATGCTCCCGGACAAGTTATGTTCAAGTGGGGCGCAATACAACATGACCTTGTAAATCCTGGCAGTTTCAACAGCTCGGGGCATTTCTCTATTGTCGGTATTTTTCTATTGAATAAACCTACTGAATATGGTCAGAATATCAGGTGGAGGCGTTTTTAAATTCAACACGTTGGTCCACTTGTTTGCAAAGTGCAAAAAGGCAGCCAAGCTTCCCTTCCTTGCTCACATCATGTAGACGCTTCTCATCTCCCTCCGTGTCGCTCATCCATTTTTAAACAGCGTGAGAGTGAACCTGCAGCATTGGAGGTGCGGCGCAGCGGGAGCCTCAGCCCCCCGGAAGCTGACATGCCCGGTGTCCTCCTCAGGCCTCCTCCTCCACCCCCCCCCCACCCCCGTCTCACGTGTGGGCGTCAGGGCGTGGTGTCCCCACGGTGCATGGACGCCCTCCCCCATGCACCCTGCGCGCCTCCCCCGCCTCCTCCCCCTCCGTGGTCCTTGTCCGACTCTGGCTGGCTCTGGGCGCGCTCGGGCTTGGGGTTGGGGGTGCAGGGCGGGTCCGGCTGCTGGACGGACATGGTCCTGCGCAGGTGCGTGCGCTTGCACAGGAAGTCCGTTTTGGCCGAGAGCCCGAAGGAGCCCTTCCTGAGGACCATGCGCACGGAGGAGGTCTTCTTGGGTCGGGCCCGGTGGCCGAACTGCAGCGTGGAGAGGTGCGCGGCGTAGCCCTCGCTCAGGAACTGGAATGGGCAGCGTTTGAAGAATCACACACAAAGTAAAAGTTAAAGTTTAGAACCTGGGCGAACCTGGGCGAATTATAATATTATAAGTTCACATACTTTTTCTGCCCATAAAATGTAATACTGGGTCATTTCCTCAATAAATATAATGTTTTTTTTGTAACATTACATAATGCCAATTTCTTACGTTTATCCATTTTTAGGACTATTCGAATTTTTTAGGAGGCAGATTAGCAATCCAAAAGGCTCACAAAGTTTCTAGAAATGTAGAGGCACAAAATAAACTTGAGAGCATCAAATTAAGAGAGACACTGAAGGAATGACATCACATGGATGGACAAAAACTGACGAGCGAGTCAAGAGACCTACCTGGCACTGGTTTTGGTACTTCTTGGAGGGTCTGCCCACAATGTAGATCTGTGTCGGGCTGAGGCCCAGCATGTTGTACACAGAGATGTCCTTCATGGAGCCGTAGGCCGAGTTGATCTTGATGTGACACTGAGGAGGGAGAGGAAAGAGATCACACCAGACGGAGGTGCTTCCAAGATTTATATGCAGGGCGACCCAAAGTTAATCAATTGAAAAGTCTACAGTTCATTTTCGATCTGGCTCTCTGTGCATTATGCATCTCTGTGCATATGCATCATATGTCGGTGGGAATGTGTGTGTGTGTGTGGGGGGGGGGGGGTTGAGTGAAAGGAGGAAAAAGTGAAGTCGAGAGAAAGGCTTGGCTTTGTTTTTTTTTGTTTTTTCCCTGCTATGGCGCTGCGGTGACACGGCCCATCGCTTCGTTCCTTGAATAGATCTGACGGTTTGTAAAGGAGCGTCGTAGCTTCATTCACCATTTGCACAGGGTTCAGGGTGGGTTCGCGCGCCTTTATCCATCCCAATAAATGAAGCGCTCGTGTATGAAAAGGTCTGGTTGATTGCACGACACCGAGGTAAAAAAATATTCCTGATGAACACCAAACCAAAACAAGTGCTACAGTTGCATTTGGCAAGTGTGGATGAAGTGGATAAAACATCGGCCGGAGCTAGGGAGCCGGGAGCGGGAGCGACTCCATCGCCGAGTGAATTGGGGTAATTGCCGAGGGGGGGGGGGAATAGAGACTTAGCACCTTGTTTATGTCATGTGGAAGCGGAGCATGCGAGCGCGTCTAAGTGACATTAAACTCCACTCTGACAAAGTGCGACTGTGGCGCTCACTTTCCCACTTAGCCTTCACTCCACGCCGCTCACGCTCCAAGTGAATGGAGGTGTTCAAAAAGCACCTTCATCCTTTTTTCCACAAACAAAAACAAAAAAACAAAAAAAACAAAAACGTCTCCGCCTGAGCCTGCTTTACGCTCCCGCGCAGGTAGATGTGAGCGTCTCGAGGCGAAGGGCATCATGGGTAGGTGAAGCTCGGACAGGCTCGCCGGGGAGCCAACGCCCGCACCTCCCAAATGGACGGCGATTGGCCGAATTGTCGAGCTTCCTGTCGGGAGGCGGGTCGGAAAGGGAAAATGAAATTCAGCGGATAAAAGTGCGGATGAGGTTCGAATTTTTCGATTTCTATTTGCATATGCATATTTTAGATAAAAAAAAACAAAAAACGGATAACTTCTATGTTTTCTGTACAATGCGGTTTACTAAATGTGACACTGCCCCCCGTGGACATGCAACGTTATACACAACATCCCGACAAGTTAGGGGTGGGCAATACTGCAGAATTTGGTTTAGATCCGATACCAAGTAATACCGGGGAAGAATCACCGATATCGATACCGATACCGATACCGATACCAGGGGATTGAAGTTGCCATGCGTGACGCGGCACAAAGAGTCAGATCATTTAGCACAGCAATAAGAACCAAACCCAAAAGCTTCTCATTTACAACCATTTCTGGCTTCTATATTTCAGCCACATTTAGCAATGTCTTGACCTATGATTGGTATGTGTGCACATATAGCCCTTAAATTATTCAATGTAATTAAAGCAAACCTTATCATTTCCGGAATATGTTAATTCATGGAAAACAAAATTTTTACATTTCGTCATATTGATGGTTAAAGAATAACTATCCTAGCTGTATAACAAAAATAACACTACTTATGAAATAGTATGGTCAATAAATAATCACTCTATACAGACATATTATTCAATTGAATTTGTGTGATACAATATGAAACAAGAAATATTTTTTTATTTTATTTTTTTATGCATTTATTTTCCGTGAAATGAAAGGGCCCTTTGGAAGTCTCACCATTTTTTCTTAAGTCTCACCATGTTTGGCTCTTAATGTTATTACCAAAAGGGAAATTTTCTGGATCGTATTGGACAAATACGTAAAAGGCTTTGTATGCATTTACAAAAAAAAACAAACATACATACAACAAACATAAAAAAATAAACCTGCTCTCAGACTGGAGCCGGCTCATAGAACCGAGACATGACTACGCGGCATCCAAGTGGGCGTGGCACGGAAAGGATCTCCCGTTCAACACCCAAACAGTGACGGGTGCCAGGCCAAAGAAAGCGGGGGAATATATACGTATAATTAAACAAATTCCTTATTTTCGGAGAGAGAAACTGATCATATTGATATCGAGCCTATTGACGCTGGAATCGATCTTCAAAACGAGACGTAGTGTCGGTAGCATCGATACTTTTGGTATCGATCCGCCTGCCCCTCCTACAAGTATAAAAGCAAACAGCCACGCGAACGTCTCTGAACAACACCCGTGCGCTTTCCCTTATGTGCAGACGGGGAAGCAGAATTCAGCCTTTATCCATAACGTAACAAGCAATAAACATAAACTATTCATTTGATGGGCAAATGTATGGCTTCGTGACATGTTTTGTGATTTAAATACACGCGTAACAGAAGTAGACAATGTGCGTGCACAAGACCCATGGAGCATTTCCCCAGTTGGGTCCCTTGAAAAGTTTCATGCACTTATTGGGTAAATCACTCGTCCTGTACCTCCTGCACGAGGTTTCTGAGGAAGATGGTCTTCTGCCGCAGGGGGTCGTGGACCAGGCCCTCTGAGAAGAATATCATGCCGTGGGGGAAGTTGTGCTGCGAGAGCCATGACACAACGCGCTGCTTCTGCATGTCCGGACGCCCGGTGATGTAGATGATCAGGTAGCCCAGCTCCTGCCAGTGTCTGCACCGCAAGAGAAAAAAAGGCAGAACATCTTTCGGTTGTACCTTTTATTTTAGCAATGAAAAGGTATTGTAAGTATTGTACGTTTTGATCCGTCTAGACACCGTGAATGGGGGGAGTTTGCATTCATGAATGACTAAGTGTGAATATGAGCCCTTGTAAGATTTCAAGATTCAATATTTTTATTCATCATATGGTAGGGTAGGGGGCAGTGCACTGCACGTAGGGTGCAGTGAAATGATAGAGGCAAACTCAAAATCGGAGAAAAAAGATATAAGACAAAAGTCAAAAATACAAAGAAAAAACTATATACTGTAGGAAAAAGAATAAGCAAAAATATGCCCATAATGAAAACATATGGATATAGTTTGTTAGCATTTTTACCTATTACACACTCGCATGCATGCACACGCACACACACACACACACACACACACACACACCCCCATCGGTTACCTGACGACATCGACAGCTCCGGGTCGGACCTTGGGGTCGCTGCCCATGATGGAAACACTGGCGGCAAAAGAGCCATCGATGCTGAACACCACGCACTCCATGCCCCGCGGCAACACCGTGAGGTAGGCCTCTGCGCTGGTCTGATCGCCCCTGGAAGAGGGAGAGGGAGAGGAGAGAGGGGGAGAGAGAGTGAGAGGGGGACAATGGACCTCATTCACAGCCGTTAATGATCAGCTCCAATCATTTAGTGGAGAGTTTGCACACAATGCAGAGCTGGTGTTTTTGGTATGATTAAGTAGCGCGAAAATGTCGGATTTAATGACTTAAATGATTTAATGTTTTGATTTTTAATACTGTCTCTATTTGAGGGTTTTGGAAAATTTGAACGATGAAGTCAAAAACCTACCTTAAAATGACCTCCTCATCCAATTTGTCACAATTGCCGTATTTTTTTCCAAGTTCACTTCATTTGATTACTTAATTGATTACTTCAAAGCAATGGGGCTTCCACCTCTTCAAACCGAATTAACAAATACAAAATATGGCAAAATGAACTACCTCTAACACAAAATACAGCATGTGTTGTGGTAGAGATGTGTAGGTTTCACACCAATTCAATTAAAACTTTCCAAAAGCCGAAAATAGACAAAAGAAAATCATCAAAAAATGTACATACATTTACAGACCTGGACTACTGATAATAACCACAAGAAACAAAGACGGTTCAGCGATGACGTCTGAAGGCGCTCGATACAAACAGCAATGACGTATTTGCTGTTTGTTGGAGCACTTGGAAGATGGCGCCCTGGTGAGAGAGCGCGTCCTCAGGGACCGTGTGTTGAAGCAATCCTCGTCTTGGGTCTTTGGCGCCGTGGCTTACTCTCACTGAGGCGCCAAGTCTGCACGCATATTAGGTTGTTGATCAGGCCCCTACATGTGCAAATCACCATGATCAGACACGCTTATCCAGTTTAGGGAGAAGGGGCATTCATCATCCGGTACGCCGAGAAATGTGTGAAATGGAGATGGCGCTCCACATGACGACAACAGGGGAAAAAATAAATCTGAATGTTGGGGATGAGGTCCAGCGGGCGTGTTCACATAAACAATATCATCGGGGTGTTTCCAGTATCCTTGTGATCAATATATGCTCACAAAGCTTCTATCCCCACAGGCTCATATCCTAGTGATGAGAAAGGCATATGATGGTTGCCATTTGCTGATTATCTCTTTGATTCTGTGGAAAGCGCATGAGGTACATGGGGCGTGACGTACGTGGTGAATGTGTACATGGTGAATGTGTACATGGTGAATGTGTACATGGTGAATGTGTACATGGTGAATATGTACATGGTGAATTTGTACATGGTGAATGTGTACATGGTGAATGTGTACATGGTGAATGTGTACATGGTGAATGCGTAAATGGTGAATGTGTATATGGTAATTGTGTACATGGTGCGTGATGTACACAGTGCCCGACGTACATGGTGAATACGTACATGGTGAATGGTTACATGGTGAATGTGTACATGGTAAATGTGTACATGGTGTGTGACGTACATGGTGTGTGACGTATATGGTGAATGCGTACATGGTGAATGCATACATGGTGCGTGACCTACATGGTGAATGCATACATGGTGTGTGACATACGTGGTGAATGCATACATGGTGCGTGACGTACATGGTGATTGTGTACATGGTGAATGTGTACATGGGAAATGTGTACATGGTGAATGTGTACATGGTGCGTGATGTTCATGACGGTGTCAAAAAGTTAAATTAGCATCGTTGAAGTAGCCGCCCACTAAGATCACGTGCAAACATCTTACCGCGAGATAAGAACCGTAGCCAGACTATTATCCAACACGTAAACACTGACTCATGACAAAGAGATGGAAATAGCAGAAAGACGCAGTGAGATAAAGGACAAACTGATGGAGGGCAGAGGGAGAGAAAGCAGCATGTAAAATGAGGGAATAACTACCATGACAGAGCGCTGTAACTCACAGCGGCAGCGACCCCAGGCCGTCCATTAGCATCCTCCTTTCCAGCACAGGAGGGGACGGCACAGATATGATTCTCTCTCAATCATGGCCCTCCGCATTAGCTACATCCATTCCAAGGCGTTCAAATTCGAAGGAATCATTTTCTTTTGTTTATATTCCCGTGTGAACAGCCTGTTTATATACTGTATGATGTCCACGCAAACCGAACAATAATCTGTCAATATTGGAATCCGTTTAATATGTTTGAACTCTATTAATTGACAGACGGATGAAAGAAAAAAACAAGCCCATCCATCAAATAGCTATTTATAACGTGTCCCTGAAACCTCTGTAATCTGCATAAGTGAACACTGTGTCCAGCAGAGCTTGCACACAAAATCCATGGCCATTGCTCAGTTGGGGATAAAGATTATAATCCAACGGGAGCTGCAACAGCACATTATTTTACCAAAAAAACAACAACAACAACTTATCGTCCATGCGGCTGTGGCTGTTGCCGCTGTTCGTTTCCGGCCTTCCAGACCTGGATGCCACACGACAAATAACAGCGACAGGAGACGACATGACGCGAGCGGCGCTATGTGACGGGAGCGGCGCTTACTTGACCACCATCTTGATGGGATAGACGCCCAGCGCCAGCTTCTTGCTTTTGGGGACGGTGTAGGTGACCCGGCCGCTGCTGTTGGTCACCTCCGTGTCGAAGTGGACCCAGCGGCCGGACTGGGGCTGGGTCATCAGCAGGACGTCCACCTGGGAGCAGCGAGGACGGACGTCAACGATACGCAGCCCCGGTAAAGAACGCTTCACCTGTTATGCTTTTCCTCGTTTTCTGTCGTATAATGAGGTGGTCAAAGTGTCAAATAATGAGCAAAACGAATGATAAAATCATCCCTGCGAGAAAATAAAGCTCAGGGTCCAGACCGCTCTGAAAACGAGGTTTCCAATGTTTTCTTTTCTACTCTCGGCAGGGAGCTGAGGAGCTGACGTCAACTGGTGACGGATTTCTTTATATAGTCATCTGCTCCGCGCTCAGCCTGTCTGGGAAGTTGTTTGGCCGCTCTGCTCGGTATCCGTGTATCATTCAGATCGAAATCTGAAAACCGAGGAACCACCTCTTATTTCACTGTTTGTTTTACAAATCCAAAATCAAACAACCAATAAGGGGCTGTTTTTCGTTGTTTTGATTTTGCTGCGTCAGTCAGAGGCCGAACTGCAGAAAAGGCCGGACTGCTGCGGGAATGAAAATTTTGCTGCGCGTGGGGTGAGCATAAAATAGTGATGACATTGAAAAAAACCCCCAAACTATTCCTTTAAGGAGGCTTTGTGAGCGATTGATTGCGGGAGCTCAGACCTTTTCACCCGTCAGAGTCACCATGTCCAAGGGGCCGTACATGAAGCGGCCAACCAGCGTCTGCGGTCCGTCCTCTGTGGCGATGACATCATTCACACGGTGGTTGGCGGTGACGTTCTGTTGCGGGGAGAAGGAAACGATAAAACACACAAAGGGAGCGGCGAAAAAAATATTCCTCGCATGAACTTCTCTTAACAGGGCATGTTTACACTTACTTTACAGATCGTTTGTTTTAGCTCACCGAGGCGATAGAGATTCACAACTCAGATATAAACTTTTTTCAATTTTTTTTTAAAATTTAATCCTTGATAGCACTCGTGAAATTCAGCCAGCGGCAAAAAAAACAAACAAGAAAAAAAGCATTGAATTTTAATGTCCTGCCCAGCTGCAGGTTCTAACAAAAAGAAGGATGTTAAATATCACTGCGTTCCGCTGGGTTGTTGTGGGGAACGCGGTTGTCTTTCATACTTCACCCTTCAATTGAATGAATTCCACCCAAGGACCCAGAAATAAAAACAGGGAAAAGCTTTTTTTATTTTTTGCTGATATTGAGGTTTTTTTTAATAGGATGTTAAACACAGCTGATTCTGGAAAGGGCTGTCTGACTTCATACCCTCAACGTGCTTCTGGAGCCAATTGCTTTTGGTGAAGGATTATCATGGGCATGCATAGGGGACAAACTGTCACCTCCTGTGTAGGTTATTTTAAGTACACATGCTTTCTCCCTAATTCCTGCTGAGGGAGAAATACATAAAAATCTCATTCAACTTTTAATAATAACTAATAATAATAATAATAATGACAAATAAAGATGAAGAGACAGAAAGAAGAAGAACAAGGACAAAAAGAAGAAAAAAGGCAGAGGAGGAGAAGATGAATAGATTATATTTATTTGTCAGGGACAGTGCACATTAATCAACATAATTAAAAATGCAAATGTGCCGGCGTCGGCAAAGGATGGTTCATTTACATCTGCAGGCCCTGGCCAAGATCTGAAACAGCAATACCTGCAGACATACAGATAAAAGCCCTGAACAACCACAGAAGCACGAGGAGACGGGCGCACGGAATATCGGCGTGACACACGTGAACCTACGTCATGAATCATCCATCGCAACCATACCAGACACACCACGCCCCATACCAATCAGATCATCTCAAAGGACACGGAGGCATCCAGAGGCGGGAGGCGAGGTGTGCGAACACGCATTCACCCGGGAAACAGAAGACGGCGACAGATGCCGAGCGCGCCGAGAGCACATTTTTCATTTAGGTGAGTATCAGCGACGCGCAATGAGATAAAACGGTTTAAAATGTGGGGCCCACCGCGGCGATTTGGTGGCTATTCGGCGTCTCTTGGGGAGCGTTCATGAGAGGCATTGAGCCGCCACTGCCAATACCACTCTTGGCATGATTCAGCGTCAGACTAATGATGGCAATCGTTTGAGGAATTTGTCATTTAATGAAGCGGTTAAACATTTCCCGCTGTTTCCCTATTTACATATTGATTATGCTTGTCAATAATGAATCGTTTGCGAAGCACAGGGCCCTCACCGATCCAATGGCTGTTCACAAGAAAGAATATATACATACCAATCAATAAGCATGCACAAGCACACACACACACACACACACACACACACACTGAACACCCTTGATCACCATTGCAGCAACCAACCATTTAATATTTGGGCAAGTTGCAGAGACGAGGCGAGGCCGGCAAACTGTGAAGTGAATGGTTTGCGTTTGGCTCCAGCACACAACCTCAAAACAATCTCTTTGTTGGGCTCTCGGTCTCGACAGCTCCCGTTTCGAGGCCAAAATAACAACGCGCGCCCGGATGCAAGGGAGCATGAAACTGAACGGGTCGAGCCAGGGTCCCTCCGTGGCACAGCCCTCTCTTTCTTTCAAAGACCCGAAATAGATTGCCCAGCCTCTCTGAATAACAGCACAACTGTCCGGCGCGCAAGCCGACGGAGCCACGAGCGGAATTAGAATGCAGCGCAGCGTTCCCCGTTATGAATCTCTACTAATTCTATTCGGGGGGGGGGGGGCTACTCTTCACCAGCCCTTTAGAGGACACACATTAGGAGGTGGGAATGAGGTGGCAAAAGATACGCCGCCGAAACGGAGCTCCCGCGCTCTGCGGACGTTGAGGACCGCCTGCTAAATATAGCGTCGTCAAGTGTTCATTCTTATGTTTGGATAATGGTGTACAAAAAGAGGATGAGGTGAACAGACGCTACCTTGATGCCTCGAGTCGGAGAGGATCAGCTGCAGAACGAGGGTATTACATAGCTCTGCATATAAATTCTTCACCAATACAAGGTGAAGGTTTGGTCTATTTTAAGAAATGCGGGCCGTGGTCCAAATGGCCTACAACACAATATAAAGCCCCAGCACTAAGTGATTATGTTTTTTTTTTTAGCGAGAATGAGAGCAAGGCCATGCAGCAGAAGTACTGAGAAAAGATCACTGTGGCAGTTATGTATTGTGTGTGTGTGTGTGTGTGTGTGTGTGTGTGTGTGTGTGTGTGTGTGTGTGGGGGGGGTGTGCACGCGCGTGTGGGTGTGTGTGCGTGTGTGTGAATTTATGGAGTATTTTGCTCCTGAGAAAAACGGAGCCAGTGACTTCAATGCCTTGTTAACCTAACACCACATTTTCCAGCTTGTTGAATTTGAACGCATGCGATTCTGAAATCATTTCAGTTGTATTTAACGCGGCAGTTCTGTTCCAAACTCAAGTTTCCAACAAGCAAAGAACCGCCTCAAATGTCCCGATACGCTCCTGCGCCACTCAAGATTTCCGGCGTGCATGGGCGTTTTTGGTAGGTGGAATCAAACCGTAGAGGAGGTCATGGTGACGATAGGACGCCAAACTGGATCAAGTCCGTTTTCCCAAGAACGAACATGAAGGTCCGTTCTTGAGAATTTGGTTTTGACAGATTGCTACAGATATAGCAGAAGAATAGAGCTTGGAACTTTGTCGCGTCATGTATCTCCTTCAAATAGGGAATGATGGTTTTCTTACCCTTAGCTTGACATGCGTCCGCCTGCGAAGCCATTTTTCTCGTGGGCTGGAAGGGGAGAAGGGAGCGGAGTCCAAGCTGTTGGCTTCCTGGGCCTTCACGGAGTCACATCTCATAAGCTGTGACACAAGACGCACACGCGCGCGCGCACGCACGCACGCACGCACACACACACACACACACACACACACACACACACACACACACACACACACACACACACACACACACACACACACACACACACACACACACACACACACACACATTCTGATAACTCATTACAAAACAACTTCCCAATAAATCTGAGGACCTTATGTCTCTTAAAATGAAATGACATTTTAGGCACAGCACATCAGAATTGTTATGCAGACGGGGCGGTGTGAGTGTTGGGAGTGGATCATGTGTAAATCAAAGCTTGAAACCTGAAATAAGGTGTGTCCCTTATGACGTGTCGCTAGGACTTCCAGAGGTGCCGAATTTGAAAAATGTCAGGTTTGGGTATAATAAGCGTTCACAACATTCCGTTTGAAAAAGAGCGTGTAATGATTCCATGCTACTCTATGAGAAACAATCTCTCTAAATGTCACAGAGGCTGTGATGTGTCACCCCAAAGAGTACTGGTATGCATTTCTATGATGTGCTATCAACTTTACTGAAATACACTGATCCAAGATCATAATCACCTGGTTTGTTGCATTCCCGCTGGTGGAGATAACATTTCCTGTTTCCTATGTGCTTTCCAGATTCCCCTCACGTTTCTCACAAGGACAACATGGTTGCGGAAGCATTCGGCGCAATGTGAAAAGATTGCTTTACTAACAGCTTTGGGTGCTTTGCCTTTCTAACGATCAGGTTAAAAGACTGCTGGTGGATCTGAAGGCTTTTCTGCAATAGATTTTAAAGAGACTCTTTATCCCGCGCTTACTTTGTGGTCGGGGATTCAATAAACAGAGCGGTGATCCTCCTCTCTGTTTACTCACAGACACGGCAGGTAGATTATATTCTGTTTCATTAGGATTCGATCAGCGGCGCGCATGAAGGTAATTACTACTTTATAGCAATACACCTTGTAATCGTGTGCAATTTGCTGGAATAACAATGCCAGTATTTGTGGCTTAATTTCTGTTAGGGACCCATTTCACCGCAATAGTGGTCTGCGATGATCAACATCGTCGACATGGCCTCCGTCAGAGCATGTGCCCTCAACGCCGATGCACCCCAGGGCTCAGGCTGAGGCCCCTTTCTGTTCTCCTCGTATACAAAATTCCTTGGACCCAACACAAGGGATCCCACGGCTTTTCTTTACACTACTGCTATGTGGGTGGCACTCGTTTTTTCCTGTCCATCCCCCTTTCTATTGTCATACAAATTGAAAGGCGCACCGCGGCATGTCTCAAAAGCATTAGCGCCAGGACCACCTAAAGCTAAATTTTTACGAGACGAGCTCACACGGACCTCTTCATTACTTTTGATGATGCTTGTCCCGACCAAGGGGCGATCCCGGATGAAAAGCTGTTGCTGTTCAATTGTTTTTCTGCGCACAACGTCTGCAGAACTCCCGCTTACTGTCGGTGTCTACAAACCGGCTACGTAGCGCTGCGTGGCACTGTCATTAAACCTCCCAAATCATCATTTGCGTGTCCCTGACAGTCTTATTCCTTCACCCTTTTTTCTGCATGCATCGAAATTAAGGGAGCATTGCTTGCTTACAGGTTGGAATAGACCCTTCTTATCTACAATGAATGGTAAGGGTTCATACCCCTGATTTTTTTCTTCACTTAATACACCTCCTTAGCTTTCCTTGCAACTCCAATAACACTCTTCTAGGTTGCAATTCTTATCCCAGGCACTGCAATGGTGAAAAACTGAAAAAACACCTCTTCTCTTCATGATACACCCCACTTGTTCAGCACTGACCTCTCCACCTTATGGAGATCTTCAACCCTGTCCCAGCCTCCCTACTCCCTGTATTTCTGGGGGGGGGGTTCTGGGTCACTTTCTTTTATTGAAGGCTTTGCTGAGGATGACCGGGATGTGCAGTCGGTTTGATTACTCCTGACTATGCATCATTCACATCTGATAAAAGCATCAAAGCATCTGATGGCTGACCCAATGTAACCCACTATATTATTGTGTACTGTTATACAATGGTTGACCAAGCTTCCCACCAGGTGCCAGGACGGCAGAATTGATAGCCATCCTTCTCAGGGGACTGAATACATCCCTCAGGACTTCACCGCTGTCACAACAACTAAATCGCTTAAGATGATGTTTCAGACCCATCTTCACAATGCACATATGTATTATATCCATATATATATATATATATATGTGGATACTTCCTCCACTATCCTCTCTACCTCAGATCTTCAACCCCCTCTACCCTCGTTTGATCTGAGTCTGTTTTCTTTGAGCAAACCTCTGCATACTTTCCTACTCTCCCTTTGTTAATTTGTGTTATTACTTGTTCTTATTAAAGTTTTTTGCACATGACAAGTGTGTTGAACAGTCCATTCGACTACTACCAATAAATGTACTGCAGTACCAGGATAAAAGCCATTGCAAAAAGAGTAAATGTAAATGTAATTAGTGCTAATCACTTCTACTCATTGTGGGCAGTTAGGGGGCGGCTACGGTCAATAAGCAGTAAGATAAGATTAAGAGGAGGCTGTTCTACCTGTCGGAGAACAAATGCGGCCACATCGGTGGACTCCCAGTAGGAGGCGTGGAAAAGGTGCGGCAGAGCCACAGTGGGAAAGGAAGTCAGCACATCAGGGCAGTACAGGGCGTAGTCCAGCCTTTTGGAGCCCCACCAGCTGCTGGAGACTGACACACATGCACACACACACACACACACACACACACACACACACACACACACACACACACACACACACACACACACACACACACACACACACACACACACACACACACACACACACACACACACAAAGAGATAAAATAAAGAGATAAAAAAATGCAATAAATACAGGTACACATCTATAGTATAAACATATATTAACAGGGAGTAGCATAACTTCAGCTGAGCCCAATACACTGCAAAAAAATTTCTATTGGAGATTTAACCTATATTTTTTATGCTTTCTCGACTGAAAATGGGCATCCTGATTTCACAATATCAAGAGATAGATTTTTTAATATATTAAAGCATTATCGATCAAAAGATCGATTTTTTTCAGTGTATGGACAGGTGGTGGTACACTAAAGTAAATTACAAATATAGTATAAAGCAATAGTGCGTAGCATTAATATGCATTGATGGTATTGGCAGCAAGTGGTACTACATGTTGAAATATTCCTTAGTATGGTATAATATGCTGGTACAGTATGTATACTGAGAGAACTCAACTCAGAGAACATCGTCTGGTACAAGGAAATCACAGGTCAAGGTCTCGAAAGTAGCTGCATCTCATAAAACCTGACTTAATGACAATGAAATAAATTAATCTCTATCTCCGCTTCCCTCTTTCCATCCCACTCACTGTTGGCAATCGTATTTCCCAACTGGCCTCCCGAGCACACAGACGTCTCGCTGTCCACACTGGCCACGCTGGCCCTGCGCCCCTCTCCGCCCTCCCCTCCTCCTGCCTCTCTCCCTCCGGCCGGAGCAGTCTCTGTTGGGGAGGGGGGCTCGGGACGTCTGGGACTCTGCCCTCCTTCCAAAAACACGTCCGGATAGCTGTGAATGCTGTCAGCTATGGATGTGGGGAGGAAGAGGAGAGCGTGAGAGAGCAACAAAGAGAGGGGGTTGGATCAGCAGTCATGTTTGAATCGCGCTGCAGATTCCCTGACGTCCCTCGAATCGACGCCGCTGGCTTGTCCAATAGGACTCGCTCCAGGTATATATTGATTTGTAGTGTACACATTAAGGAAAACAAAAGAAGGGAACAGTGTTGAAAGTCCACGGACGACACAGAGGCTTTCTCCAATCTCGGATCGGAGGCTTGAAGCAAATCCTATCGACTTGTACTTTAGTTCTAGCGTCTCAAGATATGGATTTGATTGAGCTTGTTGTGGACGGGCACCGCCCGGGAGTTGAAGAGCACGCGGAACAGCGTAAAAGGATGTAAGGGATGTGTGCGTGGTTGGTGGCGCTGCTTCTCAGTTAACGCACCACACGACTTTCTGTCTTGTGATCGGGAATCTTGAAAGTCGTTGTAGTTCGACACTACGAGGCTGATCGGTGACGTTGGGTCACACATTACGAGTCCGTCGGGTCTCTAAACTCTCCGTGACACCGGAAATGACACGATAGCATGGGCAGGGACAGGATTATTTATCTTTTTATTCGATTCTTGATTGCTGTAAAAAAAAACAAAAAACGAATAAAAGCAGAATTTAAATGAGAAATATATTAAAACCCTAGAGAAGAAAAGTAAAAAAGGTATGTTGTTTTTCTGGCTACTGATCCGTGCACTCCCGTCTCTCCTTCTGGACCTCAGCCCCCACCCACTCGGTGTGCGCGCTCATCGGCTGTTGCCCGTTGCGTCGCTCCTGACACGACCAGATATTAAACCTGCTTGATATCTCGCTGGCGTCCGCGAGCCCTCGGCGAGCGCTCGGCGAGCAGTTCACGCCCCGCAGCCGCCGCTCACGGGAGCGCGCTGAGATTTTCTTCCGATCTGGGGCTTTGCTCGGCAATCTCCAAGAAAAGCTGCCTGCGTGCGGTAAAATCAGGCCAGAATCACGTCGCCACGACTCGCTTTGAGCTTGAGAACACTTGTACACACGACCGTCTCAAAGATTAAGAGGCCCAGAGTCCAGGTTGAGTGGGTTCCAACAATAAACCATTAAGGAAGCATGTTCCCAATAGTCAAGTTTCCTGGCACAATTGCCCCTCAATCCATTTCAGATCTTTGTGGCGAGAGAGAGAGAGAGAGAGAGCTTTCCCCATTCGACAGCAGCTTAGCTCTCCAACATAGGTCACTGACAAAAGGGAGAACACTGCTCTAAGGTCTGTCAGGTGAGAGCAATATGTCACTGTATACAGTGTTGGGGAAGCTACCTTGAAATTGTACCTTGTCGATACACAGGCTGCTCATGATTTAAAGTATCCGAGCCGCAGCCAAGTCCCCCTTGGCATTAAAGCAACCAGCTACGCTGTTATTTTCCCTTGTTGTCTACTTTGTTGCACAAAAATGAAATGTCCATGCTTTGTAAATTTTAATCTGAAACGATTATCGTTACAGATAGGTCAAAGAGTCTCGACTTCTCTCTTATTTGATGCATAAACCATCCCGGTTATCTTGAGCATGTACTGTAACTGTGTGGAGGTGCACGTGGTGCCCGATGGACACGATAGTGTGTGTGTTGCACTTTGTTTACTACTACTATGTGAAATGCAAGGGAAGCAGTATTGGTCCTTTTACCCTACTACTTTGAGGGGAAAGTAGCTTGTTAAAAAATAAATAGAATAGCAAATGGAAAATTTTGTTAAACGAGTAGTGTCGCTAAATGCAGTGAGATGCTCCCGAACACAGATTGAATATCACATGTTATATTTTCCCGAGAAATTAGACTCAAGGTGGTGCTGGCCTCTCGCAGCGCCCCAGAACTCGTTTTAGATTCCAGTCACGGGTTCCTGTCTGCACGGCTTCTGCATCTTCTCCATGCGTTTGTGTGTTTGGATTTCCTCCTCCCGCCTCCAACAATATAAAGGTCACTCAATTGGAGGTCTTAAATTGCCAGTTGGTATGAATGAATTCTCAGGGTATTTGTGCGATAGACCGCCCCCCCCCCCGACCCATCCCCTCTCAGGGGATCTCCCTTTCTTTCATACACCCATGGAAAGCAAGGATACACTCCAGGCCCCTGCAACCCTGGATGGGAAGAACCGTGGAAAGAAAACCGATCGATAAATAGTTGGATGGACTCTCACTCACTAATCACTTTTTATTCAGTTTTGTTTCATTACTATTTTATTCTCCATTTTTTCAATCTTTTTAATGCTTATCATCTGTAGTGAAACCAGTATTTCCCTTATAATGGTACAGGCCTCGCCGCCCGCCAGGCCAAACAAAAATATTTAGTTTTCTGTCCATTTATGCTATTTAAACTCATGTACTAACTAGGGATGTTAAAATGTGCCGACTAAATGACCGACTGTCTCCGTGTTTTCCATGTCAACAGTAAAATCGAAAATAGTTACTTTTTTTAAATTGGCCTGTTCAAAACGTTCTAAAAACTTTACTGTTTTCCAAAATAGCTTACTCAAACTGTTCAAAATAAAAACGAATGGTGCTGTTTTCCAAATTGGAGAGGGAGCGAGTGTGCAATATGCACCGCCGGCGTTGTGTGCTGCAGGAGTTTTGCTTTCACATTTGCGTGCTCAAAAATGGCAAGTTGAAATCAGATTCGGAGCGTCTCACGACACCCCGCGGTGCAATGTAAGTGATGAAAGATCCCATGAATCGGAATGGAAGATTCGGCCGCCCGAGGCTCGGGTGCCCGGTGTGTATAATTTACAGAACAGTCTTGGCAGAAATAGAATATAGTATTCATAAATATGCTTTAATATGTGTATAATCCCATAAAAATAGGAATCGTTGCATTGCGCATGAATGAGTTGAGTGAATGAGGCCTTTTTATCTACATAGGGAGCGGGTACGGAGGCCACCATGTTGCACTGCCATGGTTCTTCTGCAGTAGCCCAGAATGGACAAACCAAACACTGGCTCTAGAGGGACTTTTGCGTTTTCTGCGAGTTTCTTCCACCGTCTCTTCCACGGAGGCCACCATGTTGTACCGCCAAGGGGACGGGTATTCAGTTGGTTATGATCTGCAACCTCACCACTAGATGCCACTAAGTTCTACACACTACCCCCTTTAAATTACTGCGCTCATTGTTCCTGTGGGGCAATGTGAACTGTGAATGTGATTTCTCCACCATGAACAGGGTGATCCATGAACTCATAAGTGCTTTTGATAGCAATCTATTCTTGGATATAAGAATTTACAAAATAAAGACAAATCTTCATGTTTGGTAGGTGAAAACAGACCTCGGGAACAGGCTGCAAGGAAGCACTAGGGGGGCACTGCAAGATTTCAAAATATGGGCCTCCTGTGGCAAAATTTCCATATTCTGATGTTATGGTGAAATTTTCTCCAAGCCAAGGAAAATAAAGTGCAGCAATGAATCATGCACACTGTCTTCATTATGTGATGATGATGTTTTGCAAAGGTCATTAGTTACATAACATATTTTTAAAGCAATAAATGCAGCTTATTGAGTCATTCTCTCCTTGTGATCACTTTGTTTAAAGTCTTGAATGTACTGAGCGCACAAAATTTTTTAACTCGATCATTATTTCAGTCTGCTGCACCATCTGACTGAAGCCGCCAGTCTGCCACCCTGACCTTTTTTAGGTGCGTACCACCGGGCCTGAAAAAAATTCTTAAGGAAACCCTGGAAACACAACCAAACCAAACCTCACCATTAAAAATTCCTATTATATGTAAATGCAGCTGGCGGAATGCACAGATTGAGATTCTTATTCTGATAAACTCTCCTTCGGTACCGTTGTTTGGTTGACTTTGCTGACATTTAATGTGTCTCAAAAAACCTTTCATTGTTACCAACCATTGTTCCGATTAATTTCCCTGCTGCAGCTATATTATCAGCCCGCTGAGGGGACAAGGGACGAGTCACGGGGGGAGTTTTGAATGGTTCCTAAACCTGTTTACCCATGGTGCCATGTAGCTAAGCGTGCACTGCGCCGCCAGCGTGGAATCTCATTGACGTACGAGCGTAAATACCCGCACCTCAAATAACGTCTCCGGTTAAATCGGCAACCGTTTGACACTGTCTGTGTCTGAAAAAAAGACAAATCGAACGTCTCCTCATTACAGAAGAGCTGCTGCATGGAGATTGCGGCGCGTGCACGTGGTGTCAGTCTGCGGCTCGTACGCTGCGGAGTGCATGTACGTTAACGCGGATCTGGACAAGGTGCAAATCCACCCGTTTGTAAGTGCGTCACAAACGAGCAGAGAGTCTGGTCGTCCTTGCTCCCGTTTCACACGGAGTGAGTAAGTGAGTGAGTGATGGTGTGCTGTTGATATCATGGTGGTTACGGCAGACATTAGATGCTCGTCTGAGCATGTGCAAGGTGAGTTGAAGGTCAGCTAAAGGGGAGTTGAGGGGAGTGCCTCCACTTCTGAATGACAAGTAGAATATGAGAATATCTCTGAGCAGATTAGTAATACAAACCTTGGACTTTGGACTACACACTGTACATATGCCTGTGTAATGTATGCTCAAGTGTAACTGTGGGAATGCGTAATAGAGATTGGGGTTCGAGTGTGAATCAAATATTACTATGCGGAGTAGGTAGTTATAAAGATAAAAGGTGTGAATAAAAGATACAAAACATATATTTTTTATTTTTAACCTCGAATTTACAAGACTCATTTATTTTGTTTTTAATCTGAAAAAAATGGAAAATGTCTATTTTTTACATGATGACCTGTTTTTCCTTTCCATTCTTGCAATGATAACTATATATTTAAAGATTAGAGTATTACATTGTCACTTTTGACTACTTGATTAGAGTTCTGGAGCGACTTACTTTGCCACGAAAAACAGGTTAATCTAAAATTATCTTCTCTCAGCGATGAGACACAAAAGAAAGGAAGAGGAAGAAGGCTCTCTCTATCGTTTACCGACAAAGGTCCATAGCAGTAGGCTACAGTGGCAGGGCGTAAGATTTAGGGACAGCAACATCTGTGGATCGGTTCCAAATACTCAAGACCAGATGGACGGACACCGCGGAGGGTGGGTGAGAATGAAAAACAGCTCCGGTCCTGCGGGACTTCATCCTGGACAGATATGGCCATTCAACCGGACATTGTGGTAGTGGACACGGAACATACATTTTCAGCAGTGATTGAGGTCAATGTCCCAGGTGACGGCCATATTAAGGATAAGGAAAATGAGAAGCTGGAGAGCTGCCGGGGGGCTGAGGCCGGAGAGGAGAGGAAGTAGGGAAGATAAACTGAAGGCAAAAGTGGTCCCAGCGGCTGTGGGATGACTCAGGGCTCTGACACCCCCTCCCAAAGTTAAGTCAGGGGGGAGAGAGATAAAAGCCGCCAACAGATTCCAGGAACAACATTTTAAGATAAAGTGAAGTGAAGAGTACATTTCTAGAAACGGTTGATGCAGTGTGTGTGTATAGTGTAGTACACATGTATGTGTGTTTGTGTGTATAAACACCTAAATCAATTAATTGCACTGCTGCCTCACAGCACAAAGGTCCTAGGTTTGATTCCCGCCTGGAGTGCTGTTGGCACAGTGCTCCGGCGGGTTATATCCCAATTAGAGTCCTTTCTGTGTGGAGATACAGTGATCAGCCACAAGAAAGAAGAAGAAGAAACAGTCTTTATTTATCACGCAACACACCACACTATAACACATGCTTGCACACACACACACATGCACATGCTTTGATGGTGGCCATCCTGGCTTGTCCTTCCTCTGGGGGCACAGCCAGGAGCAGTGGGCAGCATACGTGGACGCGCCCGGGGACCAGGTGATAAGTGTCCATCGCTGGTCAGACGATGATAGGTGCATGTTTTTGGTGGTGGTCCTTACTGACGTGAGGTGGAGGAAACCCCATGTGAGCACGGGGAGAACATGCAAACTCCACACAGAAAGGCTCCTATTTGGGAGATAACCCACCGGAGCACGGTGCCAACAGCGCCCCAGGCAGGAATCGAACCCAGGACCTTCTTGCTGTGAGGCAGCAGTGCAATGCACTGCGCCACCGTGTCACAACATTAAAGCTACCGCTGATAACCACAAATATTGTGTGGATCCCCCTCGTGCCACCTAAACAGCTGTGACCCGTGGAGGCATGGACTCCACAAGACCTCTGAAGGTGTCCTGTGGTATCTGGCACCAAGACGTTAGCAGCAGATCCTTTAAGTCCTGGAAGTTGTGAGGTGGGTGAAGGGTTCAACATGGACACTCTGACCGGTCTGCAGCTACACAGCCCCATATGAAGCAAGCCACGATGCACTGTGTGTTCATGAGGTGAAGAATCTTAATTTGTCACATGGCACACACACCACAATGCACCCATGCAGTGACGGCGACCAACACACACACACACACACGCTTCAAATGGTGGCCGGTGAAATGAGTTCTCTGCTTTTGACCCATCCTAGCTTGTCCTTCCTCCGGGGGGCAGCCAGGAGCAGTTCGCAGCATACAGCAACGCGCCCGGGGACCTGGTTACAAATGTCCAGCGCTGGTCATGTCCAGAACGATGTTCTGCATGTTTTTGGGTGGGGTCCTTGCTGATGTTATATGGAGGACAACCCATGTGAGCACGGGGAGAACATGCAAACTCCACTGTGCCAACAGCACTCCAGGCGGGAATCAAACCTAGGACCTTTGTGCTGTGAGACAGCAGTGCAATGCACTGTACCCATTGAGACCTTTCTATCATAGCAGCATGAACTTTTTCAGCAATTTGTGCTACAGTAGCTCATCTGTGGGATCGGACCAGACGGACTAGACTTTACTCCCCACGCACATCAAACACCCATGACCCTGTCGCTGTTTCACCTTGGACAACTGTTGATAGGTACTAAACACTGCATACTAGGAACACCCAACAGGACCTGCCGTTTTGGAGATGCTCTGACCCAGTCCTCTAGGCATCACAAATTGGTCCTTGTCAAAGTCACTCAGATCCCTACGCTTGCCCATTTTTCCTGCTTCCGAGGCATCAACTTAAACAACTGACTGTTCACTTGCTGCCTCATATATCCCACCCCTTGACAGGTGCCAGTGGAACGAGATGATCAATGTTATTTACTTCACAAGTAGGTGGTTTTAATGTTGTGGCTTATCGGTGCATACGTTATATATATAAATATTATACGTATATACGCGTGTGTGTGTGATATACTTACATATATCATTCACACGCACACACACGCACACACACACACACACACACACACACACACACACACACACACACACACACACACACACACACACACACACACACACACACACACACACACACACACACACACACACACTGCAATCTGTTATCTCTAATGAGCCCTGCCTGTCCCCTCTCGGAGGGGCCTCATCCTCTTCTTCAGTCTCTGGAACGTTGCAAGGCTCTGTCACAGCACAATGAAGCGAGTGGCAGACAGAGAGAGACAGAGAGAGAGAGAAAAGTCATAAACGAAGGAGAAAAGAGAGGGTGAAGAGGGCTGCTGGCAATGACGCATTCTCTGTTGACACACATACAGTACACACACACACACACACACACACACACACACACACACACACACACACACACACACACACACACACACACACACACACACACACACACACACACACACACACACACACACACACAAATCTATGTAAACAAAAAATATCCAGTGGCCAGAGAAAAGTGGGCTGACGGAAGCGCACACAAAAGAGAATACAAAGGCCAATTAGGGATAAAGTAAGACTAGTAGGGTTTCCATCTGCCTGTTTTTATGTGAGTTTCGACTTAAGAGTATTTGCGAAAACCTGATAGGAAATGCCAGAGATTGTAAAAAGCTTTTAAGACTGGCTGAGGCGGGGGAGTTTGCGAAACAGATAGAACTTAGAACCACCACTATTATAGGAATGCACAGGTATTCAGTATGGAGAGGATGTACACCAAACAAACATGCCTCTCCCAATCAAAGAGGCTTAGTCTTATATGAACAATAGCACGAAATAATGAACGCACGTGGACTTAAAATCAGTATTGATTGTATTTTGGAAAATCAATAATCAGTTTTCAGTATCCGTATCAGTACCAAGAATAAAAGGATGGTTCTCAGTCTGGAGAAAATTACATTTATGCATGCCTAGTTATTAATATTGGCCATTTTAATTTCTCTATTCTCGATTTAGTCGATAGGCGGAATTTGGCACAGCTGGCATAAGCCTGCACCGGCAACTCCTCGATTGCAATTGCAGGCAATTACCCAAACTCATCACTCTCTGCTCTAAGTAAGCACTTATTAGCCGTTACTGTTAGCACTTTCAGACGTTGTTGCTTAGCAACCACTGTCATTACTCTTTGGATGACATGGTGTTGTCGTGGGTTTTTTGAAAGGCTGACAGAAACAATCGTGGATTAGTGTGCGTTTCCCTCAAAAACCATTGTTGTGCGAGTAAACAACCTCTCATGCACAGATCCAGAACAGCTTGTGAAGGAAAACCATAGTAGATAGATAGAACGATAGAACGATAGACAGACAGACAGACAGACAGACAGATAGATAGATAGATAGATAGATAGATAGATAGATAGATAGATAGATAGATAGATAGATAGATAGACAGACAAACAATGAAATAGATATGAAGATAGATAATAAGACATGCAGTAAAGGACTTACTGTATAAAGTGAATAAGGATGATTGTACTGGGAGCTTGAAATGTATTACAGAATTTCAATTAAAGCCAATGTCTGTCCATCTGTCTGTCTGTCTGTCTGTCTGTCTGTCTGTTTTTTACGTGAAGGAGAACAGCCGAGTGAAATGTTTTCCACGGAAAGCCAACAAGTCAGACAAACAGCAGGTGCTGCATGTGTAATAGTACTTCTGGAGGGTCATATTTCCAATTGAGACAACGTTCAAATCAATACACCCAGAGGAGGAAAAAGGCGGCTTATTCCTGTTGTATTAGAACCATTAATCCTAGTAAAACCCAAAGGCAGATGTCAAAGTCTTACTCATAAGAGGCTAATTCGATTGCCTTCTCACCAAGCCTTCTAAACAACTAATAACCACATTTTCGAGGCAGGAAATTAACAGGGTTTTTCGCGGCTTGTTGTTTGTTTGTACATCGCTTTTGTGTTTCTGTGTGTGTGTGTGTGTGTGTGTGTGTGCGTGTGTGCGTGCATGCGCGCCCGCGTGTGCGTCTTTGCATTCAGAATATTGATGAGAGCGCCGCCTCCGTGCCTGTCAGTGATCTCTAATTTGACACACGATTTGACAGCTCCTGATCAATGGAATACATATTTAGAACTTTAATTAAAATCCAGTAAGCCGCCGTTATCCTCCAGCGGCGGTTTGAGCACCAGCGGCACCACGGATGTGGAGCACGTGGCCTTGTGCCTGGGCACGACACGAGTCAAACCCACCACTGGCCCATTCCACTGGCAGATTGACGGCGTTTTTTTGTGCTTTATCACACGCATGCGATATGCGAAGAAGATTTTCAAACAAGATTTCCCAGATTAAACAAAGGGGGGTAATGAAGTGACGCTAAATCAGAACGAAATCACTCAAAACGCCGAAAACGAAATCACACCAGCGGCTTCTACAATCGAGGCAGAGGACTGGAAATATTAGGGATAGTGGATTGGCGTCTGGACTCGTTTCTAATGATAAGAGACTTGTCAAGAGCAGAGATCAGTCGCTGGCCTACTTTCTCTCAGGTTGAAGGGGGCAAAGTGAGGCAGAGAAAAACCCAGCTATGCCTTATAGCCGGTGTTTAGATTGAGCCCCGGCATCCCAGAAGGAGGCTGAGAACACGGCCTAAATAAATTACCCGCTTGTTAAGCACTCAAAACACCACAGCCCAGCCCACCGGAGGGATTACATTGGCTCTGTGCGATGGAAAGGTGACCTGTTAAAGGTATAGCCGCACCAGACGACAAAACGGGGTAATACCTTACAGTCTGTGCTGCAGACCGGATCCACGCCGCCCCATTCCCTTGTTCCTACGATTTATTTAAATTATTATACCTAATTTCAGGTGGAGTTTCACCCCTTAGATTTCCCCACAGGCTTCACCATCGAAAACCCATCATATAACATAAAAAAAACAACAACAACGTGAGGTTTATTGATGCAGCAACACAGATAAACTCAATGATTAAATGCAGAAATTGAATAACCAGACTGCGAAGTCGCGTCTCACCTGTGAGGGTGGAGCGTCCGTCCCCTAGTGGATAGCGCTGGTACCGTGGCACAGCGAACGGGGGCAGCCGGTGGAACACGGGCTGCAGCAGTGGCTCCAGGCGGGAGGCCGAGGGGTCGGAGGGGAAGAAGAGGTTGAAGATCTGGGAGCAGGCCGGGTGGAGCTGGCTCACTGAGGGTCCGAAAATGCAATTGTATGTGTGAGTCTATATGCATATAATAATTAATTTTATTTTCTACGTAGTCTTTTGCTTTAATGTACAGTGTATTGAGACCATTTGTGATAATGCACTTGATAACACATTTTGATCCGAGCCGATTTGATTGGAGTCGACCAGTGATGAAGCCAACCACACTGTGTCTCCTTACCCTGGACGGCTGGCAGGACCGTGCGTCTCATGGCCAGCACCAGGCCCAGGGGACAGCCCAGCAGGAAGCAGTCGGACACCTCAAAATCAAAACGTCCGGGGTTCAACACCAGACTGGTGCTGCTGCCCGTGCGCACCTCCACGCTCTCCTTCATTAAACTGGGGAACACATGGAAAAAGCGTCCACGGGCGATCAATAAAAGACACGTTTAAATTATTCCCTTAGCCGTTGTGAATGGTCAAGTCAAGTCCCATTTGTGACGCATTTATGAAATATTCAGATAAAAAAAAGGTCACATGTCATATGAATGCGTCAGATTCATACAAAAGGAACGTCTCCGTATGTTTTGACGATAAATAATTGCATTTTTTTCTTGTCAGGACTAAACCAATCCCAGGTTGACTTTTTGTGAACAGAGCGGAGTCACCATCTGCGCCGGGCTTTGTGAGTGTGACTCAGCCTCAGGTGCTCTCGGTTCGCCCCGTCTGGGTTTCAGAGGGCGCGGGAGGCTTTGGGCTGTTTGAATAGTCGAGCTGACCTCCGCCACAGGCTCTCCACAGCCCAGCGAGACCTCTTTAACCCCTCAGCCGGCCGACACCGACATTTTCCTATTAAGTCCTTCGCGGGGAAAAAGGATTACAGTCTGCAACCGACCAAATCAATAACGCTTCGATTGCTTTCTACTTCCTTTTCTTTTCTTTCTTTTTTTCCACCCTGCTGGTCTTCACTCACTCACTCACCCCACTCACTCACTTACTCACTTACTCTCTCTTTGTCTCTCTCTCTCTCTCTCTCTCTCTCTCTTTATGTATCTTCTCCTGCACTTCCTTTCCTCCATTAATCCATTAACTTCAAAAGGGACTGGGGCCAAAATGGCCCGTCTGAATCTGTTTCTGTCAGTCTATCTGCATTTCTATTAAGAGACATGGCAGAGATAACCACTGAGGGAAAGCCACAGGCTGATAAATGGTAAAAGAATAACAGGATAAAAGGAACCAAAAAAATACTGATGAGCCCTCCATCGCTTGGTGGGCACACTCCAGTGAGCCTTAAGTTGAGACAATGCTATCAATATTCGCACACCGTCTGAAGAGAGATTCGGAGTCGCTGTGTGAAACAAAGGGTAGGTGGAAATATCTCGAACGGTCCAAAGCAACAGTACAGCGCTTCCCTGTGGGCCATCACAGTGAGCGGAATAACGCCTTGGACACAACACTCTAATAGGATCTCTTGGGACTTCCCATTGGTAAGTGTAGGGGTGAAGGGCCAAGCCGGAAGTGAGGGTCGTCCTTCATGCGGTCCAGCTCAGCTGTAATGAGGAGAATAATGAGGAGAGGGGAAGGGCGAACGGGCGCATCACCATGGACACGATGTACCACCACCGTGAACTCAAAGAATCCCATTTTCAGTTCGAGGGATTCTCCCGGGTGGTTTTGTGATAAGCCCGGTAGTCGATGATTTGGATTGCGAACACTAGTTGCTAGGAGTCGTAACAGTAGCCATAACAGCCCTCCGGCTGCCCCTACCGAGCTAGATTCACCTACTGTGCGCGCTCACCTGTGCAAAGCGCCCAGCACTGGCACAAACAGGCTATTTATAGTCCGGTTACGGGCCGACGGGGAAAGGCCGTCTAGCTGCAAATATTGATAAACAGCAGGAGGAGATAGACCTGGATGAGGGCTGGACTGCAACATCTGGCGAGTCTTATCAGCCTGGGTAGCGCACATCATCGAATGGCCCGATGAAAAGGTGGCGCACACGTCACGGTATTGACTGTGTGATGCCAAGCTACTGTGGGAAAACTAGTTCACGACTGATTACGTTCCTATAACACGGAAACATGCTGAACCAATCAAACAGATTTGTGGAATTGACACGTATCCTCGCCATCGGGTTTTCCTTTAGGTCAGAAGGTAAGTGATTAGCTTCTGTAAAAAAAAAATCTAACCTAATCGAATGACCCTTTTCCACGGAACTTCGGAAGCTCAATGATTAATAAATAAAAATAAAAGATCCAATTTGAGACAATTTAATGACTTTCAAGGCCTAATTCAAGACATTTTAAGACGTTCTAAGGACCTGCAGACACCCTGCTCACTAACTGTTGCTGTGGAAAACAAACGAGGTAAGGTGACTCTTGATATATTTTATTTTATTATTTAAGTACAAATGTCCCTTCAGGAAAAAAAAACCCAGAGATGTCAGTTCACAGCTCTGTTCACCTGGAGAAGAAGCTGTGGTGCTGGCCGGTGGACGAGGTGTCTCCGTCGTAGGAGTCGCTCTGCTTGCGGCTCAGCGGCTGCCCGCCCGGACCGTTGCCGTCATTGGGGGCGGAGATATCGATGTTGCTCTTACTCAGCCTCTTGCTGGAGCTCAGGCCAGGGCTGGCCTCCCCTAACAGGCCTGCGTTATCCTGAGCGGGGAGTGGGAGGTGAGCATGCACCAGGCAATCACACGCAGTCGGATAGATAGGAGCTAAATCCTTTTCCCGGGCCAACAGGTTGAATGACGGAAAAGGAATTGTGCGGCCGCACTGACGAGCGATTCTATCACGGTGAGTCAACCGAGCTGATTTATGTTTCGCCGAGGTTGAGACAAGGTTATGGAGAGTGAAGAGGAGGATGGCGGAAGGGAGGGAGGGGGAGATGGAGAGATGTTACAGTGTGCAGAGAGCGGAGTAGCGATCACGTAGTTTGAAAAGATGCAAACTGGAATAAAAAGCAGCCCTGAAAGAGAGAAAGGGGAAGACAGAGAGTAGAGCTGAAATATTGTGATGGCTTTTTATGAAGGAACATTGACAACATTGTACATTCTCCTACAAAATGCATTATATTGTAGAACAGGAACTTTATAACAGGAAGGGAGGAAGGAAGAGGCTTCATCCAAGAGGCTGGCATTTGAAAATATAGAAGTAAAATACACCCTTCAGCCACAACATTAAAACCACTGACAATTGAAGTGAATAACATTGCTCATCTCGTTCCAGTGGCACCTGTCGAGGGGTGGGATATATGAGGCAGCAAGTGAATAGTCAGTTCTCTAAGTTGATGTGTTAGAAGCAGGAAAAATAGAAAAGCGTAAGGATCTGAGCGACTTTGACAAGGACCAAGTTGTGATGGCTAGACGACTGGGTCAGAGCATCTCAAAAATGGCAGGTTGTGGGGTGTTCTTGGTATCCAGTGGTTAGTACCTATCAACACGGGTCCAAGGAAGGACAACAGGTGAACGGGCAACAGGGTCATGGGCGCCCATGGACTCATTGATGTTGATGTCGACTTTGTACGAGGAGTGAAGTCTAGCCCGTCTGGTCCGATCCCACAGAAGAGCTACTGTAGCACAAATTGCTAAAAAAGTTCTTGCTGCTATGATAGAAATGTGTCAGAACACACAGTGCATCACAGCTTGCTGCTTATGGGGCTGCATGGCGCATACCAGTCAGAATGCCCATGCTGACCCCTGTCCACCAATGAGAGCACCTACAATGGGCATGTGAGCGTCAGAACTGGACCATGGAGGAATGGAAGAAGGTGGCCTGGTCTGATGAATCACGTTTTCCTTCTACATCATGTGGATGGTCGGGTGCTTGTGCGTGGTTTACCTGGGGAAGAGATGGCACCAGGATGCATTATGGGAAGAAGGCAACCCGGCAGAGGCAATATGATGTTCTGGGCAATGTTCTGCTGTGAAACCTTGAGTGCTGTCATTCATGTGGATGACACGTACCATCTACCTAAACATTGTTGCAGACCAAGTACACCCCTTCATGGCAAGAGTGTTCCCTGATGGCAGTGGCCTCTTTCAGCAGGATAATGCGCCCGCCACACTGCGGAAAAATGTTCAGGAATGGTTTGAGGAACATGACAGAGTGAAGAAGAGTTCAAGGTGTTGACTTGGCCTCCAATTACCCCAGATCTCAATCTGACTGAGCATCTGTGGGATGTGCTGGAACAACAAGCACGATCCATCCATCCAAAGGATCTGCTGCTAACGTCTTGGTGCCAGATACCACGGGACACCATCAGAGGTCCTGTGGAGTCCATACCTCGATGGGTCAGAGCTGTTTTGGCGGGACAAGGGGGAGCTACACAATATTAGGCAGGTGGTTTTAATGATGTTTAATGTAGCTGATCGGTGTATGTGTTAATGGGATAACTCTCTCCACTAATTAATCCGGCATATAGCTCAAGGACAGGATCTCGGTGCGGTTGTACCAAATTCCCCACATTTGTCTTGTAAATCAGCCCCACAAACTGTACAATCCCGTGCGTGGCATTATGTTGATATCAGGCTCTGGAGAGACAACCGCACCTTCAGGCTTTCTGTGCTGTTGTTCCTGCTGCTGTTGTTGGGGCTGCCAGGCCTTTGGTGGCTGCTGAAACACAAGGCGTCGAAGCACAGCACACCCCCCACGCAGTCGCCCATCAGGCAGATCTGCTCGGAATATACACATACACACACATAAGGTATACGCAAATAGAAGCACAACGCACAAGACGCGCCAAACGAGGAGGCATATTAACCAACAGATTTAGAAGCTGTCCACTCATGCTGCAATCAATCAACGTAAGCTCCAGCAGCTGGAGGATTGGGGTGTAACGTAAACGCTAATAAAAGGCCCATTAGAAGAACACATTTTTTTTTTTTAACTACATAAACAGCCCAGACTTTTTCCTTTAATGGCGAAAAATCATCTCGGTTAACACCAGAAAAAGATTGTGTTCGTGGCAAAAAAAAAAAGTAAAAAAAGGCTAAACCTCCTGCAGTAAATGGGGGTGGCCCCGAGCCATCCCCATTTACTGCAGATTACACTCCATCTTTTACTTCCTTTACTGGTAATTACTGGCTTCCATTAAAGTCACTGCAGAATATTATTGAATTGGGCATGTTAAATTGCCGGCGTCCTTGTGACTCATCCCGCTCTCGCATCCACAGGCGTCACAGAGCCTGAAGGTAAACAAGAAAAAGGGGTCTGACAGTGGGGGGAGGGAGTAGGGCTCACCTGACCCGTGAATCCCTGGCCGTCCTCCGAATGCAGGAAGTTGTGGTAGACCTGGTTGGCGCGGGCGATGACGGTCGCCACGGCGTCCTGGTACCGTGGCGACGCGATGGCCAAGAGGGGAAGAGCGGCCAGGGGCAGGTGGTCCACGCTGCTGGACACACAGCTCTCATCATAACTGTACGGGTTCAGACTGAGACAGGAGGGGAGGAAGGGAGGGCGGTAGGGAGGTAGGAAAGGTAGGGAGGAGAGAAGGAAGGAGAGGAGGGAGGAAGTAAGGGAGGGAGGGAGGAAGAAAGGAGGGGACGCGAGGAAGGAAGGAAGTAAGGGGGGCAGGGATGGCGGACGGAGAGGATGGAAGGAAAGCGAGGAAGGAAGGAAGGAGGGGGTGAAGGAAGAAGGAAGGTAGGATTGAAGGTGAGAAAGAATGAATGAAACAAGGGAGGAAAGGAGGAGGAAGAGAGGAAGGAAGGAAGGAAAGACACAAAGTAAGTAAGGAAGGAATGAAGTAAAGAAGAAAGGAGGGCAAGGGAGGAAGGATGGAAGGGGGGGAGGGAGGACAGACAGACAGACGGGTTGAAAGGAAGGGAGGAAGGAAAGGGAGGAAGGAGGGGGTGAAGGAAGGAAGGAAGGAAGCAAAGGAGGGAGGAAAGAAAGAAGGAAGGTAGGGATGAAGGGAAGAAAGAATGAATGAAACAAGGGGAGAGGGATGGAAGGATGGAAGGGAAGGGAGGAAGGAAGGAAGGAAGGAAAACTACATTTAATCACCCTAACCCTGCCATTTCTAATACATTAACTTTGGAAGGTCTTTCCATCAGGACTCATCTGCTTTGGTTCCTTATGAAGCCTCTCGCAAGGGCCTCTCTCATTTTGCGCTCACGCACGCGCGCGGTGCCGGCGCCAGGGTGTCACAACACAAGTGACAGCGCCAAACATCAAGGGAGTGAATCAATTTCTTTGACAGCGTGCGGCGGGAAAAAGTGAGGAATAGTGTGGCACTGTTGCCTCTCCATGACGACCTTGTCTCCGCCCGTCAAGACGCCGGGGCCACAGGGGCCCCGGCCGACGAGAGCCGTAAGAGGCCGCTGACACACAACAGCACATTTAGGGAGGATGGGCGCACGCACCCTTGTAGAAATGACACACATCAGGTGGAAAACAGCAAAGAGCTTTGAATGAGATAACAACGCTTCACTCTTGCAGCCTTTTCATTCGAGCTTTCCATGCACCGTTTGTGACATGTACGACTTCTGAAGAGAAAGTACCACAGGACGCTGTCGTTCACCGGCTTATACTACAAACTGATGAATGACATCATTTATAGTGAAGGTTATTGAGCGCCCGTGCACCGACGCATCCGGTCTGGCTCCTGGCGAAGAACCACATCATTTCTTCCCTATTGACGGCTATGATCAAGTAAAAAGCAAAACGGCGGCGCCGCTGAACTCGCGCCGTTTTTCCGCTTTCTTACAATTCCCCCTTGGCTTTTATGTCCCGCCACGTAGAACCTCTTTTGTTTCCCTGGCCGTCGGACCCCGCGCTGCTGGGCTTGCGCCGGCTGAGCTCGTTCCGATATGAATAATTGCTTTCAGGCTGGTGTCTCGGGGGTGTCGCTAAGATGTCCCTCCTTCACTCGAGCCGCATGCGGCGAACGTCTCGGCGGCCACTCGGGGACGCCCGTCCGCCGCTAAAGTGAAATGTTATGTGATTTATTTCGCGACCGCCGGTGGAGAGGCTGCGACGCGATGCATGTCATTAGGAATGAGACAGATGTTCTGGCATCTGTCCGTCCACAGTCACGGTGCTGGGGTTTCCAAGTGGGTTAACTTTGGAAAAATAAATGGAAATAATACGCTGGCGTCGAGGAAATAGGTCGACTGCGTCATGGATCTACTTCATCAAACCGCAAAAGGCAGGACCCTGTATAAAGAATGGAGGCTAAACGAACATTCACAAGAGCACGCACAATGTGTTTCCACCCCATCTACACTTGACCAGCCTCGGATTATAATAAACGGTCGCCTTAATGAGTACTTCCAGCGTACGCAGACACACATACACACCCCCACACACACAAACACACACACACACACACACACACACACACACACACACACACACACACACACACACACACACACACACACACACACACACTCAAACCAACTCTGACTAGAGTTTCATTATTCATTTGTGCTACCTAATTAATCATGGCATTGTGTAAGGTCTCGCTGCAGCAGCAATGTTTTTTTAATTGAAAATATCCGTGTAAATGATGTGCAGCTTCACTTTGCTATTAATTAGGGTTACGTGAAAAATATGTATTTATGCTGCAAAGAAATCGAAATAAAGATAAAAAAAACAAGAAACATTCCGAACACAATACTTTACACAAAACGATCGACCAGAGTAGTGAGAAAATTTGATGAGATTTTGTGAAAACAAGAAAAAAATAATCTTAGGATAGAAATCTCAAGGAAAGATTGTTCAGGAAAGACAATTTTCTTAAAATCAGGGAAACAATCGGCATGAAAATCCACATTTCAAAGTCAAGAGCATCAGCTCTCTGCTCCTTATTCCACTTTAATACAGTTGAATTATATTTACACATAATTCAAGGCCAGTAAAGATTTTCTGGCTATACGGTTTCATTTCGTTGTGGTCGTCGGGTAGAATGGACCTGCAGCCAAATGTCATTATCCCAAATAGCGGAGAAGTCGTTAACATCCTAAAAGGCGTACTGGGAAAGAGAATCTGAATTCCATCTGTGTAACTGAGCATAACTAATTTGATTAATTCTAAAAATAATTTCCATGTAAAGGATCGATAAAATGCCAAGGGGGTTAAATTAGTTATAAAAAAACAAAACAAAAGGAAATTAAAAATTAAAAAAGGCAATACGATCTGGGATGCACACCTTGAATTTTGATGCACACTTCTACTAAAATATATTAATAACAGACAAAATAAGTGATCGGGTTGACATTGCAACATCAGCACCTCAGGACTAAGTGTAAGTAGTTCTGGAAGATAGGTGCTGAAATATTTTTTTATTTAAATTTTGATGGATTGTAATTTAATTTGATCTATTTTTATGGATTAGATGACAAATCCTATGTAATATATCTATATGCAATTTATATATATATATATAAATATAGAAAAACTTTTATTACTATATAATTAGAATTTTCCTGCCCTGAATATCTCATCTCATCTCATCTCATCTCATCTTATTTTATATTCTTGGTTGCAATCTGACACGAGAGCCCTGGGCTAAAAATAAAGCATACACAGCGAGCCCATTTAATCCCTATTAGCAATAGTTTTGGTTCTACCTGGCAGAACACTCTACTGAAATAAAAATTAATTTTGTGCTCCGCTGAGCCTTTTCTGACGCATAACTGCACACTCTGAGTGGCTTCCAGCAAAACACACTTTTTCTCAACATTGTTTTTCGCTCGATCTGACGAAACACAGTTGTTACCAGCCACAAGTCACACACTTATCAGCGTGTGACTTGAAGCTGGAGACAACTTCAGCGGCCAACGGGAAGCTTAGACAGACAAATGAAAGCATTTCTATATGTGTTCAACCCATGAAGTCAAAATTGTGGATGTTCATATGATGCAATTGGTATTGGAATCATACCGTAATATACAGTTTTGTTAAAAATATTGCTGCAATCACCAATTTCCGGGTGTCAGGCTAGAGAGGGAGACGTTAGACCATGAAGCATGCGAATGAAAGTCAGTTAAGGCTCAATTGTGGAGTGTCGGGACCAAAAAGCAAAAAGGTGTTAATTGTTCCGGGTGTTTGAAAATGTGCTCATCGGTTTATGTTCAGAACACACGCCAAGTTCCTGTTTATGCCCCGCCTATCGCCAATGCGTTTGAACCCGCGGCGGCCATATTGTGAGGACTTTTGGCACTCTTGTTGTCGAAGGAATCGAAAAAAGTTTCTTTTTTTTGATTTTGACTATTTGAATCAATACCCACCAATGTGCCAAATTAAGAAGAAATCGACCAGTCTGAACATGGCGAGCCGAAGAGTTGAAGAGTAATAATAATAATAATAATAATAATAATAATAATAATAATAATAATAATAATAATAATAATAATAATAACAACAATAACAATAACAGAGCTTCGGTGTCTGACGCCCTACATTTGTCAGATATCAATATAACTGTCTTAAAAATGTGACCTCATATTGGGTCCCGACCCCAGTGTTGACAGTTTCATCCATAAACTGTTCTCATCTTGAGGCAGAAAATAAACAACCGGTCTACTGGATTGGTTCACAGTTTGGGAAGCGAAGGCAGTTTTTCCTTTTTTTTTTCAGCATCCAGAAGCTGGCAATGACATGCACCTGCACCCAATTAACCTTTGTTTGTATAACGTGTTTATATGTGTGTGTGTGTGAACCAAACGTTCCTTTACAGACCGAGTGACACTGAGCAGGGGAGACATTTATATATATATATATAGATATCTTGGATTCAATAAGTGAGGCATCATTAGGAATGCGCGCTTTTGATTTATTAACTCTAGCGACATTTAGAGTGACACCGAGACTTCTTACCATGATATACCATTCAGCCCAAATCCACTCAGAACATGTCTACGTCTGCTTGAAGGGGTGGCGGAACTGTGTTCCGCCAATCAGAAAGAGGGCGTGTCGCTTTGCTTTTGTCCCGGGAACGCCGTTCGCACACGACCGCCGGGAATCAACATCAGTCAACGGGCCCAGACGACAGGTTAATTGATCTGTTCTATACATAGACATGGACGGACAGAGATTTTTCCTAGAGGGTTTTCCGTGCTAATGTCTTGATGAGCAGATGCATTAACGGAAGCCTCTCCATTTATTATCTGCGGCGGGGTGGGGGGGATCAGGGCCGATCGCGTGATGCAATTTAGATGAGAAAAAAAAACAAAAACAAAAAGCCCTGGCACAACCTTGAGGGAGAATGACGATCATTCCGCCACCAACCACCATCGCCGCCACCCACGCCGTTCTTTTCACCGCCAAATGTCAAATTATGACTGAACCCTCCACTCTTTCAGATTCCATCTTAATTGCTCTCCTCATTTCTTCACAGCTGGCTCGCAGCCGGATCCAGCTCGCGGTGGTAACACCGGGACACCTCGCAGGCGCTTTGATGAGGACCCCGGACGGGAAATAAGCAGCGGGGAGTGTGCCTGACTGCAAAGTGGCCGGAATAATGACCGGCCCCGCCTCTCCGCCTGGAGGTCACGGGGGGGGGGGGGGGGGGACAGGTGGGCTTTCACCCCCCCCCCCCGGCTGACAGAATAAGCCGAAAATACTCTGCCGACCTCGAACCCGACCAGGGGCGAGTGAGAGAGAGAGGAACAGTGTGTTCTTATTTCATAATTTATTTGGGCTTTTTTTTTTTTTTTTTTTCGTCCGCTGTTGACAGATGACGATTTTAATAGGCAAACTGTTGAAATGATATGTTCCGTAAACTGTGCCAAAGACAGCTTTGTTTTAAACGACATATTAATCCGATATTGACCGAGTATTTAAAAACGTGTTATTGGCTGTTGTTATCGTGTGCCTGTGTCAGTGTGACTGTGTATGCAGGCAGATGCCCGCGAGAGACGTTGCGCGGCGCCGGCCCTGCCAGCTCCCTTCATTAGCGGACCAAGCCCATGATGAGCTCTCGGGGCCGCTCGGTGGCACCACGGGGGCCACCCGGCCAGATGTTTGGTGGGGGTTGGTTCTACACGGAGCGGAAATCCACGCCGGGGAATTATCCGGCGCCGGCTTCCAAAACAGGGCCTGTTTATGTATAAGTTTTTTCTTTGAGCCGCTGAGAGGTTCTGCCACCTTCACTCCGCGGTGAGGTTTTCCAGCAAGCTGTTAAGTCCCAGGACGGCAGTGAAATTAACCATACAGCAGCAATCCCTGGCCGCGTGGCAGAGGTTGAGGTTTGGCTCGGAAACAAAACAGGGGCAATCTGAACCCCCCACTTATTAGAGCACACACCATTAAATGCAATCAGAGCAACTGAGTAAGCGGGTGTTTTGTTTGCTGGTGTGGGGGAGTTGTTCCGTGAGTGGATAATGGTTGTTCACTTGTTTGAGCCAGGAGAGCGTACACGGGTTTCTGGCTTTTACGGGAGAGAGCCGTAATTCAAAATACGAAATTATTCTTTCCCTTCGCGATAATGTCCGTCTGAGTCGGTGCCGTGATTCAATTACTTTTACTATTTTTTCAAAAATGTTACGGAATTAAAATATAATGTCACACGGTTTTGGAGCCTTGAATTCAGTGTTTGTGTGTGTGTGTGTGTGTGTGTGTGTGTGTGTATGTGTTTGTATATGTTCTGCACATGCTGTATTTTGGTGAGCATATCTATGGTATGTAATGCCGTGCACATATTAAAGATGTGTGCACGGACTAATGTGTGGATCATTTCCGTGTGTTTGGGCGTGTGCACTGTACGCACGTGTGCACTCTGCGTGTGGGCGTGTGTAGGTGCGTGCCTACTGTATGTGCGTTAACATACCACTTTTATGTAAGTGTATGAGTGTGCCGGCGTGCGCGCGCGTGTGTGTGTGTGGGCGCGCACGTGCGTGTCCCCACGCGTCTGAATGCAGCGTGTGCTGCATCCGTGTTCTCTTTGCCTAAAAAGGCGGCTGAGGGATGTAGCAATAACCGGGGCCGTGCGTCTTGCTAGACTCTGGGGGGACGACGTTGTTTTCAATATTTTATCGGCGGATGTGCGAGAGCGGAGCAGACGTCGAGCCTCCGAGCGGGGAGGGAATTTAAACTCTCTTTGCACTTTCGTCGCCTCCAGACGCTGCCTTTCTGTTGCCAAAGTCAGGCACGGTAGCACACAGGAAACCCTGGGCGATCACGACAAATCAAATACCGTGATATTTTTCTGACAAATACCCCGATATCGATAATTTGATGATATTTTGGCGGCGACTGCCGGTGCTTTTATGAGACATTTGCACACAAGGAGTATTTGTGTTCGCCTGGGTGACTGATCTCCTGGTTTTGACCTTGCCTGTCGACTTAAGTAAGCTGAGCGCTCCCTGCAACTCGGTCCGTCTCATTCTCGTGCTTTTGGGCTCAAACCTGCCAGCGCCGCTGAGCACAGGTTTGACAAACGTGGAGGCGTTGAACATCTAGAACAGTCTATGAAGCTCAGACATTTGCATTAATTTATTTGAATGCAGCCTTAAAAGCAACATTTAGGTGTAGCACAATATTATGATATGCAGTCTCATATCACAGGGAGCACCTAAAGGACACTGTCAAAGCGTGGCCACCGAGAAACATGGATTAAAGGGGACCTTGTTATGCTGCAATTTATCCACGTTAACATAGGTCTCTGGGGTCCCCAAAACATGTTTGTGAAGTTTTTTGTTGAAAATACCACTTCATGCATTCGAGCCACCGTGACATGCCTCTAAACCCGGAGCGTTCCAAAACGGGCTGTTTCAGTGTGTGTAACTTTAAATGTGAATATGCAGCCGAGCCCCTGGTTCTGAGCCAATGGGGTTTGGCTTTACTCCTTTTTATTTACTCTCTAAACTTTCACAGATTTTAACTTATCAGTCCAATAAAATCTGGTTTGGGAACAAATTTGAGGTGAGGAAATAAGCAAGTTGCTGAATATTCACTCATTTTAGATCTACGAGGCCTCATTTAAAACACCGCACCGCGATGCACCGCGACTCTCACACGCGGGGATTGTTTGTTTCACGTAAACGTCGGAAAATAAATAAAATAAATAAATGCATTTACAATGCAAACACACATTTTTGTTGGTTTTCTTTGGAGAAACGCACAGCGGATGGGATGGAGCAAATGCTCCATAGAAAAAAACCCTTTGAAAACGGAGCGTTCAGAGCGGTCGGAAACCTGAGCTTTTTGTTCACAGCCACTACTTTGTCTTTAGTTTACGTCATTAGTTGACACTTTGGCCACGTCTAATATGAACATCCTACATTGCAACATTATATATATGACAGAAAATAAGGGAAAGCATAAAAATAATAATTTAATTTCTCCTCAATAAGATGTCAAAAACCTGGCCTAATGAGCTCCCTGAATAGTAAAAGCATGAAAAAAGACAAAGAAATTGTCTACTTTCTAAAGGTTTCGCCTCCTCACAAACAAAAAGGACCTTGGGCTCCTTAAGGAACGCAGAAGACGACATTCGACAAAGTGCCGAGTCCTCAGCCTCGAGGAACTCCCGCCTTTATCAAATGCAAAAGACGCGATCGACTGCGATAGCTCATCCGTGAGACGCAGCCAGCGCCCCCGTATCCAAAAAAAACCCATTTCTCTTTTTGACGAAGCTGGGCGACAACAGAGCTGATTGAGTTAACATCAGCCAACTGGACAAACAGATCATACTGAACCACTGCGCACAGTCCTTCTCGACGAGAGACAGACGGCAACGTTGTTTCGTAGCCATTGTTTTTTCTTTTTTTTTATAAATTTTGAACCTTTGTCCACCGCGTGGCTTTACCCCAGGACAGAAGGGATGAAATAAAACAGTGCGGCAGTCAGAAAGGTTAAAGTTAAATATTCCGCGTGGCACACGCTCGCACAGGCCGAGAAATGTCACCGGCATGCTAATTAGCCCTGTGCTGTGTTTAGGGCATCTTAGTCAATATATTTCCCTGATTAACCTTCAGCACCTGTGCCAAGATAGCGTCCCCGCTCGAGTGCCGTCGTCTGGGACTCGGTAAGGTGAATCGGAAATCTGTATTCACTTAGGCTCGCGCAAATACTCCAGCTGGCGTCTTGAAAATTACATTTTAACCGTGTGTTGTAATGTTTGCAATCAGGTTTCAAAAATGTTGCCGAAAGGAGCTAATTAAAGAGATTGGTATCGTTTAAAAATCGTTAAATACCGGTACAAATACCAATACCTTGACTGTACTATGACACCCGTTCCAATGCAACTTTACATAACATTTTTTTCCCCTCTAAAGTATATAAATTTTACTTTTAACAATCGATGACGATTGACGATCATACAAATGACTGCGATCAATAATGTAATGTTTCCATTTTATACCATATGTGATACCGTATGCAGTTTTAATAGTGTAATTACATGTTTCTACCTGTTGCAGAAAAGCCATCAATTGACACTGAACATTGTAACATAAAAATTCAGGGAGACAGTTGGCTTGATTTGACTCAACCCACCTGAGGGAACAACTTAATTATCGTTTTACTTTATTGCAACATTTTTTACATTGATTGAAATATCAATATCAATTACAAAATGATTTGCGATCTGCTCAAATAATTCGATAATGTGATCAAGCGATTATGTAATAAGCTCTGGTTGACGCAATAAAAGCGCTGGCCATTGAATTTGGATGCCCACCCCTTACTATTTTAGGATATTCAAGTATTCGCAGTATTCAACTTAGTAAATGTCAGCTGAAGGACCAGAATTAAAATGGAATCCAAATGAAACAGGAACTGAAAGTCGGACTAAAACATTACACACTTTTTTTAATCCGGCCACTCACTTAGACACCAGGGAGAAGGCTTCGGCGCACACCGCCGGGCACGGCACCAGCTTGATGACCACGTGTTCGGCAGCGGCCTGGAAGTGAGCCCGGGTCACCTTCTCCAGGACCGAGGCCAACGTGGCAACGTCGCCGGCCTTTGCGCTGGGGTCTCCGCCCGCGGTGTCCAGGATGTTCCCGCCGTGCACCACCAGCAGCAACACGTGGGTCTTACATTCCTTCTGCAGGGGTCGGAGGGAGAGAACACAAACAGGGGCACGGGCTGAAGGAAGGGGGGAAGGTGGTGCTTGGGCAATAAGCTTCGCGGGAAGCACCGAAATAATGAACGATTCTATTCGTCGTCGGCCTACCTCGATATCTTCAAGACCCTCGATACTGCTCTGAGGGGCGCAACGGGGGCCGCCCAAGTGGTACAGATTACCTGGAGGGTTATGGGAGTTGAGAGAAAAGGCCGATAGATGGAGAGAGAGAGAGAGAGAGGGGAGAAAAGACGGAGATAGAAAAAAGTCATTTTCAACCTGATGGTTACAGAGCAGAAATGGTTATTGAGTGGAGGATTCTAACCAATTTCAATATTACCCAGGCTTCTCCCCTCAACAGGTTGATAGCTCTGTGCAACCTTGGGCTCCAATGTCATCAACGGCAGGACTCAAAAGTCAATAAAGAAAACACATATTGTAGCGGGGGACATTTTTTTTTTTACACCGCCGCCGCAGCACCTGTATCCAGCGCACGCAATCATATTTTTCGAGCTTCGTCAGACGCGGTCAAAACAGTGTGCATCTGAGTGCCCGGGCACAGAGGGGCTGCATACCGTCCACTCTGCCCGGGCTGTCGAAAACGTCTCTCTCTGTGGCGGAGCATGTCACAGGAGCCCAGCCAGGGTTTCTCCCTCATGCTTTCTCTCCTTCTTTCTCCCTATTCGTTTGCCTCGCGTGCCTGTTTGTTCATCGCCTCACCTTGTCTTGGACTGACTGTCAGATCCCTGCCCCCCCCCCATCCCGGAGCCTGCCTGTCGGTCTGTCTGCCACTCTGAGCCACGGCTCAGTACACACAGGGGAGGCAGCACACTGCTCTATTTTGGTCACAAAGTAATAGGAAAATCGATGGAGCCCCTCGTCTTTTTTTTTTTTTTTTTTAATTCAAGTGTGAGGTAGATTCTATTCGAATCTGGTTAAGTCCTTCCCTGTTGTACAAAACACAGATGAGAATGCATGATTGGATTTTGCCAATCGGATGAATCGACAATCTTTTTGATGAAATCGTAATATTTCATCAAGGAATGTTTTATTCATTTTCATTTGGTACTGTCAGGCGCTGTCATCCATTCATACGAGCGTCAGGTTGTCACATCTGCTGCCTGGGACGCTTCCAAGTTCGACAATAACCGGCACGTTTTTACGCTTAATGGTGGATATCCATTTTGATTTTAGAATTTGGCGTATTTGTGTATAAACAGACGACACCTGCACAAATATACAGTATATCTCGGACAACCAGACCCTGATACACAGTGAATCACATGGATTAGGCGTGGCTGCTAAATTAAAGCAATAATTCATAAAAGCTTGAATGACCTGCAACTGATACAACACAATTCAATAGATGAGTGATTCAGAAGTCAATACGTGGCCTTGATTCAAAAACCGCACGTCCATGTTTCGACTATGACTATACATTGTCCCACATCAATTGACTGAGTTGAGAGGTGTTTTTTTTCTAGGAAATATCTGCGAACAATAAATAATACAAATAATATAATATACCTTATCTGTTGCACAGAGCGTTCTGTACACCACCGCTACCGCCACCCTGCCAGGCCCGGATTCTTTTTAAAACGGTATACAGCCGTCTGGGAAATAAGAGAGAGCTGTTGATCTTACAGCCTTTGAGTGAGCGTCCCAGGGGCCCAGGTGCTCCAAACCTTTTTCTATAAATAACACATTTGTCTGATATTAAAGTGCACTTATGTACCGCAGTATTGTTTTTTGCTTTGGGGGTTGAGGGAGAGAAGGTGGTGGGTGGTGGGGGGTTGGGGTGGTGGTGATGGCTATCTATCAATTTATCTGTCTTACTGAGGCAACTGTACTCTATGTATTTTTTGGCTCTCAGCTGTAGAGTGTACCGCGTATGAGTATGTGTGTGTGTGTGTGTGTGTGTTTGTGTGCGCGTGTGCGTGTGTGTGTGTGCGTGTGTGTGCATGTGTATCGTCTTCCCCTTCAATCCCTAAACAAAGGACTTGTGCAGGAATGCTGGAGTGGAGGACGCAGAGCGGCGGCAGCTGCTCGGGGCCCAGTCGGACACTCCATCACCGTGAAATAAAACAGCACAGCCGCAACCCTTACCCCACCACCGCGAAGGGAACAGGGGCAATACGTGGTATTTCTAAACCACTTTATTAGAATCCGAGAACACAGAGAAGTCGGAAATGGGGGACGCTCGGGGGAAAGAAGATTGCGGGGAGGACATAGAATGGACTCTGGTTTTCATCTTGCTGTGTCATTTTACGTCTAAGAATAGAATTCCCTTCATCGATTCACATTCACTCCGCCTCCCTCGGAAATACACACAAAAGCAGATATTCTCCACGAAAAATCACAAAATTCCCCTCTCCCGCTGTCTCTTTCTCATTGATTCCTCCTCTCTCTCGCAATTTCCGCTCGCTTCACGGCACGGCCACAAAGTTTGCCAACATGACAGATTCATCTGCCTCAATCGGGCAGATGGAGGGAAAACACTGGCAGGGGGAATTAAGAGCGAGATGGGAGGGGGGCTCTGCTCATCAGCTCTGCTCATCACCTGGGAAGATATCCAGGTGAAACTGCCTCATATTTTCGCTGGGAATACGACACGGTAATGAGCGCGCAGTTTCCCACCTGCAGTGAGAGGCGAGCAATTAAGAGAACGCTGTACAGTAAGCGTCTGTGCCAGGAGAGAGGGGCACGGGAGGGCTGCACAGGAAGCCACACAGGAAGCCGCACAGGAAGCAGCAGGTGGGCTTGTTCCGCATATTACTGTCTGATGAAAACTCCAATAACGAGGTTTTTCCACCAACGACTTCCAGGACAACGTAATGTAGAGAATTTGATGCAGTGTGTGTCCCTCAATGTGAACATTCTTAATTCTCGGAAAATATCCCCAAAATGAGCGTTTAAGAGACGGAAGGCGGACGTGGGATTGAGATGATTTGCTTTGTGCCACCGAAGCTTCACAGCTTCCTGCGGCACATGAACTTAGAATTGGGAATATTGACTTGTTTAACCAGGCCGGAACAGCCCAAGGACTCATCGCAATCAATTATAACCAAGTCAGTTTCCTCTTCATGATTGCCATTCCTATCTGACCCGGCTGTTGAGTACATTTCCCAGACTGGCGTCAATGTTAATTACACAGATATTGAACGGGCGTGGCTCTGTGACTTCGGGCAAACTGTACAGTAGATTTACATCTGGGCCATCAGGTACCTGCCGCCGCGAGTTACCAGCCTCATTTACGAGGGTGAGGCTTTTCATTTGACTGGGTCTCTAACCTCTGCGCATTGGAAGCATGCTTACATGTTCCACCATCTGTTCACCAGTGCCGCTGTCATGTAGCCCGCCCTCCCGGGACGGCACCGGCTCAACGGGATGAGAACCCTGCTGCTTACTAACATGCATACTACCACACACAAGCTCACACACACACACACACACACACACACACACACACACACACACACACACACACACACACACACACACACACACACACACACACACACACACACACACACACACACACACACACACACACACACACACACACACACACACACACACACCTAATCTAAAGATGCATTAAAAAAAAGTGTGATGTGTGACTTTCTGAATACAGAGGTGTATTCACTGTTAATTGTTGTTGTTTATTGTGGGTTTATTCTTCATTCTCTTTTTACTGCTTGAATTCTTCAGGTTCATACAACTTTAATTTTTCAGGTTCATTTTCCATGGTCATATCCATATGTTATTTCTATTACGTACCCGGAACTGAGTTTTTATTGTATATTTCACGTTTTCCCCATGTATTGGCACTTTTTATTTTCCATGTTTGTATTTTTTCTATGTTCACCTTTTATTTTAATGTGTGCTGCTAGGATATTGCAATATTCCTCCAGGGATGAATAAAGCATCTATCTTTCTTGTTCGTTGTGACCTTGTCCATTTTTTCTTTCTCCTCAAATGTACTATTCATTCACTTTGGATCATTACATTCTATCTATCCATCTACCCACCTACCCACCTATCTATCTCTCTATAGATGGATAGATAGATATATCTATCTATCTATCTATCTATCTATCTACCATCTACCCATCTATCTACCTACCTACCTTCCCACCTGCCTACCTACCTTCTTACCTATCTATCGATTATATTTATTATATCTATCTATCCATCCATCTATCTATCTCATTGTCCCTGGGGCTCTCAGCTGCTCCCTGCCTCTGTGCTGTTGCTCCTGTGCTGCTCAGGCACATAACAGCCCCAGCAGGACGGGAGCCGAGGCTGCGACTGCCAGCGAGACTCCGTGGACCAGTCGCTAGTGTGTGTAGCGGACAACAACACTTATCCAGGATGAGTTAGAGGAGGGCGACAAAGCTGTTACCATTGCCAGACGCATCTATGCGGGAGGTGAAAGCCATATGGGTTCGGCGTCCCAGCGCTTCGAAACCCCTCCTCCTCCTCCTCCTCCTCCTCCTCTCCGCCGGAGCTGCGGGTGGCGGCCTGAGTGTGATCATCCCTTCGCAGTTTGAAATCACGGCGCGGCTATTGAATGATTTGTTGTCAGACAGTAGTGCAGTGTGAGATATGAATGATGAACGCTCACGCATGCGGACATAACAATACATACAAAAACAGGCCAACATGCATGGCAGAGCAAACACCCACGGACAGAACAACGGTAACACACACACAGACAGACAGACATACATACATAAACAGATGCAGAATAGCTCTTTTGTCAGTGGTACCATTTCTGCCAAAAGGGGTGTAGAATAAGGGGTATGAGGCAAAATGATAACCCCCACTAGCCATAAAGATTGAGTCTTTACACTCAATCACTAGTTATCATTATCTCCCCTCTCCCGTTCTTTGTGCCTTTATTATTCTAGAAAGAAGATGCTTTTGTCTCTGCAGCACTCAAGCCTCGGGCAGGTCTGGCTTTAAAAAGGAGAAAGAGAAAAAAGAGAAAGACTCAAAAATAAAGAGGAAAAAAAAGCAATTTCATGGGAATTAAAATATGAGGGAGGGAAATTGTGCCTACTAACAGCATGTGTTCAAAATGACTTGACCAGTGGGAGGCGGTGGGTAGAATACAGATGAGCCACGGACTCAAATTTATGTTTTCTGTCTCGCAGCATGCATCTCCGAAAGACTCGCATGCAGCAGGCAGGGACAGAGCGCCGGAGGCAAAATGGAAAATATCCTTTCTCTCTCAACACATTTGTCTCTGGTTTGTTTTAAATGGCATCACATGTTTATTGCTTATACACATTAGGAAGTTGTTTTTGTCCCTCCCAACTGTCTCTCTGCATTGCCACATCATTTTGGCTTATGGTATCCGAGCGCTTGGCAGCTCACATGAAGAGAGCTGACAATTTTATTTATCACAGAAACCTCACCTTAAAAAAAAAAAAAAAATATATATATATATATATAAAAATTCACGAGTTATGTAACGTGGCTATATTAGGACGAGCCGGTCTAAACAAAACAGGGAAGAAGCACGAGATAAATATACTGACTGATATGACTATTTACATTGCGACAGGATTGGTGCTTAATGCTAAATCCCAGGACTCTGTGAGATCGCTGCAGAAAATGTGAAGGGTTGATGAAAAAGGACGCAGAGTGGGAAAATGAGAAGATCTAGTTGTGCCTTTTGGTCCCTTCATGAGGATTCCTTGTTTTGGGATGTTGTGTTTACAAGAGGAGGAGGAGAGACAGTCGGAACTGATGAGTGGGGAGGAGAGGAGAGGAGAGGAGAGGAGAGGAGATGAAAGGAGATGGGAGAAGAGGAGAGGGGAGGAGAAGAGAGGGGATGGGAGGGAAGGAGACGGGATGGGAGGAGAGGAGAGGAGATGAGATGAGATGGGAGGGAAGGAGACGGGATGGGAGGGAAGGAGACGGGATGGGAGGAGATGAGATGAGATAAGATGGGATGAGTATGATGAGATGAGATGAGATGAGATGAGTATGATGAGATGAGATGAGATGAGTGTGGAGGAGAAGAGAGGGGAGGGGAGGGGAATAGGAGTATAGTTGAGATTGAGGCGATGAGAAATGGACGGATGGGGGGGGGCGCTTCAGACGCTGGAATAGAGAATTGAATAATAATGGAGGGGAAGACAAAAGAGAGCCACTATAAACCCATAAAAAGGGCTCTGAAGTAAAACACAGAGGGAGATCAAAGGGCGGGAGTGTCTATTTTCTATCTCTGATCCTGAGAACACTACACAGCTTCTAAGTGTAGTCAAGCTGAGCCTTTGAGGCGTCCTGATGATCAGCCGCCCGCTGCTTGTCCAGGGACGCGCCGCTGCCCTCACCGAGCGGAGCAGTCCAGCCCGCAGTCACAATCCGGCGGCCCCGGTTTTGTCCGAAGCCTCGCCGGTCAGAATGTTAAGCCGTTGGCGCTTATTCAACGGTAATGAGGCGGGAAGCAAAGCACTTTTCTGCCGGGTTCCCACGATGCCCCGTCAGCAATTAGGAACGATGACAGAGGAAGAAGAAAGGAGATCGATATGTAACTCATTGACGGACCCATGTGCACTATAAACACATAGAAAACAAAAAAATAAATGCACATGCAAACACGTCCACAAGGACATACGGTACACTCACACACACACACACGCTCAAACAAACAAAGAGACGCATAATGAACATCAGAACAATTCAATTAATCCCAATTAAAACTCCTTTGAGACATTAAGAGCCCAGCCCCCCCCTCCTGACATAGGGTGAGGTTATTGATTCACGAGCCCGCCGGGGCAAACAGATGATATCATCGGACCAAATGTGGACTGATAATGGTGGCGGGGGTTCAAACACAACTCATGTTATTTATATCAGTTCTGGTCCCTTCGGAGGCCATGATAATTAAAAACAGTGTGCGTGTATACTGTACACCCGGATTAGACAGAGGCAGTGGGATGGATGCCACTCAAAATGGCACTCCAGTTCGTATTCCACTGTTTACTGCACCTCTATTGAAAGTGACTTTTCACTGAGGTTACTAGCGCATGTACTTCATTTTTAAATGTTTTTTTTTCTTTTTTTTAATGATGAAATCAGTCCCAAGTCCCACTGAGATCAAACTTTTCAGGGGTGACATGCAGGAAAAGAACATACAACTTGTCTCACAGAAGCTACAATACTGGACACACAAGTCACATACTTAAGGACTGAGGTAAAAGAGGGGGAAAAAAAAAAAAAGTACAACAAAAGTACTCAGATGAAAGCGGCTCATATGTCAAACCTACTGAAATCTATTTTTAGGTATTTTATCTCTCCACGAGAATATTTCTTTGATCTCAGCAGGAGGGGAACCACCAACCAGCGCACTCCCCGAGAATCACAGCGATTTATAATTCCCACTCCAATTTGTCAAACTCTACCGAGATGACCTTTAAAGGATGAGGTGGATCATTCTCCAGTAAGCAAAGATGAAAAAAAGTGGCGCTCGGCCGCCGCGCAGCACAACGCAGCTTCAGTATCCGGAGTTGCAAGGCAAACAAGGCGAAACCCAAAGACTCGGAAAATACTCCATTAATTATGCATTTTGCCATGTATGCGGTGATACAGGCTGACCATTTGTAAAAAAAAATAATATCCTCATTATCCCCATTATTATTTCCCCCCTTGATCTCAAAACTGGAAAATGTCGCTGTGTCGGTTAGGGATTTCTTTTCAGACATTTTGCTGACTCAAATGCAGTTTCCAGATCTTTTTTTTATGCTAATCAAATTATCCCAGGGTGCAAAGGAGTTTCAAATCGCTTGGTGCAGAGACGAAACTCCCGGACACGACGGCGTCCACGTGCAAAGCCCTCGAAAATGTGTTGCATGTTTACACGCGGATAAACATGCGACGCGCAGTACAACACACACACGCACACATACGTTTGATGTACAGAAGACTCACACGTGTACGGAAGAAAGTAGCAACGACAGAAAAAAGATGAACAAAAAAGTAAACCACAAAAGACATATATACATCTTGTGAGGCGCCTGCTGTGGGATTTGCATTTTTTTGATCTGATTTGCAGGAGATATGAAGCTCCCCGCAGCAACAACACAGAACTAATTAAGGATCTTCAAAAGTACAAGTCGGGAAAAACGAAACCCACAGTGTCAGCGAGTTAAGCCATTTTGAACCCGCTCAAAATAGTTTACTTGTGATACTAATATTATTGGCATTTGTCCATGAAGAGAACAATTGCCATCGATGGAGACGGTTGACAGCATCACCGGCTCATGTGAGAAGAATGGGCCATGATTAAGAAAGTAATCCGCCGATAAGAAGGTGCGGTCGCAAAAAACACATTCAGAGAACAGGTAAAAAAAAATGTCTTTCAGGTGATGCGTGTCTGTGTGCGGCGTACCGTGCGACTGGTCCTCCATCTGCCCCAGGGTTTCAATCTGCTCCACCAGATCATTTGAGTTCCACTGGCTCATGCCCAGCAGGATGGCGTTCTTCCCCTCCAACACATCTGCTGGGTCACGCACACGCACACGCACACGCACACGCACACGCACACGCACACGCACACACCAGCCCACAAAGAAGGGTAAAGTGAGATAATATAGGTTCTCTCCCGTGACATCCTCAGACTGATCAAAGCAAAGCAGCGATTAATATTTTAAAAACTCGGTGCAGTTTCGTTCAAAGTTCCATCGGCCGCAAATGAAACCATCCGGAAAACAATGAGCCTTTTGGGAAGGAGCGCGGACGTTTCGGTTTTCGGCCGCTGTCGCCGTCGAGGCCGGCTCACGGAGACCTGGCGAGCGAGGGCTGACACGTTGCGCCCGGCCGGCACCGCCCGGCCATTTGAGTCGCACCTCGGCGGCGCCGACCGGACTTCCACTGTCGGCTCTCGCTTGCCCGCGCCGTCGCACCCTCTCCGCTCTCTGGACGCCGCCGCTGGATGTGGCGGTCGGCGTTGCCCAAGCTTTCGACTCTTTCCGGACACCCCCCCACTCCTAGTTCACCTGTCGATTCGAGCTCGATTCGGCGAGAGACTTTTAAAGTTTTTAACGAGATCCTCACAATAAGTGCGGCTCTCAAGAGTCTTTTAGCCTCATTGTCTCATGAAATTAGATGTGTGCGAATCATAAAAGTAACTAACTTCTGTCAAAATGATTCAGTTATGATTCAATATCAATTATGCAAAATGCCTTTTTTTCCCCCCACATAACTCAAGTCCCTGTAATTATTATCAATTTGCACGTCCACTGGCTGAATCAAGCTCAAGGAGATTGTTTGGACTCGTTCCATGAATCCAAAATCCATAGTGTTGATGGTACAGGGGGGCAGTCAGAGAAAGAAAAGAGAGCAATTTTGAGACTGAGAGGGAGAGAGAGAGAGAGAGAGAGGGAGGGAGGGAGGGAGGGAGAGAGAGCGCATTGAATCTGAACGCCATTTTTCGTGTGGAAAGACAAGGCCGCCCCCGTAGAGCCTGTGGAGCAGGAACGGAGACAAGCGAGACCTGCGGAGGGCCGAGGTGAGCTGCAGCACAAACCCTTTTCAGGGCGGGCGGTTCAAGGTCGATTCAACATACCGCACAACGTCGTTCACATCAAACGCGTAATCGCGTCCGACAGTCGGATTCTCCCCCTGGTGGCCTGACAAAATATGCCAAGGGAGAATGGGAGAGCTTTTTTTTTTTTTCTTCAGTAAAACTTGTTTTATATCGCGTTCTATATAAATGTGATAAAGATAAAATAAAAAATACACACAATTCACTTGGTCCACTGTGTGCTGTTGACATCCAACGTTAATGTTAATAACGAAATTGTGTTGTAAAACGTGACCGATTTACTTGTAAAAAAACACGAGTGGGTGAGAAAACTCCGCCCCGCAGCATGTCACAGTTTCCATTTGGATGAATGGCCTTTGGGTTTCTTACTGTCGTTTGTCGTATTTAGTGTGAAGCGGGCTTTAGTACTTGAGTAAACCTGTAAAGGTACTTTATTAAGCGGAGCTAAAAGGAAGCCTGTAGGGTCACAATTTATCATACCTAAAAACGTACTTTTGGTTTTTTTTTAATCCCACAACTTGAAAATACTCTTTCATGTGTGTTGAACTAATTGGAATTCACCTATTGTCTTCGTCAGCCATGCATATTTTATAAAGTTGGGAGGTGCCGTGCTGTCACGAATTAGGCTTCGCTTTCCCATAACTTTTATTTGTCATACCTAAAACACAGTCCCGGCACACACCCCCAGCCGGTTCAGATGCTCGGTAACAAACAAAGGAAACGAATGAAGGTGGGAAAAAAAAAAACACCGTGCCAATCATAACCAAACTCGGGGAGAATCTGAAGAAGAGCCGGCGTAAACAAAACGTGTTCGTAGGGCCGCGGAGCACGAGAGATGAGTGAGATTTCCCGGGTACACACACCCACACACCCAAAAGGAGGATAAAGTGCTTTCGACACATCCTTCAACCTGTCAGCTCGGCACGACGAAGACAAAGTGAGCAGGACAAAAGAATTGAGGGGCCGATTGTTAAACCTCGCCAATATAGCCACAGGGCGACCTTTTCACTTCAATTTGTTCCCCTGTCGCCCAAATTGATGTCATCGACGTGGTTGCGGGCAACCTGGCAACGAGGCACTATGAGCGTCATTTTCTCGGCGCCATTTCATTTCCTTCGAGACGGTGTATTATAAATGTGATTGTTTAGAGAGGGTTTGACGAATAAAGTCAACATTTCTAAGAACCAATTGAACACTGACGTGCTCAATGTAAAACACTACTGAGTGGAAAACACCAGTACCAATGCCTTATCAGGAGACTTCTGCATGTTCAGTGTAACACTTACTACGTATGTACAATAGTCTGTTGTAAAATAATTTTGAACAGTGTTTTTATACTCAAATATACCGTAATATAAAGAAAAATATGTTTAAATTTTTTTTCTGTCTACATCCCGACAAACACAAAGTTGGATGAATAAAGTGTTCTACATGCAGAACAAATAACTGTGTACAGTAATGACTAAGTAATGTACTGATGTGCAGTACTTCAGTACTGTCATAAGGGTAGATTTCTCACCTATTCTCATTTCGGAAAGCCCGGTCGATGGACGCTGCTGTGAACCCGCTCAAGTCCGGCTGCACTCTCCGCTCCGCCTCCCTCGTTGTTGGGCCACTTTGGTTGACCACATAGTCGACCAAAGTGGCCCAGATTATGGCTCTCCTTGGTCCTCCTCTTACTCTCACCCCCCTTGCTGTGCCTCCCCCCCCCCTACGTTGGTATCCATTGCACCAGGACAGAAGAGCTCGCCCGTGGCCCTTTTGTCCCAGCGAAGCTCTGATTGCTAATTGAACAACAGTGCAACGCGTGTTGTTTGCAACTGCAATCTGCGCGTACAGCAGGGAATGCGCTTGCATTTTAGGAGAATCAGTTCAGGGGATCGGTGCATGAGTTACAGGCTGTGGTCATTGTGTCTCAAGCACCAGTTGAGAAAAACTTAAATTAACCATTTTTCAATAAAAAACTGTGAAGAACCGACGGACAAAATTAGGCTGCGTTTCCACCGGCTGACGGACAGTAGAAAAAATCCTCACCTAAAATCAACCCCGCGTGTTATTATGGTCTTTCCCTTCTTCATATTTCGCCTTTAAACTTTTTATTTTTCCGCTGGCACTGGGCGTTTGAAGCCGTTCGCCCCCGTGCCACGCGAAAATCCGCTCATAAACTGATTTATTTTCGATACATGCCTTTTATTTGAGCCCGCACGGACTCCTCTCCCTGCGGCCTTAAAAGGCGTGTTACCTCGGCAACACTCCATCGGCTTCAGCCTCCGTCCTCCATGACTTTAGGGGCCGCGTTTGAGCGAGTGAGAATGTGGCCCAAAACGGAGGGGAAAACATCCGAATCCGTGTGTCCCCCCCCCCCCCCCCCTGTTTAGACGTTCATAATACAGATATCAATCTGGGTCACGTGCGGGCAGAACATCTGAATTTGGGTGGCTTCAGTTGGCGGCGTAAACGCAGCCGAAGAACCGTTTTCCAAAACTGAACTCCGGAATTCGACGTGCAAAGCACCCGATAAAACTGCCTAAATGATAAATATGTATGTTAACCACATCTGAACCGTATTTTTAATATGGTGAGTAAGCTCCGGCAGAAGAACTGCTGCAAAATTTCCCAACCACAAAGAGTCCTTTACGGAAAACGGCGTCACAGCCCTAAAATATATGAACTCGGTATAGTTGCATTCCAAAACGATGAATCTCATTGAACAACATATTAGACCATTCAATCCCGGTAGCAGCCCAGAACCATTTGCTCCCTGTGGTTGGGCGCAATGTGTCAATCCCCTTCATTATTAAAATTCATGTTTTCGGATAAAAAAAAAATCTGGATTTACACATCGCAAATTTATCAAGTGTTCGGCCGCAGCAGGCGCGCGCTTGGGCGACTAAAAAGGTACGATCGATCATAATGAAAAACTAGGCTTGTTTCCCTCCGGACAGCAAATTCATACGGCTTGACAAGTGTGCTTAACTATTTCTGTATGGAGATTAAAGGCTCTAGGCTACTCCGGTGTGTTCTCCATTTTATTGCTTTATCACGTTCATCACGCTTCCTGCTGTGATACGTGACCTCCACAATCACACATTTACGCCAAATACCTAATTCTAGTGGCAAAAGACACAAATTTCAAGATTTGAATAAAATGCATCTCGTCATGCTGGTTCTGCCTCTTCACAAGGCGTTTCTCAATAATTCTATTGGGCGGGTCTGACATCTATACAGAAAAAATGGCTCGGCCACCAAATTTTGATTTGAGTGGTCGCTATGTTCACGAGTGCCATGGCGAAAATGAGCTTGTTCCCAGATTTAACTGGTTCCCGTGATTTAATTACGAACACAACTCGATTTCCCCTGGTGGAAACACAGAGGGAGAACTCAGGACAGGCTTGGCTGGAGGTGCCCTTTAAGTCTTTTTTTTTGGGTGATCTCATCGGGCGGTGCTGCGAGGAACGGGGGCAGCTGTGATGTATCGGTGCTGGTGATGTAGAATGCACACTGTGTTAAAGGAAAGAGGGTGGGCATTTCTCTTAACCCTTTTATCGCAAGTCTTCTTTATGGCGCAGTAAGCCAAGTGAAAAGCCACTGGGCTTTTGTTGATCCTTCAGACGCAATAAAGGGAGACTGGGAAATCTAGTAAGATTTAACACCCAAGGCCTTTTGTGTTTGCCAGCAGCATAAGCAGCAACAGCAGCGGCAACGGCAGCATGCGGCGGTGGCGGCAGCAGCAGCATGTGGTGGCTGCGGCAGCGGCATGAAGCAGCATGCGGCAGCGGTAGCATCCAGCAGCGGCAGCATGCAGCAGCGGCAGCATGCAGCAGCAGCAGCATGCAGCAGCAGCATGCAGCAGTGTCCACAGCATGTAGCAGCGGCATGCAGCAGTGGCATGCGGCGGCAGCAGCATGCAGCAGTGGCATGCGGCGGCAGCAGCATGCAGCAGTGGCATGTGGCGGCAGCAGCATGCAGCAGCATGCAGCAGCGGCATGCGTCGGCAGCAGCATGCAGCAGCATGCAGCAGCGGCATGCGTCGGCAGCAGCATGCAGCAGCATGCAGCAGCATGCAGCAGCATGCAGCAGCATGCAGCAGCGGCATGCGTCGGCAGCAGCATGCAGCAGCATGCAGCAGAATGCAGCAGCATGCAGCAGCGGCATGCGGCGGCAGCAGCATCATGCAGCAGCAGCATGCAGCAGCAGCAGCAGCAGCATGCAGCAGCGGCATGCGTCGGCAGCAGCATGCAGCAGCGGCATGCGGCGGCTGCAGCAGCGGCATGCAGCAGCGGCATGCAGCAGCGGCATGCAGCAGCGGCATGCGGCAGCGGCAGCAGCATGCAGCAGCATCATGCAGCAGCAGCAGCGGCATGCAGCAGCGGCATGCAGCATGCAGCAGCATCATGCAGCAGCAGCAGCATCATGCAGCAGCAGCAGCATCATGCAGCAGCAGCAGTGGCAGCAGCATGCAGCAGCGGGAGCAGCGGCGGCAAAACTCTGCCAGAGACAGAGCACTTAACCCGAAAACCAGAAAATATTGAGGACGCAGGTTTTTGAGATGAGGCATTTTGAGGCCAAATATGAATAATGAATCTTTTAGATAACCTAAATATATCAAAAGGAAACATCTTTTCACCAGAGATTCCTATTCATCAGTCTCCAATAACCTTTCTTCTTTTTTCCATTTTAATCAGACCATAACTTTTTTGGATTTTCTCTGGTTGAGACATCATTTTGCGTCTGGTTACTTCAATATTGATGACACCATGTTCAACAGGTTCTGGCCGAGCGGTGCGGTACTATAAAAACAGGATTTGCTTTTGCTTAATTTATTACAAACATAAAGTTGAATGTTAAAGAATATGGTTGAAATTAGGATTTAGCTCCTGTAACGTATGAGAGATGTGGATACAGAAGACAGTCTGGTTTATTCCCCTTCCCTTTCTAGTGTTCAGTCCTCCAAATATGTTCACAACGAGGGAGAAACGGGGCAATGGGGACCTCCATCCTAATGTTGAGTCTGTGACACGAGCCTTCATCATCCAGATTCGGGTGAAGTTAGTACGTCAGCCACAGTGTCTCCTCTGATGTCTGCCTTTTATGTTACGCAGCTGAGCTGCGGCTGCGACGAGGTGACGGAGGGATGCTGTGTGCATGTGTGTGTGTGTGTGTGTGTGTGTGTGTGTGTGTGTGTGAGTATACGTGTTTGTCTGTGTGTGTGTGTGTGTGTGTGTGTCTGTGTGACCCAGAACGCCATCCTTTTTCCAATAGGCAAGAGAACACAGGTTGGTGATGCATTCATTATGTGAGCTCATTAATTTCCTTAAACGACTTCTACTCTGTATGTGTCTGTGAATGCGCGTGCGTGTGCACGTGCGTGTGTGTGTGTGTGTGTGTGTGTGTGTGTGTGTGTCTGTGTGTGTGTGTGTGTGTGTGTGTCGTGTCGTGTCGTGTGCGTAGGAGTTGTAGTAGAACGAGGCGATGTCAAAGCGGATGAAGAGGCAGAGGTGACAGCGCCCGGCCCGGTCGCGATGCCTCACGCAAACACAGGCTGACACACGCTTACAAAGGCCTAACCCGAGTCTCTGGCGCGGCGCGGTGCGGTGCGGCGTGCGCTGCTGGAAGACGCCGCAGATGGGCCACCATGTATGCGTTGTCTGCAACCAGGGCGGACCCTTCCTATACATAGAAAGGGCGCCGCCTCGGCAAATTGTGCACCTGTCTCCTTCTCCGATGGTACAGACAGTGCCCACGGCGCCAAGAACAGCCAAAACAGTGTTTTTTTGTTTTTTTTTGATGAGGGTTATTTTTCCATATGGGACGAAAGAAGCACCGCGCATAATGGGGACACTTTCTCTGTCACTCTCTTACTCTCCCCTGACTACAATGGCCATGTCGAGCCACCGCACTTGAGGGATTTGTACCATCTAATGGCATTAATGAATTCCATGGAGCGCCGTGTCGTTACAGTTCTGGTTTGTAAACGCCCTGGGACGGAAGTGATGACCGCGTAGGGGGAAGGCTGCAGGTTCACGTTCATACTATATCATTGCATGCTTTTGGTTTATTCCGTATCATTTATTTGATGAACCATCTTTCAATATTGCAGAGTTGGTTTTACAGTGCAATAAGAGCATTCGTCGTGTTCCATAAACCATTTCCAAGGCATTTCCTTACTTTTACATTTTTTTGAATATACATATTTTTGAAATATTACATATTATTTTACTTATTTAATACAAAAGCTGTTTTATATAAAAAATAACAATTCGTGATAAAAGAAAATAGAGACAAAAAAAAAGGAAATCTAGCCCCAGAAAATGCTAAAATACACAAATAAATACATAAAGCCATTGAAAAAGGGCAAATGATAAACAGTTTATGTGCAAGTCATATGCAAAAAGATGTGTTTCCCATATATTTCTTAATTCCTTTTTTAAAATACTATTTGTATTACTCTATAGTAAATTCCTGAACCTGACATTTGAAAAACTCAAGTAAAGAAACTTAAAAAAAAAACAAAAAAAACCCCGATTATTTAATTTAATATAAATTCTAAAAATGAGCATCTTGGAAACCCCACGGAGTATAGGTCATCCCCTTACATTAGCTCCTCATGTAATAAAGCTCTTATCCTGTTTGACGCTCTGTGATGAGGAGGACAAAGAGAACCCGTCTCACTGACACAAACAGCTCCAGAGTGGAGACGGGGAGGAGAGGCTTATCTCTTTAACGCGACACAAAGGAAATCTTTGACAGCTTTCATACATTTTTGAGGGGCTTTCTGGGGCCCGGGGTTACGTGGCGTGACCGTGATGACATTGATCACAGCGAAAAATAAACACAACTCCCCGAAGCTCCCCATGACGTTTAGTATGGAATAATAGAGAAAAGCCTCGGACGTTTGTTCTTTCCCAGACTCTTCGCCCCCGCCCTCCCAGCTACGGTTTTCTTTTTTTTTTTTTTTTTTTACCATTTGCTTCGAAGGAACTAATAATAAACATACCAAAAAAGTGATTGCGTATCAGTGATTTGAAGAGGCCACGCAGGGGCTGCGTTCCTGGTGTTCTCCTTTTAAGGAAGTTTGAGCGTTATTTAAACCGGGCCTCTGTTTATGTTTGGCGCGAGTCCTCCGCAAAGCAAGAACACAACGTCCCCCGGAGGTTCAATCAAGCTGCTCGGCACTAAAATGCACGTCCTTCCTCTCTTTATCGCGCCCTTTTTTTTCAGAAAAGCACAATTTTCCCGTCGTTCATCTTTCATCTCTTCTAATTGTTGTCGACAACGGGCTTTTTTTTTTTCAGGCTTTTTCGTCTGAATTGTGCAGCGGGGCTTTTATGTCTCTTCTCGGCCTTTTCACAAAAGGTCTGCACGCATTCGTTTTCATATATATATTTTTTGGATTATGAACGACAAAAACACTCTTTCCACTTTGCATCTGGACTTTAGTTGGTGGTGCAGCCTTCTCGACCGAGTGAGAATGAGAGACAAGCCTCATGCCAAACGGGTGTCACCCAAGTTCACCGGACACGAAAAAAAAATCGCCCCGCGTGAAGACGCGTGAAGCCCAGTCAGACTCCGAGCTTGTCTGTTCGTTTTGGGGGTGGCTGAAAGAGGAAAATGGAAAAAAAATAGTCGTGGCACCCAGCGGGAAGATAACAGCTCAGTTCCCTTCTGTCGTTTGGCACCGAGCTCATAACCGCACAGTGCCATCCCGTCCTCCGTAATTAAAAAAGATCAAGCGCATTCCTCTGGTTCCGATGACCGCGGGCCCATCACCTCGGGCTACAGCGCCGTCCCGGCAGCCGGGGTACGTCGCGTTCGGTGGCCCGGGGGATCTGATGTCGGGACCCGTTTTCTCGGGCACGTCCGCGCGTGTGCGGAAACGCCACACGTGCGACGCATTGCAGGTGAACGCTCGGCGAGCTCACCCAAAGGCGTGCGCGTCGTCATCATCATCACCATCATCGTTCTGCTCGATCCTCGCCGTCAGAGGATGACGAGCGTGACGTAAACATGAGCTACATCTGAACACATGTTCTACAGAGCACGCGGTAGCGAAGAAAAGAATGACAAACAACTCCTAATTAAAGCCGTTAATTACATTTTCACGTACCAATACACACTGCAAATTCCAAGGAGTTATGCAGGAAAATAGAGGCGGGGCTGATAAAGTGAGAGCGTGTTGGTTTATTGAATAATTTATCACGCGTTAATTATTCTCAGGATCTATGCACATAAAGTGGTCAGGTGCGTGTTCCAGTTAACCCCTTATAAACTCCCAAAGGGGAAGAAAAAAAACATAACGTTTTTGCAATTCTATAAGCATCCCACGGACACACGCTCTGGCCGCTGTCACACCTGAGCTCGGGAAAGAAATTTTTGATTGTACTCAGCAACGTCAATTATTCCTCAGAGGGGGTAAAATATAATCGGACTGAAACGCTCAGCCAAGTAATTGTGCTGACATTCCAGAACAATACAAGTTCCATTTCCCGATAATTGCACGGAGGTACTGTGTGCATCCGCTGAGAGAGCCGTTTTTCACACGGCATGGTGGTGTGAGATCCATACATTAAGGGGCAAATGCATGCGTTTCTGGATCCGCGGGGCTTTATCACAATCTGCTCCGCAATCATAAAATAGGCTTTCCGGCTACCACATATTCCCGCTCTTTCCTCCACTGTCTGAGGGTGGGCAAACAAACTGCGAAAAACAATGCACACACCGTCCATGTGCAGCCAAAATCTCTTGCTCTTTGGAGGATCCAAACCTCGATCGCGGAAACATGCGAAACGCAAAAGCCTGAAACAAAACCAGATGGCAAAGTAATTCTCCTTCTGAATCTCCTCTCAAAAGCCCCATTACCGCAGTTGTCTTTGATTCCCCAATTCATGGCTTTCAGAATGAAAGCGACATTCCAAGAGGAATGATTACCAGGTGTGACTTCATCGGCGTCAACACTACGACCGGCGGGAGGACGGGACGCTCGGCGCAAGGCAAGAGAAAAGCAGAACATCAACAGAGGAAAATGGAAAAATTGATACTAACCTTTGGCATCAAAAAACTCTTCATCGGAACTGTCCACCGATTCTTGCGCAATGTTCTGTATGCACCAGTGAGAGGCGCTGTGCTTTCTTGACGAAGCTGTAGGCCAGAAAAATAAATAAATAAATAAATGACTATACAAGGAACCAAAGCAAAAAAACGAGGAAAAACAAAGCAGGCAAAGAGAGCGGATGGGATTTCATTAAAGTGGTAATCCTTAAGATTATTTTGTTTAAAAAAACACATTTGATATTCATCCCATATTTATTTAGCTGGGACGTTATAAGAAGCAGACCTTTGCATTATGTATGTGCTCCTCTATACTAGATGATGTTCCAATTATTGGTGGCGGGGTCCGCCTTTCCTGCCAGGAATGCAAAGTTTGAACTTAAATAAATCTCCGCCAAGAAATAGACTATTCAATCAAGCAGAAGAAGAAGGCAAACTTTGGAGAAAAGGAAGTGACGAAGACGGGGGTAAACCCAGAAAAAAAAGCAAAAAAACCTTGGATTCTGGAACTTGTGGTGTAATCCACCCAACACAGAGGATCTTACGGATTACCACTTTAATCAAAAAAACTAAAAGAACATTCAAAGTGGACTTCTGCTGTCTTTTGTAGTTGTGGAAATCTGGGTTGAAAAGAGACGAACCAACAACCAAGGCGGAGTTACCTGATGAACAAACCTTCATCAGCAAAGCCACAGCAAACAAACTGGCCAAAGCGGAACCCTTCATTTTCCCCCCGTCACCATAAAAGTGGTAAATTTCTTATTTATTTTTTACCCAATTTCCATAAAATTAAACCATCGTACACAACAAATCCCAAAAAGATCCTCCCAGTGAGTTCCTTCCTCCACACGACAGAATTAGAGAGGGCCTCGAAGATGGAAAAACGTCATCCCGCTTGAAGTGCTTTCTTTTAATAGCCCCGACAGAGTAGCGACAGATAGCAGGACAACGGGGCTAATCCTGAAATAAATTTTTCGGGCTCCCGTTTGGGTGGCATTCCAAGCCGCGCGCCGTCCGCTGAGTTTAATCCGTGTTGAGGAAAGAATTTGTTGGAAATATGAACATTTTTTGGAACGGACTGTGCATCGTCGATAGGGAGGTTTATTGTTTAATTTCGTGGCTTTTTGTTTCTTTCTAAATGACCAATTAAAGAGATCTCCTCTTGGACGATGTAGAAGAAAAATTAATATAAATAGACCAACAAAGTGAGATGCATTACTTATGAATCAGCTACATGATTTATAAAATTAATATTAATGATTATTAATAAGGTTAAATGTAAATTTAAATGAAATTAATACGTTTTTCCTTTATTGTTGAATATATACTTGTGTGGGTCAAGGAAAATAGTGAGTAGTGTACATGAAGCTTCATTTGAAGTGTTGTTATTTAAGTCTTTTCAACCTGTATAGCCCAAAATGCAAGTGATAAAAGTACACACTGGTGAAATACTGTATGTATTTCATGTATGAGTATGTACTGTACTGTATTTTACAAGTATAGCAGTCGACATGTACTTTGTACTACCTGACTATTTTGAAGCGTTTAGAGTGACCCCCAGAAAATAACGAAAAACATAAGAATTGCATTCCACATGTAAACTGATCGTAGCACCGGGGGTCTTGTTTATGTAAAAATAACTTTAAAATCCCAGCTTCAGGACACCAGACACCGCGTGGGTGCCTCCGTTTAACCCCACGCCCGCCTCTCATCCTCTCCCAAATTCAGCTCCAGGACAAGCATGCGGGCTGATCCGACGATTAAGTTGATAGTGACCCTGAATGGGGCATCTCCATTAATTCATATATCATCCATCTATTTCTGACACACACACACACACACACACACACACACACACACACACACACACACACACACACACACACACACACACACACACACACACACACACACACACACACACACACACACACACACACACACACACACACGAAGCACGCATTACCCGTCACACCCATGTGAATTTGGTGCTCCACATGTGTGTGTGTGTGTGTGTGTGTGTGTATCGAATGAATGGCCTTTTTTTTTAATCCCTTCAGGGCAGTGGATTCCTTATCTTGATGCAACTTATCTGAACTTACCGCTTGACTAAACCGGCTATTCCACCCTTTTCCTGCCAAAGTATGTCGGTCTATTCCAGGGCAGTGCGACCGAAAAGCAACGCGGCTCCTTGTGAATGGATTCTTACTCACAGATATAAGTGACATTGGATTTTCAGACGAGTGGTTCCGACAAAGTTTAAGGCATTGGTTTTGTTTGTTTGTTGTCTACTGTATACTGTAAGTGTATTCCTTCGTGTTTCAGTCAAGTCTCCTGAATGACCATCATTCAAACTCTGGTGTATGGGCTTACGACGGTATGTGGACTTTTAATCACTGGGAAGGCGGGTCATTCGTCACGGAGCCACCATAAAACATGTCTGAAATGAACTGATACACATATTCACAGAGAATGTGAAATAACTCCTTTAAATATAACAGTGCCTAAGGTATGGCCCAATTCAGTCCAGTTCAGTCCAGCTCAGTCCGGATCTTTTTTGTCCCTCGAGGGGAAATTCAATTTTCCCTCGAGGGCAAAAACACCAACACAACATGCAAGAGGACATAGGACGTTAATCACAACGGTCACAGCAAACAACCACAAAATGATGTGTTCATCAAGAGCATCAACCATTGGAATGGCAGCCGTGATAATGTTCTGCTGAGCAGCGCAGTCAAGGTTTAGTGCGAATGAAGCACATTTATTGCACTTGAAACAAAGGAAAATGTAAACTTATTGATTTTAACCCTGGGGCACCTGTATCTCCGCCCGGAGGGGAGAAGAACGAACTCCCCCAACAGGGCGTGGTCAGAGCCGGCCAAGATCCACCGCGCCTTCTGCAAAACTTGCGTGTTGGTTTATTGAATAATTTATCACGCGTTAATTATTCTCAGGATCTATGCACATAAAGTGGTCAGGTGCGTGTTCCAGTTAACCCCTTATAAACTCCCAAAGGGGAAGAAAAAAAAAATAACGTTTTTGCAATTCTATAAGCATCCCACGGACACACGCTCTGGCCGCTGTCACACCTGAGCTCGGGAAAGAAATTTTTGATTGTACTCAGCAACGTCAATTATTCCTCAGAGGGGGTAAAATATAATCGGACTGAAAAGCTCAGCCAAGTAATTGTGCTGACATTCCAGAACAATACAAGTTCCATTTCCCGATAATTGCACGGAGGTACTGTGTGCATCCGCTGAGAGAGCCGTTTTTCACACGGCATGGTGGTGTGAGATCCATACATTAAGGGGCAAATGCATGCGTTTCTGGATCCGCGGGGCTTTATCACAATCTGCTCCGCAATCATAAAATAGGCTTTCCGGCTACCACATATTCCCGCTCTTTCCTCCACTGTCTGAGGGTGGGCAAACAAACTGCGAAAAACAATGCACACACCGTCCATGTGCAGCCAAAATCTCTTGCTCTTTGGAGGATCCAAACCTCGATCGCGGAAACATGCGAAACGCGAAAGCCTGAAACAAAACCAGATGGCAAAGTAATTCTCCTTCTGAATCTCCTCTCAAAAGCCCCATTACTTCTTTAATCGAGAATGTGTATTAATTCATTTTGGGCATGTTTTATGGTGGTTTCATTGCATTTCGACTAAAATAACTCTGAAAGGGCAACCCATGATAAGAGCAAAAAAGGGTATAAGGTGCATTGAAGGTAATGATATTAAAATTGTTATTTCATTAGATGGTACTCCCCAAAGTTGCCATTGTGATTAGCATGAGATAACAGTATTTAAGTTGTCTTTAAATTGATTTGTGCAATGCTAATTGGATTAGGGGGAAATCCGACAGCAGCTAGGAAAGGGATCGTCAGGTTACAGCAGTAAGGGACGTCTCTACTCAGTAGGACCACACTTATTTGGGGGTCCAGTTGAAAACCAAACCAAAACAAAACAAAAGCTAAATCAAGTGTTAAATCTTATATATTACGGGGCATTAGGAGGAAGGGTTCATGCTGAATGACTCAAAATTCACATACAAAAAAAAATAAACCCCTTAACTGTGTGACTAATTAATCTTGAATGCTCATAAACCAAAGCAGATAATTTCCAAATTAACACTAATGCCATGTCGTTGATTCTATAATTGATTTATAGTGGGTACATATACAGTTGGTCATTTACACAGCGGGTACAAATGGTAAAAGCAAAATTCAACAGCAACACTTTACCTTGGAGGAGCAGCTCCATAAAGACGTATATTTAATTTCATTTAAATGCATTTAATTTAATATTTAAGATGCTTGAACACATGAATTCAGAGAGGTTTGTGTGGCTGAGAATTGAAATACCCCCAAATAACATTAAAGTTGTCTATTTAATTTTTCCCATCATTAACCATGATATCACTGCCTCTCTAGCCTGTCTCTTTCTTCATTACATTTTTTTTTTAATTAAGGAGAAACAAGACAGAGATAAATACATATATGCAAATAACTCTTTCGGAGAAACTGGGATCTGGGGTGAACTGGGGGTGAGTCATGTTACAAACAGGTAAATGGAATGAGAGCTCGAGCTTGTGGAATATAAAGTCTGTAACGTGACATTCATTTTCTCCCACGTCAGTCACGGAGCTCCAAGGCCTGAAGCAAAGTGCACCCTCCCTGGGTGACTGCTGCTAGTGTTTCATTTATTTATTGTATTTTATTATGTATATTTCTGCTGTTCTTGTCATATTTTTTGCAAGTTTCGCCCTCATTTGCTGACTCTCTTTTCTTTTTAACAATTTAACATCTTTCAATGCCTTCTACGTAGTTGTCCCTCACCTTGTCGCAAGAATTTCACTGTCCAGAATGGCCGTGTGCTATACTGTGCATTTGATAATACAGCTGATAAAACACTTTGACGTTCTCACATTTCATGGCTCACATTAGTATCATTTAATCCATGATGCATTAGCCTCGACGGTGCTGATAAAGGGGCTGTTGGTCCGCTTATAATGACTTTCCTCTTGGCTTTCTTTTTTTTTCCCTGGCGTTTTAGGGCACCATTACATAAATATGGAAATTCGTACGAAAAGCCTTTTTCTTCCGGAAAGGAAGTCTTAAGACGATCCAAGTGGCCCATGAAACGGTGATTCTGAAAATTCAGCGCAGAGTAAGTTCACTGAAATCAAATTTGCCTGGAAATTACAGATATATTATGAGTGTGATGAGCAGCGCTGGAAGATTTGGTATATTAACCCATGATGTGAAACAGTACTGAACTGCACAATAACCTTTTGAAATGACATGGACTATAATGTCCAAAACATTTACGCTATTTATTAGGTGGCGACGTAAATATCCCACACGGACCAGATTAAACTCCAGCCCATGAACGCCAGCCAAGAGAAAACAGCATCCGCCTGTGTCACAAATGCCCCTTATTCATCCCGCTTTTTTTTTTTCCCCGGACCTGCCTGCTTCTGACCCTGCTTGCCTGTATTCGGTACCTCGGATTCCCTGCCGGGCCCTTGTCGGATTTGTTGCCTGAGTGACTGATCGCCCGGTGTTGACCTTGGCTGTCGACTTAAGTAAGCTGAACTCTCCTTGCAACTCGGTCTGTCTCGTTGCCGTGCTTTTGGGCTCAAACCTGCCAGCGCCAGTGAAGGTCGCAGACTGATACTTGTACAGTGTGAGGGGCCCCGTCAGGTAAGGCAGCAATATCAACGTTATACCGTATCTAGGCCGATCATCAACATTCCGTTTGTCAGCGGCCCTAAAAAGGAAACCTGTGCCCTATAGTTATTCTCCCCGACGTTTCTCTAATTGTCCTCTAACTCCACTTCAAACCAGCTGATTGTCCTTGCAAATAAGCAGGGATCTCAAGGAAATTCCACCAAAAACAACAACATAAGAGATTGAAACTGGCCCGTCTAAGTCTCCGCTTTATGGCACATGACACAATCTGAAAAGCACAAGCTGATGAGAGTTGATTGTTATCCCGCGGGTAAGCAACCTTTCCAACAACAGAGGAGGGACCCCGGGTGGAGGCCTCCTTTTCGCAATTCATATGCACCTAACAGCACCCAAAAGGGCGACTGGCTCGTAGATTACACTTTGGGTTCACCGCCTGCAGGGAGCCACTACTCTATTGGACGAGCTGAAATAGCTCTGTGTGACATCTACCTCACATAAAGAGGAAAGCCAATAATGTTTTTCCCTTGTGGGTTGTGAAATGAGAGGAAATGAGAGCACAGTACACTAGTACACAGTAACACACACCAGCACCTAGACATAACACACGCATGCACAAAGGAAATTAGAATAATTGTGTGTGTGTGTGTGTGTGTGTGTGTGTGCGTGTGTGTGTGTGCGTGTGTGTGTGTGTCAGTCTGCATTTGTCCGTGTGGTGCATCGCTGCACAGCCTATGGCTTGCAAAAGTTAAATGACGAGGAAGGGGATGTGGGGGTGGGGGTGAGGGAGAGCTTTAACCCCCCCCCCCCCCCGCAATTTAATTAAACATAAAATCTGCACACAATTAAAATCCATTATCCCGTCCGATGAGAAAAAATGAAAGAGATTGATTTTTGGTCCGAGGTGCTAAATCACGCCCTTGTCACCCTCGTCGAAGAGGATTCCGGCTCGCTGGAAATCATTCCCCGTGCACGCAGTCCTTCCTCCTCCGATCTACATCAAAACGACAGGGAATGTGTCCAGGCTGAGCATCAGCTCATTTGAAGGGCCAGTGCTTCTGGTAACACTCTCTATAAGGAGAACAAGGGCGACGGGGACCTTATCTTCCACACTGGTGTTTATGAAGGGAATGGACGCAGGAACCGCTTCCTATATCACCACAAGGACGAACAGGAATGGTTCCAAAAAACAAACCGCCCTACATTATATCCTCCAGAGCCCAGTTATGGCATCTAAAAAAAATGCATTTTAAAGTCTATAGGCGTCTCCGTTTGCAGCGCCATAAATTTTAAGTGATTTAACAACAGCGAAATGGAAAAGTTGGTGTCACTCTGTATTCATAAGCTGACGGTGCAACATCAGACCACTTGGCGCGATGAATGACAATTTCAGCGGCACAGAGAGTCCCCGAATTGCTGCTCCGCTGCAGGTGAGCCGGTGTCCTACTACAGCATTGTCTCTGACCTCCCATCGCCTGGGGCCAGCTGCTCCTCGCCCGGTGAGTGGCTACTCGGGGACGCAGACCCAGTGTGCTTCCCCATGACAAACAGCCATTAAATTTTAATTAACACTATTTTGTATGCTCAAATAAAATGACAGAGGTCAGGGGCTGAATGCATTAGCGCACGCCTCTGTAGAATTCAGGGAACATTGTGGAGCTGCTTGTGGAGTAGGCTGCCCGCGGAGCCTTCGCCATGTGGCACACCACACACAACAATCTGCTACGGTGGAGTGTGTATTCACTGTGCGTTAAGCTGAACAGGAGATGTTGTGCAAAATCATAGACACATTTTCCCAGCGGACGCCCCACGAGTGGAGAATCTATTCTGCTTCCTATAGTAGCACCCATGAATTATGGGATAAGAAACAACAATTCTTGACTGTCTATTTCGCATCATGAGTACTGGAATCGTGGGAGGGAATGTCCGTCACCTTCAGAAAGAGAGTGCTGTTGTAATGTTATTCTGCTGATAAATCAATGAATAAAATGCCATCTATTTGTTTTGGACAATGCACGAACAAACAAACTGGGGAATATATTCCAAGCTGATGCCTGGTGTGTTGGGGCCTCACACTGTGGCCTGGAATGACCAGCAAAGAGGAGGAAAAAATAAGGGAAATCCTGCAAACTCAAGGATGTGTGACGGTAATGATGGAGGTCAAGGTGTAAAAAGCAAGAGATGTTATCGGGGAATTGGGAAGGGAAGTCCTATTCGCTTGGAACCTCAGCTCAAAGTCTTTCTGGCACTTAATTTATTCGCATTTATCTCCTGGCTGCATCAGCCGCAGCTTATGTCCTCTCCATTTTTACCCCATCCTTGTTTCAAAAGGCATGTCTTGGGTGAATTCCGTTTTGTTTGATTCAGAGAAATGTTAAATAGGGGCGTTTCCATCAGTGGGGTTGAAGGCGTCAATAGATGAGGAGATATGTATTTTTATTATAGGCTTATACTATGATAGTGGCAGGAAATTAACAAAAAACAACAATTTGATTGTTAATCGTATGTATGATAATTAATAATGAACTAAAATTTCAGCCCCGACGACTGCTACTGCCTAAACCTCTCAATATTCGGAGTCAACAAAGGAGCCAACGAAGGCCCATGGCTTCATCCCGATAGAAGAAAAAACAAGGAAGCGGCGTATACCAAAACAATGTCTATCTGAGAAAGCACAAGAGAGACGGGGTGAGGAGACGGGATGCGGGGGTGAGGAGACGGGATGCGGGGGTGAGGAGACGGGGTGCGGAGGTGAGCGGCGGCGGCGGCGGAGCTAAACATGAAAAGCGGAAAGAAAAAGGAGAGCGCCGGAGACGGAGGAAAGAGCAGAAGAGCGACTTACGACAGGAGGTTTGTTGCTGAAGACCCCGCTTCCACCTCCTCCAAGAGCAATGATAAGGACGCTATCTCCCAAAGAATTGCGAGAGGCGTAAATTAGCAACGTTTGCAGCGCATTTGGAAGAACAACGCCCATGTGTATCGTCAGGGCGGGCGGCCTCAACCAGCGGGCGCTCGGAATGAAAACGGATCCTCTGCGTGCTGACGATGCGCCCGGGCGGAGAGTAACCCCGACATATTGCGGATCGTCATCAAACTGCCACCGGGGCCGCCTGCGAGTGTCGCGCGGTTCACGCGCTTCGATCGAGCATGGCAGAAATAATGACCACGGTCCCACACCGTAGCCCCCCACATCATCCGAGTGGGCTTTATGGTTCAGCTTTATTGCACTATGATTATGATCAACTGGGAGGACTTCCAATTATAGCTCTTGAGATGAAAAAAAAAGCGTTTCCCGGGGATTTAAAGACCCCAGACATAGATATCTCACGGATTAAAAGATAATGTCTTATAGGAGGAACTGCATCCGACTTCCCCTGGAGTCAATAATGGTGTGGTTTAGCTTGGGAATGTCTATTATTGGCATTATACAGAATGTTTTTGACTTGAATCTTTACCCTGTTTGTGGTTTCCTTGTCTGTTTGCACCGGTTGTGGAGGAATGGAAGGTGGAAGTGGAAGGAAATCTAGAAATTTTAAAACTTAAATCAATTGAATTTCACAATCACAACGTAATAAGTCATAATTATGAGATACTAAGTCATAATTAGGACTTTCTATTGGTAAAAAGAAAAGCGGGCTGGTAGCGGACGGCCGCCATTCATTAGGAGCCGGTCGTTCAATGAATTGGGAAAATGAATCAAAACGAAAACAATTTAAAAAGTGGCTTTACAAACGATGGGACAATACTAGGCCAGCACTACCTTGAGAGAAGCAGCGGGAAGCAGCCTTGGCGTAGGAAGAATAAAACGGATGTGGCTGACGTGGTAGCTTTCATTCAAAAGCAACCAGAACACCTGGGTAGTGACATGGGTATGTGGAAGCACCAGTGGTGGTGGTTGCACGGTATCGTGACTGACCCAGAAAAGGTTAGAATTCTGTTATGTTCATTGGATGAAGGCGTTGATCTGAGGTGAAGAAATTGATGGGAGACGTGTTTACCATAGTTGTGGCCCTAATTATGTTTTTCTTGGCTATGATTAACTGAAGCCATTTGGAATTGGAATAAGTAGATGCATCGATGGGTTCATCGCTAGAGGCTTACAAAACAAAGTCATAATTTTGATTTGGTAGGTCAAAATTATGACTTGGCTTTCTCAAAATTATGACTTACAGTAGTATCTCATAATTGTGACATAAGTATCTCATAATTTTGACTAAGAAAGTCATAATTATGAGATACTCGTGATATTTCTTGTATATTATGACATAAATGGGCTTCCAAGGAATACCACTGAATTCGGGTATTGGGTATTTTTTTGTTAAACTTTCTGCTGTCGTAGTGGAATAATTTCGGAAAATATTGAAGTTATGGGGTCAATAGACAGCAATTAACTAGGTTTGAATATATTCTTTGTAAAAGTAGATTTAAAAAAAATCATCATCCTGCTGGTTCTTTTTGACACTTTCCACCATTTTACAGCACTATTTATTAATTGTGCATTTAAATATAGAGACTCATGGAATATTCAAATCATTTGGCAAAATTTAATCTCAA
>NC_137197.1:21359172-21614172 GCF_960531495.2 Zeus faber
TGGGCGGTGTTGGGGGTCACGCGCCCGGCGCTGCGCTCGCGGGGCCAGCGCTTCCGCTGCCCTCGTGTTAGTGGTGCGCGCAGCGTTGCTTGCCAGGCGTGCGTCCCCCGCTTCACGCGCCGGATGATGACGTCGCAAAGCGCCCCGGCTGCTCGCTGTTTTGCTGTGTTCAAATTGTATTAATGTAACGCGCGTCGCGTGTCAAAGTTGCGCCAAATTGGATGCTGCACGTCCTTGTTTCCCCAGCGATACACCCGCCCAAGTGCAAAGTGGATCGGACGGGCGGTTGTCGAGATAATCTAAGGACATACATACATACAGGCGTTCCGAGAATAATAGATAGAGCTTTCATACACAAACCAGGTGCAGTAGGAGTCTGCAGCGATCCATTATATTCCTCCGATTCCAGAGGTTGAAGTTCAAGATTCAAGAGGTTATTTGTCACATTCATATACTGTACATACGGTCATACATATATGCAGTGAAATGTCATAACACCCGGTGATTACGCACAATAAGCGCGATTCTGGGTTCTATAATTATATAATATAATTAATTTTCTGTGTTGTATTAAATATACATTTAAATCCTCCTATCTCCAGTACTTACTGGTTCACCACTTGTGAAAAACTCACTTTTTCATTGCTCGTGCACATACATTTAGGTCTCTGATGGACCTACTAATGCACAAACTGTAAAAGAAGACAACCCGGTCAGTTTTTTGTGGGATGCCTAAGCCAGAAAACGTGATTCAACATGCCATTCAGATTTGCCTTCCCCTCCTACGTCAAGCGGGGGCTCATTAGAATGAGAGCGCCCCCCATCTGAGTAACTCCACCCACGGCTTGAGAACTACCTTTGCGAAGGTGCACCATTTTTATCTTGAAAGCGCCAGACCCGCCCCCTGGCATTATGTGGAAGCTAAGAGCTCAGTACGGCTCTGTTGTTGGCTACACAGACCAGCACAAATCGCTGTCATCGGCCCCCAGCCTCAGAGGACAGAAGATGGATAAACAGAAGAAGGTGGATAAAGTTTATTGTGTATGGCAACGTCCCAAAATGTGACAAAACTGTAGACCAGGAAAATGTAAGTTGCGGCAGTTCCGCCTGCCACACATCCCCCGAGTGGTATTTTCGTGGCCCTCCGACACAGAGACGCAGGCAGAGATGTGGCAAACACACCAGTTCACTGTAGAGAGTGGACAAGATGTAACAAGCAGGGAGCAGATGGAGACATGCCATGACAGAGGCTCCCCCATGTGTGTGTGTGGGGGGGATGGGTAATTTACTCTATCTGTTGCTCATGAATTGCTCTGATGGGCAACAGGCGTACAGCCACCCTGATACCGGGCCCAATTACCCAGACCCAAGACAGTGGCTGCTTAAACCACACCACCCCCACACCACATACGTATTTAGAAAATAATTGTGCTAATTGTTTATTTTGCCATTTAGCACTTTGCTTTGCTTTACATTAAAATTAAAAGAGTAAAATAAAAAAATAGTGAACTCAAACTCAATGTCATTTATTGACAGTACCTGTATTTCCTCGAATAGTGACCGGGGCTTTTATTTTGATCAACTGCCGTCTCAAAATAAATACATATAAAATACAATGGCATTATTTTCTTGCTTGGAGACACGAGACGCACCGTGGACCTGGGATTAATCTCCATTACACAATCCACTGTCCTGATCCAAGGCAGAACGTCCCTTGGTTTAAAATGATTGCATCATACAAGTAGGAACTAACTAAAACAATAAAAACAAAAACACAGTAAGACCAGCACAGGAACCGCACAGGGTGTGCGCTCAGAGTGCAGCGCGGCACTGGAGGAGATAAAACACATACACACTGACTCAGACTCAGCCTTGTTTACTGGTTTATATTTGAGGAGATATTGATGTGTATATATAAAACATGCTCCGAATGTTACGGCTCCGGAAAAAACAAGCTTGTTGACCCGGGAAAAGAAGGAGGTTGAATGGCCCGGAGAGGTTGAAGTCCGTCACCGGCCATGACGCAACGGCACCGATCACCACAAGGGGAGGTCCAAGAGCGAGAGAGAAGGACGAACGCAAGAACCCAGATCACCGTGTCAACTTGTTCTGATCTTGTTCTGAACACATCTTTTTGGTCAAAAAGTTCTACTTTTTAAGTGTCCCTCCACCTTTACATAACGGGAGTAAAATGAGAGAAGGGGTGCTGATGTCCCCAGAGTATTTCCCGCTGCTGATTTTATAGAGATTCACAAGAAGTTTACTGACGTGCTGTGAATCACGGAGGTCATTTCACCTCCGTCCTGTCCAGCGTTTAGGCGTAGTGGGGCGTGGCCACCTCGGGAGCAGCAGCTCAATTGCATTTAAAGCTACAGGTACAGAAACAGCCTGTCAAGAAAAGGACTGAAACAGACGGGTATAGAGGCATGCCAGAATGGCCAGAATGCATAATCAAAGTGGTATTTAAGACATGTTTTGGGGACCTCAGAGACCTATATTAACTTGTTGAAAAATTGTTAAGTGGTGACCTTTAACAAAGTATACATTGACTTAAGTAGTTAAAGGGAATTTATTTTTTTGTTTTTTATATATTAAGTCTTACACTTTATATATGAAAACCTACTCATTTGTTATGCAGTATATTACATACTAATAGATGATTCAACCCATGATACACAAAAATATTTGGTTATTAAAATGACTGACATGCAAATGGTTTCACTCTTGTTTGAACATTTGAGCATTTATTGAAATACAGATGAAAATCAAAGCACAAAGTTCTCTATACGGGTATCCACCATACCAAGAGGAAAAACCCTCATTGCATTCCTGTATCTTCAAATGTATTGGTTCCATTTCCACGTTGAGCCTACATTCCAAGCACAATGGTGTTTGCATTGTGTGGAATAAGGGGCGATAGGTTCTATAAATGTATGGTGTTGCTCTAGTCGATGAAGTGCTAACGTGGCACTGTTCGGAGTCTGCTGATATAGATCATATATATCAGACTTTATAAGACTCATGTTTTATATATTCTGATATAGTATTATATAGTAGGGCATGCACTGTGGAGATCCCATGCTCTCCTTGGGATTTTGCAATCTTAATCCTATAAACTCCCTTTTACTTACGCCATGATTCACTTAAATTGTTCAACACCAATCAAAGGTTGACGTCATAGTTACCAATCAATATCATTATCAGGTCAGAATGCAGCTGTGAACATAGTCGGCTCTTTGTGATGTACATGCTTTATTTTGCCTTCAGGGAACTTAACAGGAAGCATTGATGTCTGTGCCCAGTAGCCCTGTAATGCTGTAATTGAGGGATACAAAATTGAATTTGCCAAATGCGTAGCCGACCACTGCTCGGCAAGCACTTAGTCACCATTGTTTTTCTTCCCAATGAAATGCACAGGAAATAATTATTTTAAATATCCAATTCAAAAGAAACATTAAACCACAAAGCCCCATAAAATCTTATGTTGTATGGTCACTAGAGTCAAAATGTTGAATTAGCACAAGTATAAAAGGTGAAAATTACCTCTATTTTCATTAAGCAAGGGTCAGCCATCAGTTAAATTCTCTTTCAAAACCACAAGGTCATACCCATCCACTATGACCATCACAAATTTAAAAAGTGCCCTTAAATGCATCGGTGAGATTATTGCAGTAATTTGTGCCCATACAAATTCAGAAATAAACTATATCATTTTCTACTGACCAGTAGAAAATGAGACAGTGAAAGCGCAAATTGTGATCCATTAACAATAATGGCAAAATCAACATCAATTCAATGGATAAAATACATTAAGATAATTATCGGAAAATCTCGATGAGGAATAACAAAAATTAAAAAATATTAAAATCTAATGTTGCTGTGGACTGAATGTCCATGCCTTAAAACTGGCATTCATCTCAATGTGAACTCGGACAGAACAGCTGCAAACCCGGAACCACCAAAACCAGGCAGCAAGTTTGCATTGGTCCCGGTTCCAAAAGAAATGCGACAATGTGCCAGAGCCTGTGAAACCATGCACGTAGTCACACGCCCACGCAGAAAAGTGCCTCAGAGAAAATAGGAGCGGATTCAAAGCTGCTAATTCATGCAGTCACTGTGTGTCCCCCGTCAAAGGCCGGTCCCTGAAGAGCGGCAGGAACATCTGGAAACGTCCCCTCGGTTCCGTCACACCGGCTTTCACGCTCGCAGCAGCTTGAGATACTTACATCCCTTCCCTTCCCATTTCTCTGGTCAGCACAGACACTGTATATTCACATTTCATCATTATTGTTATTATGCGGTGTTCATTTAATAAAAATAAAACAATTAAAAATTAAAATACTAACTGAGAGACAATCACCTAATGGAGCATATTTTATTCGATTGAAATAAAAAATGAAACAATGTGAAAGCCTTGATAGGGGTAAATTGATCATACAGAAAACACTTTATTTGATCATTAGAGCAATAGAGGCCTCTTTAAAAGGAGCATATGGGTGTCAAATTCCATTTTAGCCCTTTTACTAGTCAGCCAACGCATTTTACATACGTAATATTGTCTCCATTTTGGGGTTTCGAAAAATTCTAACAATATGGTGAGAAAATGGTCCTGCTGCCAACTCCGGTTTGTGAAAAGCACCACACTTGTTGTATTGTGTATTTTTTTTTTAAAGCAACGGCACTTCCACCTTCTCAAAAGTCTGGATTTGACCCTGGTACGTTCCTTTAATGACAAAAGATTAAAAAGTAAATATCAACATTACTTAATACCTCGGGTTGACAGCGCCCTACGTCATATTGTTGGACTGACATCCCCCTCCCATGCAATTAATTTAGTTTGATATTTCAGAATGAAAATATCAAGTGTGAGTAATCCCCAGAGGATTTATACCAAGTGCAAGGGAGTGTGGAGGGGAGTGGTGGTCGTGGTGGTGATGATGATGATGGAGGGGGGGCGGGTGGGTAATCTCATAATCCTCTGTAATGTTGTGATGTTCTCCCAAAGCTTATCTAAACTTTCCCAATGGAATTCAATCACAGACACAGCTGGACCACAGTCTCACACGGGAACGCCACACTCCAGCTGCTTAACTCCAAAGTAGTGCAAAACAAAGTAATTTGTTGATACGCCGAATAAGTAAACAAACAGTCTTTTAAAAATCCTCTGAAATAGAAATATCTACTCAAATCATATTATTTTACACAGCAGATCCTCAAACTTTGAGGCCTCCAATCAGCGGGGAGGTGACTGGACGGGCTGAAGGAACTCTGAGGTGAAGACGGCCTCGGAGTAGTCCTCGCAGACGTCCTGGAACTCCGCCGCCACGTCGGCCAGAGCGTCCGACAAGAGTTCCTCTGCCAAGCTGCGGGAGGACATTTGTAAAACCTATGGTCACTGACTTCATTTAACATTCAAGAATGAAGGTGTACATTTAGGTGGGTTCAACATAATTTTCACGCTCGGCTCCAATCCTATTTCCCTTTTTAGCGTAATGCAAAATAAGGTCACGGTACGATTTCCACCTGCAACCTGAACAAACCTTTGACCAACATGTTTGATATTTGATGTATGAAAAAAAAATGCAGGGAAAAGGTATTTGTCCTCTTGCCCACTGGGTGTTATTAACCAAGTGTTATCTTATCTTGTTGTGGGTTGTAGTAGTACATAGAAGGAGACAGAGAAAAAAAATGCACTTGTTTGGTCTGCAAAACGGTAATTAAACTCAATAGCCTAATTTGCAAATGCATATTAGTCTGGAATCTCTCCATTTATTTTAGATTTCCAAAGGGCGTTACCAACGGGCGCAGACCATAATGTCTCAATTGGACGCAATTGGATAGACCCACAACCAATCAGAGCAACGAAACGTGTGACGTAGCGATGAGTGAGTGAGTGAGTTGGTAAATCGAACCCGCCCCAGGTTAGATAAAGGGTTGTGATCGGCCGACCCTGGCCAGGTCGGGTGGAGATCTGTTTGAACGAGAGGGTGGCCAGACGTACTCTGCAGAGCAAACGAAACGTAAGCTTGCATATTCATCTGGTTCCCAGGCTACAAACTCAACTCTATTGAAAAAAGATTAAGGTGAGTTGTTTGCGGCACATCCATGGGCGATTCTGGCCAGCCCCCTTCCGAGTTGAATCGGACTATATTTGGCCTCTGCAACCTGTGTGTAGTCTGCACACAGGTTGCAGAGGCACATTGTGCCATGATCAAAATAGGACCAGGCGACCTCTGGGGGGAAGAAAGGCGATGACCTCTATTGGTCTGGAAAGGATCACAACGCTGTTTCCAAGGCTCCCAAGAAAGGTGCTTGATGTCTAATTCCAAATAGTTCAGAGGTTCAAATAAGGTTCTCACCATGTCTGGATTTTCAGAAATGTATAATACATTTTAAAGCTATAAGGAATTGCAGTAATCGGAAGGCCAGGTTAGTTTGGAAAATTATATTTTCATGCACGACTGTATTTCTCTTTTCATGTTGCCTATTCACTGCTTCTTGCATAAGAAGCGCATTGGGTAGCATTAGGTAAGAACATTTGCTAACTGGAAATGATCGAAGAAAACAATCCACAAAGAGAGACTCTCATACAGCTGAAGCTGCCACTGCCCAGTAACACTATGTCACACATGACGGCATAGGTCCACAGCACTGTTTTAACCTTGGCCAATGACAAGATGTTTGGCTTTTGCCACTGAAGTGTTAAAGTGTCTTTGAGCAAGTCTTTAATTGTACTTTGCTCGGGATAAGATTGTCAAAATTTGTTTTAAGGATGCTGGTATTGGAGAAAACAATCTGCAAAAACAGATACCAGCATAGTGTTACATGTCTCTGATGGAGGAAAATGTCCAAATTAACACAGCAAGACTGTTATTTTGACATATACTGTTTAGTAATGGATTGAAAAAAACCCCCAATGTTTAGCACTGGTAATTCCAAAGTTATACACACCCTGATTCTTTGCGAGACATATGAATCGGGGTAAAAGTGCATGCAATTGCTGGATAATCTGTGCAGCCTCGCTCCACCGTGTACTGAAATACAAATCCGGGCCCGAAGCTTTGTCAGCATGGAAATGCATCAAAGAATATTAAAACAAGCCTTAAATAGCCTGCAGGATGTGCATCTTCTCGTAGGGTTGTGCTTTTCTGTGTTGTTCTTGTGCTAGTCAGTTTTAACAAGGGTAGTACCGCCTGGGTGGTAGGTGGGCTACACACAAACACTGGACTGCATCGCACAGCCAGGTTTGGCAGGGAGAAAAGCGTGGCTTATGTCAGCTTGTGCACTTCGGCGTGTGTTCTTTCCTCAAAAACTGGATAATTGGATGGCTTCAAGGCCTAAAATCCTTTCCAAAACTGGTTTCTGCTTTTGAAAACTTCAGTGTTATGCAGGACTGATAATGAAGTTATCGCACGAGCATTAAGATCCCACGTTCGAGGGTAGGGCTACCGTCTCTGGCAAGGATTTTAATAAGATCAAATTCACAGTCCCACACCCGTTTGTGACATGAAGAGAGCAATACATCAGGCCTTGAAAATCTATTTCAGAACTTGTTGGGGAAAAAATAAAATAAAATAAAATAAAATAAAACATTTGGGTGTTTCTCTGCACCTCTGAAACCGAGCAGAGCTAAACTGTCAGACAAATTCATTCAGTATCTCCTGAAAAGATTAGAGGCACTCCCCTGCATTGCACCAACTTACAAATTCTGTTAAATATGCAAATTTGAGGGTGGGCGAGAAGAACAACAGTGAGACATGTGCAGAGTGAAAACCATAAGCTCGACACAAAAGCTAGCACTTCAGCATCCACTGCCACACCAAAACTCCCACTCAAAGTCTTACCCAGGGGAAAACAAAATAGCAAACAGGCTTCTGATGTCTCATGTTGTGCTCGGGGCCAAACAAATGCGCATGTAATTTGGCATGTGAATAATGGTAACAACACAGAAAATGTACTATTTTAATCACAGCCCTATTTACATTTTGATAATAGCCCTTTTAGCCCTATTATGAGTTTATACATATATCATTTCAAATCAAAATACACCATCCATCGCCTCATCGTGGCCTGGACTGTCAGTTATTACCTGTCTGCCACGGCCCAGGGATTGAAGCTGCCCACGGCGTTGTGAGCAACGGTGCAGAGGTAGGCCTCGTAGTCTTCCCTGTAGTGCCGAATGCTCCTCAGCACGCTGCCAGGCACAGAAACGACCGTCGCCCCGCTTGTCTGCACCGGGCCTGGGAACATGGTGCCATTTCCTGGGCGGTGCTCATCTTGAGAGCTCTCCTCTGCCAGGCTACTCTCAGATAGAACACTGTGGCTGAGGAGACAGAGGACAGGGATGCTCATTATGGCATGTCACAGCGAGGTGGTCCTCACACAGCCTTAACTTACCAACCTGTTCAGACTGTATCAGACGGCTTAAGTGCCTTGCTGAGGTGCAGCGGTAAAATGTGTTGCTCCCAGTATGGAGCAAACTAGTATTTATTGAAGAATGAGCATGAGCGCAGTTCAACACGGTGCCACTGTTAATCAGACACATCTGTCAGACTCGATACAAAGCTGGAAGTGAAGAATTTATGAGGGACGTGACGGCGAATGCCTGCTTGCTCGCCAAGCCCTTCGCTCAGGGTGAGCGGGGCTCAGCTGGGCATTGCCATGGTCTGGGTTTATAATCCTCTCTGTGCGGACAAATCAGTCTGACTCTTGCAACAGCACTCTTGTGGCTATATTTAGAGTGCTGCAGCAGTTTCTAAAGCAAAATGCCAGTCTATTGGGCTCCTAAGCTGTACGTGTTTCTGTTTTTGACTGTGGGGGTTACGCACTATGGGGTCAGGGATAGATGCGGAAGTGAAAGGGAAGTATATGCCACTTATGGATATTCGGAAAAAAACGCAATTGAATGTGTTTTGGGTGCTTAATAGCAAATGGGACTGGACTCAAAACATCCCAAGGAAAGTGACCTTCCTCTCCAAGCACCTAGGCTGATGAGACAGAAGGCCTAAACTTTTTGCACTGATTCAAGAGAGGGCATTTGCCAGCCTGCTTTGCCTGCCAAAAAACACCTTTTAGAAAATCAAACCGGAATAAGTTTTCTCCAAGGGCAGGCTCTCCTTGTACATTCATCAGTGAGGGGTTTTGTGGGGGTTCAGCTCAGTGGTTAGCACTTCAGCAAGAAGGTCCGGGGTTCAAATCCCCGCCGTCCCAGGTCCTTTCTGTGTGGCGTTTGCATGTTCTCCCTGTGTTTCTGTGGGTTTCCTCCGGCCATCAAAAGATAAATATATTAGGTTTAATACTCCTGTCGATGGCACTGGCAAAAGAGCTCAAGTTGGTGCAGCTGCCTACTGCTTCTAGGTATGGGTTAGGTCAAATGCAGAAGACAAACATTCTATCTTACTTGTACAAAGAAGATATAATCTGTAGTCTCTTTCTGCCTTCTGTTCTAACCAGCTGAACAAAGAAGTCAAAGAAAAAACACCATTACATGTGTAATGACCATTTCATGTATTACATCCGTACACTAGCATGAGTGTAAGTGGTGTATAAAGTGCTATTAAATATTTTAAAACTCGCGTCTCCCAAGCATTTGCACAGAGTGAAATTACAAATTGATCAGTTTAGCAAAAACACAAGCAAGAACAGATGAACAGAAAGTCTGCATGACAGGGTGCCCCCAATCAACTTCAAAACTTCTTTCAAGTTTATTTACTGATTCCACCCAGAAAGCTCCAGCAACGTATTGCCTGGGAAACGCACCAACCTGGTATAGCACAGCCCCATATCCAATATATCAAACAGGATACAGGCTGCTCTGAAGCTGAGTCAGAGGGGCCCAAATGTGAAACGGCAGGGGGTGATTCAAGCTACAGTGACACAGAAACCCCGGAGAGTTTTAGAGAGCAAAGATCAATAGGACTTTAAATAGATTTCAGAAGAAAAAGTATAAAAACTAAGAGTATAGGCAATTTTAATGCTGTTCAGTCTACTATTATTGGCTTACACAGCAACCCTGGAATTTCAAAGACAATCCAAGGGACATGAACCACCAAGGTGGAAACAGTGACTTGCAGTGCAAGGTCATGATTGGACGTACGAGTGGCAGCAATTGCAGCTCCATTTCTATTGGGAAACCATCCATCTTGTAACATGGATTACAACTTGTTTGAAAAGCTTGCCTGTGAGTCCATTCCAGCTGTGGAATACTACAGTGTGTCCAAGCTGGGCCTTCTTTTTATCATTGATTTGTTTGACCTGCTGATACAGCAACAGTGGGTCGGTGGGTCACAGCCAGCTGGTGATAGTTGGATTTCTCTGTCTGAAATCCAATCCATTGATACAAATGTTCTCGACTGCCCCACTGGTGTTTTTGAAGATGAAACGTTTCACCTCCTCTGTCTCTGTGGTGGCTTAACTGCTCACACCAACACACACACACACACACACACACACACACACACACACACACACACACACACACACACACACACACACACACACACACACACACACACACACACACACACACACACACACACACACACACACACACACACACACACGAAAAATACAGAGAGGAAAATTGTTCCGGAAAATAAATCAAGGGAGGAGTAGGTGGGGTATATACACTGATCAGCAACAACATCAAAACCACTGACAGGTGAAGTGAATAACATTGCTCATCTCGTTCCAATGCCACTTGTCAAGGGGTGATTTATATTAGACAGCAAGTGAACAATCAGTTATTGAAGTTGATGTATTGGAAGCAGGAAAAATGGACAAGCGTACCGATCTGAGCGACTCTGACAAGGGCCAAACTGTGATGGCTAGACGACTGGGTCAGAGCATCTCCAAAAAAACGGTGAAACGGCGGCAGGGTCATGGGCGCCCATGAGCTCATTGATGCAAGTGGGGCGTGAAGTCTAGCCCCTTTGGTCCAATCCCACAGAAGAGCTACTATAGCACAAATTTCTGAAAAAGTTCATGCTGCTATGATAGAAAAGTGTTAGAATATACAGTGCATCGTAGCTTGCTGCGTATGGGGCTGTGTAGCTGCAGAGCGGTCAGAGTGCTCAGGCTGTCCCTGTCCACGGCCAAAAGCACCTACAATGGACACGTGAGCGTCAGAACTGGACCATGCAGCAATGGAAGAAGGTGGCCTGGTCTGATGAATCACGTTTTCTTCTACATCATGTGGATGGCCGAGGTTAGGATCCGAAACCTTTTGAATGTGGGGAGCACAGTGGAGAACCCTCACACTTCCTGCCGGCATCCAAGCCATTCCATCACAGCCACAAGCTGGTCTCCAAACCGGAGAAGCGCCTCCGCTCCCCACCACCGAAGGACCGGTCTGTGCACCACGCATCGGGCGCTGCCAGTGCGCGGGTGTGGGCATGGATACTCCAAGCTGCTTCTACTGTCGTGTTGGGTCATTCACGAATGATCTGATTCTTTGGAATGGCTCTTTTGTAGGAACAAAGAGAACCGAGTCTCGCAAGTTTTACGTTGTTTGTTTAAGTTGCTGTCTCCTCCACTGTTCCAACTGTTTACCCGCGTTTAAGAAACCCGGGTATACCCGCTAATTTTGATGTTAAAACAGTATTACAGGCCTTAAAGGATGTCCTTGTAACGTCTTGGTGCTAGATACTGTTTTGGCGGCACGAGGGGGTGCTACACGATATTAGTGGTTGCTAGTGGTGCTTTTAATGTTGTGGCTGATCGGTGTATGTGTTAATAAGACATCTATTTAGGATCAATTTAGTAGATATTAATTTCCTACCGTATGAGCATCAATGTGCACATACGGTAACACCTGTCTGTTAATAAAAAAAAAGGTGACAAATCTGACTACAGAAAAATCCATACAGCCCATCCATTCAGGCTTTTAAATAACACTGTCACAAATGAAAGGATTGACCTGTTCTTTGCAAAAAAATAGGCTGCAAGTCTTTTTTTCCTTCTCTCCAACAAGTCAGTTGAGAGTAATTCTTCAATAAATTGTGTTGCCACATTACTGCGTAACCCCCCCCAAATCGAACATGTCATACATTCTCCCATGGTATGAATGGATATATAATTTCATATATACACGTGTCTATTGGCAGCTCTAAGCAGAACCTGCTGTGGCTCTCCAGGGTGAGCAATACGGGTTGTGTACACAGGTAATCAGAGCTTTCGACAACACAATAATGAGCACTCCACACTCCTCGGTAGCTGGGCTGCTTTCCTCCCTCCCAAAGAGTCTTAATCACAGCTTCGCCACATTCAGTAGTCAACAACGAAAGCGAGATTACCACAATTGTGGCCCAACACAAAGTCTAGCTCCATCTCAGGGTTGTCTTGGACAACCCTGAGACGTATGGTACATGGTGTATGGTACATTTATGTGCACTTTTCCATGTGATGTGAAGTCACAATATGAAACCGTTTTGATAGAGTTCAATCTTTAAATCATACTACTTTTACGCAGACACAGAGACATTGTTGTGAAGTGGGCATGTATCGTCGAGTAAGAATTGCTGACGTCACTGATGTCACTTCCGTAACCAAGACGAGGATCCGGTTTCACTTGTCTGTGAAAATTTTCATTTCCCTGTGTTGTTAGGATTTCTACTCTGTGAGGTAAGTACTGGAGGTAATTTATGGTAAAGTTTCATTTAGGAGGATTTAGATGTATATTTAATACAACACAGACAATTAATCCTATTATATAATTATAGAACCCAGAATAGCGATTGTGGCGCCGCCCCTATGCGGCCGCCTGCATTTGAGTATTTTTCGAGCTTATAGAGCTTGTGCGTTATCACCGGGTGTCATGACATTTCACTGCATATGTATGACCGTATGTGTATGTATGTGACAAATAATCTCTTGAACTTGAACTATTAATCATTCGTTGGACTGTCCAGCTGGCAATGTGAAAGCGGAAGTTAATTAGTAAAACATCAATATGCCTATATGCCAGTGCATCTTCAATCCCCTACAGCACTACCATGCCATTATGCAATTAGTTCACATCATTCTTACTTTATCACCCTGGTTGAACGTGAGCAGTAACTGAATCGAGTTTAATTGGATCATTTAAAAAAGATCTTTTACACTCAACGCCTGTCCGTTCCTGAAGTCCAACCAGTGCTGGTCACAGCATTATGTTCTTACTTTAAGAACTAGTGAAACGAGAAAATCGTTGTCACAGCTGAAATGCAACCATTAATATGTGTGATGTAGATGTTTATCAAAATGATAAACGACATACCCTCATCAGCACCATTATGTCCTTTGAGGAATTAAAGTCACCTAATTTGATCCTCCATAGCACCAAGTTTGCACATTACACACTCTAGTCATTAAATCCAGATGGGTTTCAACAGTAAAATTTATTCATTTTAATGGTTGGAGCTGAAATTGTTTTGGAGCACAGCTGTTAAGCACTTGTTTCCTCCAAGGGAAATTGCAGACGGAAACCTATGTAAGAAGTGGCGTTCCACATGAGCCCCACAAAAGACATCAACGTGCTGTGCCGTTTCCTGAAGAGCTACTCTCAAGGCTGAATCTCATCACCTTTGTTCAGCTTATCTGATTGGGAGAGGGGGATACATCATTTCTAACACCGTGAAAGCAAAAACCATTCTCATGAGGGTTAAACAGTCTCCGTAAAAAAACACGGTCTTCCATCCACATTGCAGGGACCATCCAACTGTTTAGAGAATTCACTGTATGTGTTGGTAAAATGAAGGTTTGTCCTCACTCCTCACAGCTATATTGAAAAAAAATAGTGTAGAACAAACACACCTGGACAAGTTGCTACAGACCCTCTGCTTTACTTGACGCCACCAAGACCCAAAGCCAACCTCTCCGGGGGAACCTTTATGAGAAACAGTTTTATCTGTCCACACACATCATTGTATCACCCATATGAAGCACTTCATTAGTTGGTATTCTTAGAAGTGCCGACAGTAACACCTGAATATGTTCGACATTTATTTACGGCGGGGAGGAGTTGAGTGAAATAAACACAGCATCAAAATCAATAGTCATTGTTTTTCAAATAAGATAGAGTACCCTTACTACACAGTGATCAATCTGAGAGACAAAACATATCAGACAGGCTCCCCAGTCAGAATCTAGCCTATGCCACGCATCAATATTGTTAAAGCTGTGACATCACTTCACGCATTTAAGCTTCCCGCTTTTCATTCATCGAAAAACGGTTAAGATGCACCTTAATGTAGCAAAAAATTATCAAATCCTGTCAGAGGTGAGAACTGTCCGACATAAACCAGGTTCTGGCCATTTTCATATTCAAAACAAACCAAAATAAAAAGCAAAGAAAAAAAAATGTGCACTGCCAAATCACAACAACAAATATCCACTGGTGTGTGTAATTCAGCAGGCTGTGTAGAAAAATAGACAGGCAGACCTTTTGGGCGGAATTTACTTTACGGGTACAAGCTTAGCACAGGATTTCAAGAGGATCAGACCAAGCTGCCAAGCCAAGCTAAAATGAGTGAAGTTCCAACCAAGACGAAGCATGGCCGGATACTCCAGGAAAAAATAAACAGACTGACAATAAATATAAAATTTCTTATTTCCAGTCTGCATGTTTTTTCAATAAATGGGAGCAATAATTGGATGAACAGGAAAACGGAGACAAACTGAACAGGGAATCCGTGGGCAAAACTTCCACCGAGCGAGCTGGACCTGCGACACAGCGTGACGTCGCGTCTTTAATCTGCTAATGGTGCTGCCTAAATTTATCATAAAGTGTTATTATGTTGAGTCTTTCCGCCTCCGTGTCAACATCTCAACTCTGCCACCATTGGTCTCTGGCCATCTCCGACTTCCTCCTTCCCTCTTCCTCAGACATGCCTCATTAATTTAAATTGCAGCAGCCCAGGACAAGAGAGGCTCTCTCCATAGTGTGCGTTCCAGAGTCAGGAATAGACTGTGCCCTGGGTGGGGGGGGGGGGGACGGACTCACCAGGAGGGTGTCAAAGGAATGAGCTGGCCCTCCTGGCCGGAGAGGGATTGTGGGGACAAGCGCACGCTGAGAAAAACAAAAAGTGCTGTACGGTGAGACGGATTAACTTCTTTTCCCACAAAAGCGGCTACGTTTGTTGTTATATTTATTTTTTTTGTTGTCATGCAATGAGGACAACCCGATGGCGTGAAGCTTCTTTGGTTCGGACAGTCTGAATTTGAACCCTTGTGGAGTTGGAATCGGTCCCATTATATTGTGAAATGGCTCAGAATTAATTCAAATAAATTACTTTGTGCTTCACAGGTATGAAAACGGCAATCTTCGTGGCATTTGTCAGTTCCCGTGGAGGATGGGAGCGTCGTGTTACGGTTGCTTGACTTCCTTTCATTCTGTTGTTATGTTGTGTTGTTAAAAGTGGCACTTCAATAGATCACCTGTGTTCAACTTCAAGTTCAAGTTCAAGAGATTATTTGTCACATACATATACATACGGGTGGATGATAATACTTCAAGTCCCAGAATTCTATTTAAAACTGCAATATTTAAGTATGGCTTCTTCCGTTCGACTGATTTGGAGTTTTTTTCTTTGTCACTGGAGGTGGTGGGGATATTTATCATCTGAGGGTGCTGTTCCTTTTTTGTGAATGTTCATCCATATCGACAACAGTTGACTGACCACAATTAGCTAAGCTGATTTATCAAAATCACAGCGGCTGCCTTTCACTTTGTGCATTCTTGCCTGGAAAACCTGTATCACTTATTCTGTTGGACTCTCAGGATAACGAGACTCCTCTCTAGACAACAGGGATGATGCAACAGTGATGATTTAGGTCCACCACAATCTGAAGAATCAAATCACACTTTGACAACGATCACACAGATTCACAGATGAAGTATTTAAAAAGAAAAGAGTTTTCATGACACCATGGATGGTTAAAAAAAAAAAAAAAAAAAACAGACCTTAAAAAGGACTTTAAGATAAGTCCTACTCCTTCCCGAAAGTGAGCATAGGAAAATTTGTAACCATCTTTTATATTATGCTCGCTATACTATAATCTTTTATATGGTAGTACGAGCATTTACTGTATACACCCAGTCAAAATGTCATTGTGATTCTCAGATGTTTGATGCATATAGGCCCCAAGGACAAATTTCTTATGTTCTTCTTAATTCAACCCCTTTCCCACATGGAAACGTAACATTGGTGGATAAAAAACATCCGGCAAAGGCAGGGGGGTAGTCATTCACACATTGGCCTCCTTTACGGAGAAGTTCCGTATGGAGTCTGCTTTCACATTAAATGGCTGTTACGGATACAGTACATCATCGTTGTTACATCGGGTTACTTAGTACGTTATGTCCAGTGTCGATGCGATCGTTTTGACATTCTGACATACAATCTGAATCAGTTTGTTTTTATTCTCCTGGCCCCTCCCGGACGGACTCTGTTCCCTCCGCTGACGGAGCAGGGACAGAGCCCCCATCCCCGGACGCAATAACCGTAAGCCAATGTTATTAAATCAGTCTGATCATTTTCAACCTGTCCTACACTCTATGCCTGCGGAGAAGGAACGTTCTCCACCTGGCTACCTCTCCCTGTCCGCTCATTGCCTCTCCCGCTCTGCACTCTGGTGCAGCAGGCGGGCAAGCAAATCGCTTGTGCCCAATGTCCCTGTACTGCACCCCTGTAAGTAAAAGACACATCTCGGGCCTGAGTGGCATTTTTGAGAAGAAAAATAAAGACCTGCATCCGGAGAGACTGGACGTGTTTCAGTTTCTCATCGAAACTGCCAAGCGACACGGTTCGGACTCGCTATTTTTCCAAATGTTGCAAATGTTTCCAAATGTTGTCCACAGCTGTACCAGCATTTTCCCGGAAATTATGCTAAGTTGAGAGTTGGAGAATATACAGAACGACTTTGATGGAACACTGACACCGGCTCCTTTTGCCACATTACGCCAATACAGAACATTGCCAGTGGATTTACGGTTTTCATTCCATGTGGGAAATGGGCTTTATTTATGGGTTTTGTTCCTCCTCGGTTTCATGTTGGTCTAATGCCATAATTTCACAATTCGGTGCACATAGCATTGGTGTCGCACATTAGCGAGTTAACTACATAACTTCATAAGATCGACATGGCAAATTAGGAGCAAATTAACTTTATTAAATCATTTCAGTCAATTATAGTCAGTTTACATGTCCTCTAATAAAAGTTGTGTTATAATGCTATTCCCATCAAACAAATACAGTATTCGCTTGGAGGTTTTATGGCATCACAATACAAAAATAGGTGGTTTTGAATTATTTATTTGTATTATATAGTAATATCTTTAGGCTTATGTGATCACAGCATTTACTAATGGTTCCCACTGGTACCCCATTTTAAAAGAATGTGGTAAAGATGATTCATAAGTTAAAACAGTCATCATCATCATCTTCTGATACAATTAATTAATATTTCAGCATTTAACAGCAGCCATAAGCTAACAATAGGGGAAACACATAGCATTAGTGAAAGAAAAATGAAACGGCAGCTCACCAAGTCTCCACAGGTTTCTCCAGGATAATTTCAGCTACTGGACTGTGCCTCAGCACCGACCTTGTGAGCCTAATTGGCTGTGGAGTGGCTGGCTCTGAGCCGACAGCATAGTCAAGGTTTTCTGGGAAGATTGACGGAAAAGAGAAACAAGACAGTGAAGCGGAGGAGAAAGGGGAAAGGGAAAAAAAAATAAAAAATATATATATATATATATATATATATAAAAAAGCCTAAAACATTTCGGCCTTCCAATGAGATGTCACACTACCCCCCCCTGCAGGAGTCTTGAGGGAAGAGGAGAAATTCAGAATTGATTTGCTCTCACAGGATATGGATAGTGGTGATTTTGTGTTCTTTGTAGAGGGACAAATATTATGTGCGTGCTCTCACCTGTTGCCTTCACACTACTCCAGGAGAGATGGTCCGAGTAAGTTATGGAAGCAAAACGTCTCCTCACCTCCTCCTCGTCCTTCTGCTCAGACACATTGAAACAAACCAAAGCGCTTTAATCAATAAGACATGCAAGGCTGCAGACAGACAACCTTATCGTCCTGCCATCCCTGGCTTTCTAACCTCAATGCTGCCAGACAAAGGCTGTCACAACATCTCTCGGCAAATAGCAAACTAACTCGCCGTGACCTTTCTGGATATGGTGCGATCTCGCTCTGTCTCGGCCTTCCTATGGAGCGGTGCTCACCTGTATCTCCTCCATACGCAGCAGCATGCTCTCCAGGGTGGGGGCCCGGAACCGCCTGTCTGTCTCTGCCGCCCACGCCGCCCGGCTAGTATCGCCCAACCGATCGTTTAGAAGGGCTTCACTCAGCTGCTCAGCGCTCTCCACCGCCTGCGGGACACCAGGGGAGCACGACGTTTCACAGCCCCTGGAATGTGCCTGCGCTCTATGGTTTTAAGACCGCCTACGCATGAACAAACTAAGGCAATAGCTGACATCAGCTTTTTGACACTGATTATTTGCAAGCAATTGTTTTTTTTAGGATAGCCACAAAACAAAGTTCATGCTTTTCATCATACAACATAGTCACAAGACAGGGCAGTGTCATAAACATGCACAAGGCCCGGGCGATGTATATAATACAAGCTCTACTTAGGATACAGGTCAACAAATGTAATCATGTGTGTCCTGTTAGGGCCAGATACGGACCCCGGTTAGAGTACCAGACATGATAAAGGATTTATTCCAGTCAGATATGAGGTAGGGCCAGAATGTTCAGTTCAAGGACATACTGAACAGCAGAAGACTCACCCTCTCAGCAGCTTGCTCAGATAATCTCTGCCTTAGTGACGAGCTCTTCTGAGGCACACAAACAAGAACAAGCTCACTCCACCAGGCACAACCCTTTCTCCATTTTAGCCCATAAACTACCCGATTCTAGTCAGAAAATCATTATTCTTCTCACCGTCGCCGAAATCTGGTCATATAAAACCTGCTTGTATGGATTTTTCAATAACAAATAAGGTGTATTGATTTCCCCCTTAGGTTCGGTGACATGCATAGTGTTGTTAGGTGTTGCTCTATGACGAGTGAAAAATGACATTAGTGTAAGGGGGCAGTAGGGAACTATGCCACCGACCTGAACCTCATCCAGCAGGGGCTGAATTTTCTCTTTGGCCTTCTGCTCTGCCCTTTCAGCCCACTGGGTTGGGGACCCTACCTGTAACCTGCAACACAAAAAAAAAAACATAGGCAGATGGTCAATAGTCAAAGACAGAACAAGACCAATCATAACCACCCAGTAAACACACCCAGTCACTCAAATCGCTTTAATAGGAGCGGATTTTTAAGAAGAGTCTAAATTGTTTGAAGTGGATAATGAAAATCTGCAGTGTGTAAAATGCTGTCTGTTTCAATAGATCAAGATTCTGAGGCCAATCACTCCAACCCAATGTTGGGAATCAACATTGGGTTGAGTCCCAATGATTGAAAAATATGGTTTAAGTAAAAAAAGACACAAAAAAATAGAGATTTCCTTAAGGAAAGTAGAAAGACAATCGCAACTGCGTATTGCGTAATGTTTTGGTGGCATCTTATGCTAAGAATTAACTGATACAACATTAAGACTCCTCAAATTCCCAGCAATAACATGTTTTATAAATAGGTGTTTGGAAATTGTTTTATTTTTTAATTATTATGAATAAATAAATAAATGTTTACATTCAAAAATAATCACTGGGATAGGAGCATTTGAACCAGAACAAATCAATTCTAATTCTTTTTATTTAAAAGAAAAGCACATTACATTTAGGTTCGAGACAACTCGATTTGAAGCGTAATATTTTATCCATACACTGTAATTGATTTTTGACATCCATAAGATTCTAATGAAACAGTCTAATGAAACAGTCTAGTCCAGCTTTGAATGTCTGTCTAGCTTGATGATTGCCTGATTTTTTAAACTGTTTCTTTTATTAGGAAAGGACAAACTGTCTAGCTTCCAACACTGCAGAGGGAATTTGTTCCATTCATTAATCTCACGATCAATCAATAACAAACCCATTATTAGCATGTTCTGTTTTGTGCAAGATAAGAATTTAATTGTGAAAATAGGCTTATAATGTTAATTTAAATGTAGCAATATCACACACATGTGAAGTGGGAGATGCTAGTCTTGCATGATCTTGATGACAACATTATGGCCTTTCACTAATTTTTATGTGATAGAGCTATGAGACAGGCAAATCTACTTTCACTACCTTAATGTTTGGATGCGTTCCATCTCTTCTTTAGTCAGTTGGTTGAGCTCCTTCAGTCTCTGCATGGTCATCTTATCCAGCCAGGCTTGCCTGCAAAGTTAGCGTTAATCACCGCCCAACCAAAAATGCAGTTCATGTACAAGCCATCACTTTCAAAAGACAAGCTTTTGCCATTATTAAAGAGCACAGTTGCAGTAATTAAAGCTTGGTTAAATCAAAAAAAAAGGTTAAAAGCTACATCAACAGGGTCTTTGTGTGCTCTAAAAATAGGCCCAATATTAACCTCTAGGGGGAAAAATCTAGCAGGCACCTCCATTACATTTACAATTTAAAAAAACCCAATTAACTTTTAATTTAAATCAGAACCTTCCCTTTGGCTTTCAGCACATGCTAACACAAAGGTTTGTAATGATTCACTGACTAAAGTTAATGTGTTTATTTTCACTGAGCAGTGATTGATTTCAATCATATTTTCCTCTCTGGATAGACAAGGGCCATGATGTGAAATATATATGTGAAATAAATATGAAGAATAAATAAATAACTAAATAAAAAAAAAAGATTCATTGTAAACAAAGCAAAGAGTGACTCATTCCATTCCATGAGTAAAAGGAGCAGGGCCTGACCTTAATGCTTCACTATGTGCTTGATTCTTCCTGTCTGAGGTTGTGCACTGTTCTGCCCCTGGCCCCTTGGGCACCTTCTGCTTTGAAGGACTCTCTGGGGGTTTTAATGGGGAGAACAGACATCGTGGCTCTGGCCTCCTTCTTTGAGAGGATCTGGAGAATAGGAGAAAGAAGGGAATTACCCTCTTTAGAGACACAGGAAGAAACTAAGATGGGATGAAAACCAGGAATGGAGACTGGAAGAGAAGAGCTCACCCTTGAGGATGAGGAGGGGAGTGAGGGGATGCAGGCATCCAGGGCACACAGTGCTCTTTCTGGGGCATCTGGCTCACTCTGAGCCGAGACGAGACTGTTGGTTGCTGGAAACCTGCATCACGCACCTGTTTAAGCATTATTTGAAAATGAGATGTATTAAACATAAATATAACTTTTTTTTTTTTAATAATTTGAATAGAGAATATGTTGACATTTGTTGGTAATGAAATAGTGTCTTGGGATGAATTCCAAATGACAAAAAAATATTTACATATGAAGTGCGACACTCAAGCACTCAAGTAAAATTATCACCAAGACAATTAAAGTGACAAAGTAATATTATCTCTTTCCACCTTGCCCCTTTCAGGAGCCTCTCCTTTTCTGTTTGGCTCTGGTTCTGTATTTGTCTCCTCACTAAGCTTGCCCTGCTGGACGAGGGTCTGCAGGCCGGCCCGAAGCACCTGGCCACGAGCGGCAGGTCGGGCAGGAACCCTTCTCTGGTTTTTGGAAGCCAGTCTCCACCCTGAAAAAAAAAGAGTACATTATTTAGTGTAAGTTACATTCAAATGTATAAAAATGCTGTGATAAATGTAATTAGAGCTTGGAAACAGGTTGTATGTGAGAACACACTGGTATGATTCTTTCAATACCCTAGTTAAACATTACTTTAAGGGCTTATGAACACAACAGCTATCGAGCCAACACGACAAAGTAGAAAACAAACTGAAATTGGCTAGAATACTTGACAATCAGTTCAACCCCTCCTGGGCGCTGTAAGATAAGTGGACAAAGGCTTAGTTTGTGGTACGAGTGCATTTGTTGCCATGGACATCTCGAGTGCAGTTGAATCTCATTGTGTGTGGTTGCGACATCTCTCCCACAGGGAGCCTCTCATCTCATCCCAATGACAACCAGCAGGAACCAGCCACTCATGAAATAAGCTGCAGGGGACCAAATGCCGGAGTTTTGGGCTCCACCTGCTACTGCACTGTCGGTCACTGCATCATGGCTCCTTATCAGTTTACTGCTGTGGTGCAACGACTAAATTACAGTGGGAGTCCAAAACACAACAGCACAAAATACCTGAAGTGGTTTCTAGACATAACATGAGAAATCAAATTTGTCCTTGTACACCCCCAAAGGATTTTGTGTAATTATATATATATATACATACATACATACATACATACATATATACACACACACACACACACACACACACACACACACACACACACACTGTGTTGTTAAAGGCTTAAGTACAAGGAAATAGGAATTTATATTTATTGGTATTTATGGTATTTTTGAAAATATTGCTCCTCCTGTAATAGGTCCTATTGAAGACATTTGAAACTGTATTCATTTGGGAAGAACCCAGTGAAGGACAAAAAAGTAAAAAAATAAAAAAACATGATAAAAGCGGATAACAATGCTATATAAAATAAATACATTGTTCTAAAAAAATGAAAAAGTGCATTTTAATGGACAAACAATTTTATCCAAGCAAGCGTTACCGTGAAGGCTCTTTTTGGGTCCTGCAGCTTTGTGAGGTCCTTGGAAACCTGTGATGCTCAGACCCCTGGATGCACGAGGAGGCGACATGCTGTGACGAGGGGACTTACAGCGCAGAGGTGACAAGCTGCGTGCTCGGACCTGCCTCTTTTGAGGTCTTTCCTGTTTACTCAGAACAGAATCCAGAGTCTACAAGGAATAGACAGGCAGCAAATTAAAAACAGAGCAATGAAAGAATGTTCAACAATTAGATATGCTGATCTAGTAGTTTACAGATTCTGTCTTATTTAGCTGTACTAAAATAAATAAACAACCAAACACCTTCTTCTGACCTCTAGTTTCTGCAAGATTTCAAGGGTAGTCTCAGGAATTGTTGAACCTTGGTCCACTTCAACCTTAGCAGAGCACAAAGAAAGTTGGCGAAGGAGCTGACCCAGCTCTTTTAAATGAGGTGGCATGCTGCCGTCAGATGGCCCCGAAAGTTGATGGATGAAGACCTGAATGGCCCTAACTGCGGCTCTGTGGGTTGCTACAAGCCTCCCCATTGCCTTGAACTGAGAGAAGAGAAGATTAGAAGTCTGAACCAAAAAAAGAGACTGTAATATGAGGCAGTAACAAGTGGCAAACAGTGAGACTTCAAATAATGCTTGAAATGTACCTTTCTGGTCTCTGAAACTTCTTGGGAACACGTTATTTCTATAGCATCCTGGGCTTCTTTAACCTGGTTGACAATGCAGAAAAATAGTATAAACTGTAGTAGTTCACAAGTCAGTGCCAATATACTTTTCTGACATGTAGTATAGAGTTGGACAGACGTGGCTGTATTAAGATACCTGCCGTTGCAGACTGTAGATAATACGTGCAGAGCGGGCTGCTTGCCTCTGCTTGCGAACCTCAATCCGAAGTTGCTCGTCAGGCTCTAAAGGCTCCTCTATATTTGGCCCTGTTGTTGAAATCATGTTTAGTCATTATTTGACAACAGTATTAAACTGGAAATTGTGCCAAAAGTGGAAGTGCATTCTTCATGTTAAATAAACATGACGTAGTATCTGATTCTAAAGAGAAGAGGCCGTTGTCAATACGACACAGGCCTGAATCATCAAAAGGCTTTGATGGGTACCTCTGTTAGCCAATGTTTCTATTTTCTGGATGTAGGCTCCCAGCTCCTTTTGTATTTTGCAGATATCCTGGTTGAGCTGAGGTTGCTTGCCTCTGGCTAAGGGACGTGAGCCGGGGTCTCTGGTTGGGGGTGACAGACCATTGCCAATGCTGATTGAAATGGGTTTCTTCTGATGTGTGTGCACTAACAACTTGGGAACAGGTCGGGTTGTCTTCTCTTTTGGACTTAATGTTCTTTGTTTTACTCGGATACTGACTGGGTTCCGCTGAAAAGACAAGAGACTCAAATAAATAATGCAAAGTGTCAAAATTGCTTTTCTTGGGAGTCGGGATCAGCTTGAATCCATTGTTATATTGGTGATGGCAGTCAATGACTTATTAAAACAACAAAAAGAAAGTGAGAGTGGAAAGCATTAAATTCTTAATTAACTGGTATTACCTGAAACAAGTCCACATTGCTGTTACCACGGGGGTCCTCGTCTTCTGGAGGTTTCGACGAGGAGCTGTTTAATGATCCTGGACGCCTTCTCCTGAGATCCAGCTTGGCCAGTCTTATTGCAGCTGACAGACGCTCCTCAGAAATGGCTGAAAACCTCAAAGAGCTTCTGCTGCTCCCCATGCTCCCCTGCTCTTCGAACCATGGCAGGAGCTTCTCTGCATGTCCTGTCCTGTTGTTTTCCATGTTCTCCTCCTGCTCCTCGAGCCGTGGCAGGAACTTCTCAATCACAATGGGGGCCGGTGCACCTACACGGGTCGCATGGTTGTAGACACTTGTGGATGTCTTGCACATGACTTCATTGAACGATACCTGAGGGTTGAATTGGCATTGCTACAATCAGCAGTGGTGGAAAGTAAAGTACTTTTTTTTTTAAGGAAAAGCGCTCAATACTTCTTCCAACACCGCATATCAGTACCTTTTTGATTACCTTGGTTTGAGACTGCCTCCCAGAGACGTCACTGCGGTTGTCTATATTGTGATTTGAAGTCAAGGCGACCCAGACTCTGCTTTCAAGACTCCGCTGCCCCGAGGTCCTTGTGGCTTCTATGGGCTCAAACTGTGCGCTCATACTAACATCACGAAACTAACGCTTTAAAACGATCTAGGAAATCAACGGTACCCAGTGTTGGGCCGCTTTCGAAAGTTGTATTTCATAGGACGAACTTAACGTGAGCTAGCTTCCCTGGCTGGCTAGCTAATGCTAATTATCGTTAACGCGACAATGCTCGTAAAGTGGGTCCAAAACATTGTCCGCCTTAACCGGGGACTACGTCGATTTCTAAATATACACAATGTTTTAATCATAACTATACCCTTTGTGGTTTGAGGAAAATTAAACTGTAATAAAAGCTTAACTTGTCATCTCAGTGTTTACACCACCGCCATCATGGCAACATAACACCGCCCTCGCGTTTAAAGGTGGGTGTCGTTGTCCGAACTACGGAGCGCCAACAAGGCCAAACTTCGTCAGAACGTTGTTGGGTTTAACAACAACAAGGGGGGCCCTGGCTTTTAGGGTGCTGGCAAAACCTCGAGTCAATATACGTCACACATTTTATTTAAAACGTTGCACTTTCCTTTTGAACTGGGTGTGTCTATGCTCGCATGCATCTAGCCGTTAGAAAAGGGTTTTTAATTGCCACCGCGCTGACCCTTTAAGAACCTTTGCACATACCGGAAGTGTAATTGGTGTCGTCACACGTTGCAGGCGGCTCCTCCTGAGTGTTCCCCAGTCGCAGTGTGCACGGACAGTGCACTTCTCCCGTCAACACTCACTTTCACTTCCATTTATTGTCATTTTAAGCTCATTTTCAGGTCAACTCGGTCCGCCATGTCCCACTACGAAGAGGTGCGAGTTCACGGCTATGGTGAATTCTGCCAGGCTGTGTCTGACAGGAAGGGGAAGGATATTTTTGCGTATTTCTCTGGCGATAAAGACGCCCAGGGGGCGAGCTGGTGTCCAGACTGTGTGAAAGGTAAATATTGCGGAACAGTCACTGCCGTTCACAGTAATTTAAAGCCAAGGCTGTACTGATACTGTGTGTGCCAGGGTGGAGCGCACAATGTCTGTACAGATTTGATTTTATATACTGTACATGTCTGCAAACTATAGTCACTATTTACTGTGTATGTCTGGAAACTATAATCACCATTTACTGTATATGTCTGCAAACTATAATCACCATTTACTGTATATGTCTGCAAACTATAATCACCATTTACTGTATATGTCTGGAAACTATAGTCACTATTTACTGCATATGTCTACAGAGTATAATCACTATTTACTGTATATGTCTACAGACTATAATCACTATTTACTGTATATGTCTGGAAACTATAATCACTATTTACTGTATGTCTGCAAACTATAATCACTATTTACTGTATATGTCTACAGACTATAATCACTATTTACTGTATATGTCTGGAAACTATAATCACTATTTACTGTATGTCTGCAAACTATAATCACTATTTACTGTATATGTAGGCAAACTATAATCACTATTTACGGTATATGTCTGCAAACTATAATCACTATTTACTATATATGTAGGCAAACTATAATCACATTTTGCTGTATATGTAGGCAAACAAATCACTATTTGCTGTATATGTAAGCCAACTATAATCATTTTTTACTGAATATGTAGGCAAACTATGATCACTATTTACCATATATGTCTGCAAACTATAATCACTATTTACTGTATATGTCTGCAAACTATAATCACTATTTACTGTATATGTAGGCAAACTATAATCACTATTTACTGTATGTCTGCAAACTATAATCACTATTTACTGTATATGTAGGCAAACTATAATCACTAATTACTTCATATGTCTGTAAACTATAATCACTATTCACTGGATATGTAGGCAAACTATTATCACAATTTACTGGCTATGTTGGTAAGCTAATCACTATTTACTGTATATGTAGGCAAACTATAATTACTAATTAATGGATATGTCTGCAAACTATATTCACTCTTTGCTGTATATGTAGGCAAACAATAATCACTATTTACTACATATGTAGGCAAACTATAATCACTATTTAATGTATATATATATAAACTATAGTAACTATTTACTGTATATGTAGGAAAACTAATCACTTTTTACTGTATATGTAGGCAAAATATAATCACTATTTACTGTATACGTCTGCAAACTATAATCACTATTCACTGTATATGTAGGCAAACTATAATCACTATTTACTTTATATGTCTGCAAACTGTAATCACTATTCACTGGATATGTAGGCAAACTATAATCACAATTTACTGGCTATATAGGTAAGCTATAATCACTATTTACTGTATATGTAGGCCAAATAATCACTATTTACTGTACATGTAGGCAAACTATAATAACTATTTACTTTATATGTCTGCAAACTATATTCACTAATTACTGTATATGTCTGGAAACTATAATCACTATTTACTGTATATATCTATAAACTATAGTAACTATTTACTGTACATGTAGGCCAACTATAATCACTATTTACTGTATATATCTATAAACTATAGTTACTATTTACTGTACATGCAGGCAAACTATAATCACATTTTACTGTATATGTAGGCCAACTATAACCATTATTTACTGTATATGTAAGCAAACTATAATCACTTTTTACTGTATATGTCTGCATTCTTTAATCACTTTACTGTATATATAGGCAAACTGATCACTATATACTGTATATGTAGGGAAACTAATCACTACTGTATATGTCTGCAAACTATAATCACTATTTACTGTATATGTAGGCAAACTATAATCTTTATTTACTGTATATGTAGGCAAATTATAATCATTATTTACTGTTCATGTCTGCAAATTATTATCACTATTTACTGTATATGTAGGCAAACTATAATCACTATTTACTGTATATGTCTGCAAACTATAATCACTATTTACTGTATATGTCTGCAAACTATAATCACTATTTACTGTATATGTAGGCAAGCAATAATCACTGTTTACTGTATATGTAGGCAAGCTATAATCACTGTTTACTGTATATGTAGGCAACTATAGTCAATATTTATTGTATATATCGGAAATCTGTAATCACCATTTACTGTATATGTAGGTAAACTGGAATCACTATTTACTTTGTCTGCAAACTATATTTACTATTTGCTGTATATGTAGGCAAACTCTAATCGCTATTTACTATACATGTAGGGAAACTATAATCAGCATTTACTGAATAAGTCTGCAAACTATAATCACTATTTACTGTATATGTAGGCAAACTAGAATCTCTATTTACTTTGTCTGCAAACTATAATCACTATTTACTGTATATGTAGGCAAACTAATGAATATATACTGTATATGTAGGCAAACTATAATCACTAATTACTGTATATGATTGCAAACTATAATCACTATTTACTTTATAAGTAGGCAATCTATATCTATCTATCTATCTATCTATCTATCTATCTATCTATCTATCTATCTATCTATCTATCTATCTATCTATCTATCTATCTATCTGTCGATCTTTCTATCATCAATCTATCTGTCTATATGACTATCAATATATATACATATCTGTCTATCTATCTATGTATCTATGTCTGTCCGTCCATCTGTCCGTCCGTCGGTCCGTCCGTCTATCTATGTTGCTCACATATTCTTCATATAATTCACATGTACATGAGCTATTTTCAATGGCAACTATGTCTTGTTGAGTTTTTATAGATGCTTGTTTTGGCCTGGACAAACATTTAAGGTTTAATGCACAGTAATGCACCCCATGGTTCACATCTTCCTCTCTGTCACTGCAGCGGAGCCAGTGGTGAGAGGAGAGATGCCTCACCTTCCAGAAGGCTCTGTGTTCATTTACTGCCAGGTCGGAGAGAGGGCCTAGTAAGGATTTAACTCCCGTTTCTTGCAAATAAATAGTAACCAAGTGTTATCAAATCCATTTGATTTATAGAGCTCTTTTTAATAAAAGGTTGTGATGTGCTTCACAGAGGGCAGCAATAAGAGAAACAAATTAAATGGAGAAAACATGCACAACTCACACAGAGTACGTACAGTATGCCTACACATATGTGATTTACAAAGGTAACAAATGGGACAAGAGTGGGTGAATTACTCACATATGTGAGAGATTAAAATTATGTTGTCAGATAACTTTTAAAAGATTCAACTCTTTTTTTGAGGGAGACAACTCCAGAGTATTTTAGAGTCTGTTAATCACTGTTGCATAGACAACACTGAATTAAAGGTTAAATAGATGAGTCTAAAGACAATTCACATGTGATTGTGTTTTGATTCTAATCAATACCATGTTATAAACAAAACAAATCCAAGTTGTTTAGCTTGTTTGAGATAGTGCTATTAAATATGGTAGTAATTTATAGTTTATTCAATTAATATATGTTTGTTCTTTGCTCCAGTTAGAAGTACCCAAACAATGACTTCAATGTCTTCTTAAAGTCATTGTTTGGATCATACCAAGAGGTGCAACAAATCCTAATTATTTTTGCTTGTTTGAGATTAAACATGGTTGTATTCCACAGGTTAATCCATTGACATCTGTTTCTATTTTCATTTATTTTTGCTCCAGTTGGAAGGATCCAAACAATGACTTTAAGAAGACATTAAAGCTCATCGGCGTTCCCACTCTACTGCGATATGGCACAGTAAGACTAACTTCCAATTAATCTTCATTGTGTCAGACATGGAGTAGTTAAGTTATATATCTGTGATTCATATTTTTTTACACTTACACACTTACAGATCCAATTCGATTTACAGATCATTTTGTTTTATTAATTCTACAGTAAGTCAAGGCTCAACTAAAGCAGCCCAAATGTTTTTTTTATTTTTCATTTTCTTTGTGGGAGACATTCTCTTGCAGTTATTCTTCTATCGATTTCTAACTAAAGCCAAATCTCCGCTATGAGCAGTTATTTTGAATATTTGTGTCTACGAATGTGTTTGAAAAAAAATCAATATGAGCTTCATTCATCTCGCAATAGCGTTGCAAATGTTTTTATGTCTCCTCTTTCAGCCTCAGAAGTTGGTAGAGGAGGAATGCTTCAAAGCCGACCTCGTCAGGATGATGTTTACCGAAGACTGAGATGACATGTCATGCTTTATCATCCTTCAGAATTCAGAAATGATTCACTGTTGTCTTACTGGGAAAAAAAATGTTGGTAACACTGCATACTATACCTACAATGTGTTGTTAAATATTGATTGTCTCACAGTCCAGAACAAATGCAATTGGAGGCCTTAGTAATAACTGTTTGAATTTTATACTCTGATATCTGCAATAGAAGTGTCTAGAGGAAATGGAATGCGTAGTTGGTCAAGTTGCTTAAATGACATACATTATTACAATGGTTTTCACATGTAAGTGTAACTGGGAAAGTCTTTCAATCATACAACAAGTTATCTGCTAAGAATCGTATTCTATATTAGTTCGTGTTTCTCGCAGTGACCAGTGTGAACCTCGCAGTTGAAAATAAAACAAGTGATTTCTAAATGACATTTCAAGGTCGACGTTTTTTTCTGAATTGTCAATGTGCTTATTTTATGTCAAAATGACTCGAGTTCCTCTGCATCGGTCAACATTTCTGAAATTAGGAAAACCTAATACTAAGCTTCATACTTCCCTCTCGGGAAACACCTCAATGAACCCAACTCACTTTGTACTTACCCTTCACACTTAGCCGTACGGAGAAATCCGAGAAAATCTTTGTACTTACCTGCCCAGATTTATTTGAGAAAAAAAAGTAACAGTTGGATTTATTCCTGTTCCAAAATACTCGCTTTGCCATCTGACCTCAAGGAAACAGTTTGAACGGTTCATAACCCAGTCTGTTTCTACCTAACACATATAGTCCTTAACCTCACACTTACCATCAATATTTATTGAATAAGATGGAGACGATTTGTTCAGAAAATGAGTCAAATCTATTTAAATATTGTCTCAGTATTTCACCTCTTGATACCTGCAGATACGATGAATGGACACTAGATGGCAGTCTCACTATTTGCAAGCGTGTACTATTTAGACTGAAAATAACTGCCATTATAGTATTTGTCGTATTTGAAGAAAGTATTTTAGATCCGTCTATGTTATCACGAAGAACATCTTTTTATTCCCGGATCAAAAATAATTTAATCAGTAATCATCTGATACAATATATATATATATTTTTTAAATCAATGTTCAGAATTGCTTTTTTTTTTTTTTTTCTTCGTAAAATCGTACACCGGGAAATGAACTTTGAACGGAATTTCAAAACATAGAAACGATCAAAATAATTCGAACGCCATATCTGTTTTTTCTCTGAATACCCCGGTGTCACAAGTGCGTGTATGCGTTCGGGGAAGGGCGCTGCAGCGGGAGCGCGCATTCCTGCACACACCTCACGCGTTCGATCGATCAGCCGGGCACGGGCACGGGCACGACGTTCGGACGCACGCCGCTCTGCTCCGGAGCTCCGAGAAGCAAAACCCCCAAAAACACACACACACACACACACACACACGCACGCACGCAAACCCTTAAATCGGGGTTTTGATGCGCAGTTGTGCGAGAACCGAGGATTAAAAAAAAAAAAAAAAAAAAAAAAAAGGCAAAGAGCCGCGGCGGCGATGTCGGAGCTTCTGGTGGACCTTCTGGGAGAGCGGCTCGTCGGCAGGGACAGAGCCGAGCTGGACGTGCAGGCGCTGGGCGGCGGAGTGGCGCTGCTCGGGCTCTACTTCGGGTGCAGCCTGAACGGCCCCTGCAAGCAGTTCAACTCCAGCCTGAGCGACTTCTACGCCAAGTTCAAGAAATCCTCCGAGCACAAGGACAAGCTGGAGATCGTCTTCATCTCCTCCGACCAGGACCAGAAGCACTGGCAGGACTTCTTGCAGGAGATGCCGTGGCCGGCGCTGCCCTTCAAAGACCGGCACAAAAAGGTGCGTGTGCGTGGGGTCAGGGGTGGTGGTGGTGGTAGTAGTAGTGGTGGTGGTGGAGTGTGGTTAAATGAATAGGTTCCATTCAATAATTTCTGTTTCTTCTTGTGTCTAGTGACAATCCATGGGCTGCTTGCTGGGTTATTCTCTGCACAGGTGTATTTGCTTTAAATCAGGGAATGAGATGTGCTGTTAGAAACATGGCGCAACCCAAATACCCATTAAACACATGAAGTCCAAATATTGAAATAAATAAAAAGTATGGGATCGTTTGTGGCATGACACATCAGTAATGGCAACAAAACACACACACACACACACACACTATAGTCTATGCAGAAGTGGCTTTTTGTATTATGTGGTTTCAAATAGAATTTAATTCTCTATGAGCTTTCCCCCCAAAATAAAACGACTGAATATAATGAGAAATAAAATATGTGAACATATTAATACCAGGAAATATTTGAGAGGCCTTCATATAATTACTTTGATATTCCTGACAAATGTTAAGTTTACATGAGAATTTGTAGTAGAGGGGGAAAAAAAGCCATCTGTACTTGTCTTATTTAAGCTTTATTTGCCAAGAAAATTCCTAATTATAATTTCCTAATCCAAATTATGAGGCGTCAATGACAATACGAAATTTACAAAAGTATAATTTAATAATGGAATTACCAGTTCCATTCTGTTACATTACCTTTTGTTTAAAACCTTGTCGTTTCATTCATTTGAACAAAAAGGTGGACACAGTCTCGGCTGCAGCTTTTGTTATCTTTCTGACTGTGTTTCCATTGTTAAGCTGTTATTTTATATTGATTATTGTGGAGGAACTAAATGAGTTATCCGACAACCTGGGGGGTAAAAACATATAAACAATAAATCACTATTTCCAGGTCTTTTGCTGCTGACTGGCATCAGCATGGCCTATTTAATGTCCTGCTTCCCATTTGATGACATGCCCATGCCTTTCTAACCTCCATAACCTCTGCTGTCCAAATATAATACTCAGATGTCATCCTAAAGTGCAGGTCATTTTTTTATTTTTTTTATTTTTTCACACTTCCAGATGCATCCCCTTGATCAGGCTGTAAAAAATGAAAGATGGAAACACATTGCGTGTAAGGACATGCAAAAAGATAAATTGATGGAAATTCTTTATTTTTTTTTACCAAGCAAATCAGTAAATATTAGGCGTTGTACATAATCGGCAGGAACAAAGCTTTGCTGAGCTGTAGCTATGATTGTTATTTGAGCACCATCAGTAAACATTGACATGTTTGCACAATATGAAATGTTACAATGGTTTGAAAGCCACACATTATTGCAGTGACCTGTATTTTATCAAAATGTCCTTTTCGAGGTTTGTGCTACATTCTTTGCATGGGTAGCGAGAGGCCCAACTATGTAAGTGGATGTGCGTCATGAAATATGATCCGTTTACTGTCTAACTGTGTTATCCTAATATATCTCATGATCTGGAACAATGCCGAATATTTCATCGTCATCATGCAATCTACATCTATAGAGCTGTGACCTTGTACGCTGGGTACGCATGCACGGATTCAATCAGGGAGCCTGTGATGTGTTTCACATTGCCAATCATTGTTTCTGTTTCACTTCATTATGTAGTCCGGGCATAAATAAAGAATGACGGGCGGGGGGGTGTGACAGTGCCGGGGTCGTCTAGTTCTCGTCTGGGGCGGGGCAAAACTGAAGCCACGGTCCGGCGTGGGTGGATCATAAATGCCTCTGGGGGGGGGGGGGAAATATATCTGTGGAATAAACAGGTATTGTTCGGCTCCTGGTGCAGCCATTAATTCTCTCGGCTGCACAGCAGCAGAGCGAGGCGGCATCGAATCCTAGTTCAGCAGATGCCTGCACTTAATCTGCTGGGGTTTTTTTTTTTTTTGCTTTTTTTTTCTTTGCTTTTTTGGATTCTTCCATTGTAAGCCGTCACTGGCAACGGTTTTAATAGACATAGCAGAACCAAAGCAATGTACATGTACAATGCCTTGTACATTTATACTATTTCCCTGTGTCTCACGTATGCATGCATTTCATATTTTTGATAAGGCCCTAGTTGTTTATCCTTCTTTGTTTCCCTATACAAACATTGACTCCTTTTTCTTATCCCCAAATTTCTGGTATACTATTCTGGTGCAAATGGAACAGGCGTAATGTTTTATTTTCTCCACCTATAAGATAAGAAGATTTTTTTTTTTTCTGCATGTTGTCACAACGTGGGATACTAAAGCCTCATCTATTGAATCTATTAAATATTCTGTTAATAACATTCATTATTACAAACCCTTCCAGCAGAAGGGACGGATTTGGCTATTCACGGTGTTGGATCACCCTGTTTGTCACGTCCAACCGAGGCTAACAATTCTATTCTGTTGATGTTACTATCTCACATCTCTGTTTTGGCTCCGGGCGAGCGAGGAAGTGTTTTGGGGTCCGTCTGCTCCGCCGGGCTCTGAGAGGTCTGAGTGTGAGGACTGATGTTGACCTGGGGCGGAGGGAACGTGTTGATGTTGTGGTTCCGTGGAGACTAAGTGGCTCACTTACCCCCCTCACTCCCACTCTGCTGCCCGGCCGGGGCACTTCAGGGCTGCTGCAAGCCGAGCCCATCTCCGGCCAGGGGAGGCGATGTTCCTTCAATCAAAAAGATATGTCTTTTATAAATGTGACTTAACAGATTATATTGCGCCTTCTTCTACGGCGTTGATGGCTTTTTTAGTTTTTGTTTGTGGTACTGCTCGTTTGAAAACAAGTAAATCGGTCACTTTTAAATTCTGCCTCGTGAGGGGAAAGACTGTTTGTCGTTAATATTTTCCAGCCACGTCGTGTTGGAGAAAGGCGCTTTGAAGCGAGAGGTCTAAGTGTGTCTACAGGAGACGCGAGCGGCGAGTTTGGGAGGGTGGACATCTGGCCGCGCTGAGGGGAGGCACAGCTGTCTCGATAGGAGTGTCTTGGCTCGCTGGCAGTGCCTTACATGGACTTCTCGCGCTGGAGTGGGAGCGCTCCGCGTAAATCAATGGAGGCCTTTGCCAAGTCTTTGTGAAAGGCCGGCTCTGCCAGCGGAGCGCGCGCGCGCGCGCGGGGGGGGGGGGGGCAAAACTGTGACGCTGCCAGCGCCGTTCCCCCTGCAGAACTCTGAGGGGGAGGATCCCAAATCGGCCAGAGAAAGGCCTCTTGTTCACTGTACCCCACAGTGAACAAGAGCCCACTGAGACAGGGCATCCTTTCAGCGGGCTCAAAGCCACAGCTGTGAAGGGCTTCAGAGAGGGGCTAACTGAGCCTGTCGTCGGTCTGTGGCTTATCTGATGAGAGCTAGACGGCAACCTGCTCCTCGTGCACCTCCGCCCTGTGCCTGTTGGACGCCTCCAGCTCAGCACAAGTGGCCGACGAACAATCACCCCCACCCCCCCCACCCCCCCCTTACCCACCGCGGGTGATCGTTGGAGTGGTGCGCTCCGTCGGTCTCGGGGGTTGTCAGTCATTTTCGTTCGTTTTAGCAAATAATATTCACTGGATGTACATTTCCTGACGCTGTTACGTTTTGCATAATGGGGTGCAATAACATTTCAACGCGATTTTGGTGTATGCAATGGTACATGAGATCACGTGGCGTCTTTAACATAAACGACATGGGAACACTGTAACTATTCAGGTTTAGGAGGTATGGTATTCAAACATGATCCTCTCACTGGTAAAGAAAACAAACAATTGTCAATCAAATACTGATGCATATACCTCCCTTTAAACCAAGTAGCCCGACCCCTTTTTATTGCATACATACTGTAGAAATCACTTTAAATTTCAGAATAGTTGCCTTATAAAACACGAACAAAGGCAATGGAATAACAAAAAACAGGACTGGGTGAGTATAGACCAACTACTATACTCTATATTTAGTGTGTGTGTGTGTGTGTGTGTGTGTGTGTGTGTGTGTGTGTGTGTGTGTGTGTGTGTGTGTGTGTGTGTGTGTGTGTGTGTGTGTGTGTGTGTGTGTGTGTGTGTGTGTGTGTGTGTGTGTGTGTGTGTGCAATAGATTAGATACATTACAATCGACTGTTTTATTGTACACTCAGACAGAAAATATCACGCCTACACTTAATCATTCAGTTGCTCTTCATGTATTTTTTTTTTTTAATACAGTAGTAAAAGAAAATGTAGGTTAACACTCTTCAGACTAAAGTCATTGTGTTTTGTTTTTTTTCTTACACGTATACAAAGTTTTTGAGGAGATAATGTATTGAAATGGCCTCAATGGTAGTACGAAGAAAAACGTGTGTGTGTGTGTGTGTGTGTGTGTGTGTGTGTGTGTGTGTGTGTGTGTGTGTGTGTGTGTGTGTGTGTGTGTGTGTGTGTGTGTGTGTGTGTGTGTGTGTGTGTGTGTGAGATAATGAATTCACATCACACACTGTTATTTCTTTACTTCCCGGGTCGTTAAGTGAGTGCACCGAAAACACTGCAACTTCTATATTTCTACAGTAGCGATCGATCGTTTGAGCTCCATTCCAGCCTAATGGATGTTCCCGCTCTGATCGTGGCTTCCTCGTCGGAGAGCCTGTGTTCGGCCGCGGTCTCCGTGGTGTCATGTGGCTCCATTTTCCCTCGGCCGCGGGTCCCCGTCGTCGCGCACAGTGTTTGACGAGAGCTTACGTGAGGAATGTGCGCGGATTCCAGCTCCGGTGAAGCAGCAAGGGCCAGAGTGCGGGGAAGCGGCCGGTGGGCGGGGTCTGCAGGCGTCCGGCCATGCCAGCCCCCACCTCTCACACCGAGCTCCCGTTACAGTTTCTCCTTGCAGTGTGTTGGTTCTTCTTTACTGGGGAGGGGGGTCTATATAGTGTTGTGAGACACAACAATGGAGATCTCCTCAGGGGTGAAGTTCAGGGTGTTGAGTTTCCCACCCGGCACCCGGTGTGCGCCTTGTAAAACCTCCCCACCCTCCGTTCCTCCTCTTTGCAACCAAATCTGTTTTCACTTCCGTTATCTGCCTGTAAATGCAACACACGATGGGCGGAGGGAGGCGGGTGAGGGGGGCCGCGACCCGGGCCTGTGGTTCACCCTCCACCGAAATGATACTCTGGGACTGGCTCTTCCTCTCCGTCCACATACTCTCCAGCTGGATTGTTCCACGGCGCTGTGTGGTTTTGAACCGGGATTTTCTTCTTTTTTTTTTTTCCAACGGAAGACTGAAGTTGAAAGATAACACGCGCAGCTATTCTTCACCACAGTGTCCAAGGATGCACTGCGGTGGAGGCATTGCGACGCGAGCGGCCGATGATCCTAAACTGTTGTATATTTTCCCCATAAGAGCTTAATTGTCCAACGACTACCAGACCAGAGAGTAGCTGCGTTTTTCCATCCTGCTTTACAAATCACACGAATGCAGTAGAGCCGTGGAGGCACAATGGCTTGATGTTCCACTGAGTGTAGACCAAGCCTCTTTTTTTTTTTTTCCCATGGAAATAAACAGATACTTGTCGTTTCCACCCTCATCTGTTCTTTTTTTCTTTTTTCCCCCCCAAAGCATTGCTGTCCAGGTTAGTGTGGAGACATGGCGGTTTATTGGTCCTTTTCTTATTATTATTATTTTTTGCTCCCAGTGCTCTGAAAGCACTTTTGCAGGAGGGTAGTGGTTCCCGGACCCTCCCCCGGTCCATCCCCGGCTCTTCTAATTGCCCCGCTCAGCTGCCTTTCCAGTATAATAACAGGATGGCGGCCACAGGGGTACCCGCCATCCAGAACTGTCTTTGGCTGCCCCTTTGTTATCTCTCCTAGATTGAATGCTACTCTCGGTGATTACCCAGTTTCTCCTTCATTATCCCTGCTGGTTATCTCCTCTGGTGGATGTGGAAGAGGGTGTGATGGACTCGATGTGGAAATGTATATGCAGTTAGAGCCTGGCGATTTGAATAGAATATGATACTGGATATCATATCATTTTTATATATTTACAGTAATAACCAGAGATATCGCTTGAATGGAGTCTCAAAGGTCCTAAAGGCATGCAGCCTTTAAGAACCTTTCAGACTCCATAATGTCATGTGATAACATATTATATCCATATTACAAATGACCCTAATTATTAATGACCCGCCCCCCCAAAACAAATTTTCATGTAGATAACTCAAGAAAGCAACGATGACATTTCACTGCATATATGAATGAACGTATGTATATGTATGTGACAAATAAACCTCTTGAATCTTGAATGACCATCTCAAAAAATATGGTCATCTTATTGATATCACATTTTTTTCAAACATATTTGACATTTTTTGTCAATATTGTCCGGCAATGCGAATATTTTACCTTCCAGACGACCTCTGCTAAAACGCTCAACCAATACTGGATCCACTGCGGAGTATCCCCCCCCCCCCCCCCCCCCACACACACACACACACATACACACACACACCGGGGTGTTTTTGATTCGATTTCGATTCTAACTGATTCAGCCTCTTGCTGCTGTTTCAACAGAGGCTGTGCTGATGGACTCGCTGTCCCGGTCCACCTCACGTCACATGGAGTCATTGACGTCCGTTCCCGTTGTCTCGCTTCCAACGGAGTCGGTCCATTGCGTTCAGTTTCGGGACTTGTATAAATATTTGACAACTGGTGGCGCTAATTTCTGTGAAATCATCTCAATAATCCTAGCATTGGGGTTTATTTTTTTGGTTTGTTTGTTTGTAATTGTGCCCGCACAGCCAGGCCCACACTGCAAAGAGCTTTTACTCATCATTGGTTATTTTGAGATGATGTGTAAATACACTGGGCTCTGGTCTAAGTGTAGGACTGGCAGCATAATGGATGATGAGAGAAAATAGCAGCTTAGTTGCACCTTCAGAGTGTGTGGGGGTGGGTGGGGCGGCATTGCATGTAGGGATGCCTGCAAGCTTCCCTCCTTCAGCTTCTGCCGCTGGTCGCCCCAGCCAGGGCCCAGGAACAGTGTGGAAGTCTTTCTGTGTGTTAGTACATAGCATCTCCCTCCCCAAGAGTCCTCTGAGCAGCCCCACACTGCTCACTTCTGATGGGGTGAGTGTGGAAGAAGTGGTCCAAAAAAATTGCCCTCACCCTCCCCAATCCGGACCACAACCGTCGGGCGCATCCCTCTTTGCGGTCGAAAAACCAAAGCCTATGATACCATCAACCTCGAGATGCTCCGGAAACAGCTCTCCAAACTTGGTATCGCCCAATTTGATCTCCATCCTGCAGCAACTGCAGGATGGAGTGCAAGCCAGGGTTCTTACGGGAGGCCTCCAATCAGGGTCCCTCAAAGTTGGGGTTGGGGTCAAGCAAGGCTGTGTTTTAGCACCAGTCTTATTCAACCTCCTGCCCTCAGCCATCACCCACCCCTTCCACCAGGCGCTGGGACACACAGGGAGGGAGGGAATCCACCTGTACTTCCCCCTGACGGAAGTCTATTTACCATGCAACAGCTCCAGGCTCATACCAAGCCAAATTCATGCCAGACACACAACCTGCAGTACACGGAGGATCGTTCTGTCGTGGCACATACCCCTCAATCCATGCAGCATGCCCTTGATACAATCTCTGCCATATAACAGACCTTCTAAAAATCAATATTCAAAAAACTGAAGTCATTGCTCAACTCACAGAGCAACCGTCCTCTCCCCTCAGCTTCCACATCAACGGTGTCCCGCCGATAGTGGTGGACCAGATCACTTACTTTGGCTCGGACCGCTACCTTGACAGTGAAATAAACAATGAAATAAACAGCCGCATCAACACAGCTTTCTGCGTGCTGCCGTACAAGGGTTTTTGAAAATTAAAATCTGAAGGTGAGCACCGAGGTTGCTGTGTACAATGCAGTATGTGTCTCCACCCTGTTCTATGGGGCAGAAACATCGACACCCCCCCCCCCCCTCCCCATACAGACGGCACATCATCAACCCGGAGGCTCTCCTCGACCACCCGCGTGGCCGAGTGTGTGGCTCACGCACATGAAGTGGCACCGGCACCGGCACCAACGGCGCTGATAGCCACTTCTGCCCAGGAGCAAGAGGTGTGCGTGCGTGTGCGTGTGCGTGTGCGTGCGTGTGTGCGTGTGCGCTGCCCCCCTGCTCAGCTCCGTTCCACTCCATGGAGCTCGGAAGGGAAGGCTGAAGCTGCTTGATGGAAGGGGGATGAAATGGCCTGCAATCCAACGTTCTTGGCGATAAAGAAATGGAAGTGAAATTTAAGGAGGGGAAGTGAAATGAATAGAATTGAGGGGAAAAGGGCGTAGTGTGCGAGTGAAGGAGGTTTGGCTCTCCCTTTTTGATGTCGGCGGCAAATTTCGCTCCTTGATGAAATGTCTATAACAGAAGAATAGTCATGAAAGCGGCTCGATCTCTCACACACACACATACACACAGAATCTGACGCTTGCCGCACTTTAGACTGTAGATATAAAGGGTTTCTCATACATGTCGCTGTGAGCACTGAAAGAAGTCTAAGAATTGTGAAATCCAGAAATAGCACTCCTAGACGTATATTTTCGACAGCTGGGGGGGGGGGGGGAAGAGAATCTACGCCCCAGAACTCCCATATCCCCCCTGGGACTGAGCGCATTCAGCCCTGGTCCCCTAATCAGCCTCCATCTTTGGAAGCTTAGATCCAATTAGCACCTGCAATTTCCTCCCAACAGCCAGGGGTAACAAGCCAGGGGTATCCCCACCCCTGCTGGCTCCAGGCTGTGTTATTAGTTATCTTTTTATTTTTTTATTTTTTTTCCAAGGACTTGGTGCTCTTTTGGCGCGGCAGCCTTTGCATACCTCGCCAAAGGCTCCCACCCATGGTTGATCCTCGCCTTCCTCCGAGACAGATGTGAGGCTCGGAGGGCGCCGCTAATCTCCAAAGTAGATAATGAGATGGGCCGAGGAAATATTGTTTCTTGAAGAGCATTTCCATAACACTGAATCAGCTCTTCCAGACAACATTCGTGGCAGGAAGTCGAGAGTTTTTGAAAAGTTGCAAAAAGGACAAATCATCCCGCGTCTTCAAACGTGGCTTTTGTCGGTGCTCAGCAACTCTGAGACCCTAGAAAATGTGTTGCTAATTTATGTGCTGTTCCAGCATTAGTCAGTTCCTTCAAATGAGTGGGAGGAGAGATCGTCGGTGGGAATCGGGGGGAGCCTCGAGTGCTCTCGGCAGATGTCCGACCTGTAGTTTGCTCATTATTGTTCTAATGGAGGAAGTAAATTGCATTCAGTCCCCTTGTGTCATCAGCCCCTGCCATTTCTGCAGGCCAGCCTTCTCGAAGCCCCTGCCGATGTTTTCATTTTGATTGACACAATGCATTTCTCATTTTTATTGTTCGTCTAAATATTCCAAATAGCTGCTTGCTGCCAGGTCTCCTCTCTTCGCTGTGCCCAAGTGATTTGTTCACACCACCACAATATGCGGCCCACATAATTGCACATTAAGTCTTTATGCACAAACCCTGTTTGTGTGTGTGTGTGTGTGTGTGTGTGTGTGTGTGGAGATAATAGCTTACTATTACACTGCATGGCAACAGTCTTCACGACAAATAAAATATGAATCCACTCTTCCCCACATACCGACTCATACAATTATTGATGATCAATCTTGATTTGGTGCATTTGCATATTTTTTAATGTCCTTGGTTAATCTTGATTATCTATTAAGAGACCATGAGCTTTTCATGTACGGAACATAGCATCTACCTGCCTTTTATGCATGCATGTACTGAACTTGAATTTAAACATCCATTCAAGCGATGATTGCATGTGACAAACATGACATTTTAATTGACTAGTTTTCACCAGACTAAATGGAAAACACGTGCACATTTTCCTCACTCCTCAGGTTCATGTTCCCTCTGTTCTAGTGTGTACAAACTCCATATGGACTCCATTGTTTCCAGAAATAAAGGAGCGTTACAGTTTTATGATATTTGGTTAGCTGTGCAAGTAGAAGACTTTTCTCTATTATTGAGCGCTGACAGGGAATCTGTGGAATGTGTAGCACGGGTGGAGGAGAACCAGATGATGAGGTGTGTGTGTGTGTGTGTGTGTGTGTGTGTGTGTGTGTGTGTGTGTGTGTGTGTGTGTGTGTGTGTGTGTGTGTGTGTGTGTGTGTGTGGTTTCATTAATACCAGTGTGCGGAACAGAGGTAAGAAATGAAGGGGGGGGCGGTCCGCCGTTCAGGCAGGCAGGTCGAGCCGTGACAGGATGAAAGCGTGACACAGGAAGTGGTGATTATGTGCGGAGCGAGAGGAATTCCCACTGCACTCGAAGTGAGCGGGATGAAGGCCGCGGAGCCGCCAGGGCAGCGCAGCCTGCTGCTCGCTGTCGGCCGCAGCCTGTTTCATCCTCATCAGTTGGGTGTGTGCGCGTGACACATCCACAGCTGTCGGATCCCGTTGTAGAATCGGTGGTTGTTTATCTCTGTCCGTTCTACCAGAATCCTCGCCGCATGGGCTCTGAACGCATTAAAGCCCTGGTATTTATTCTGCGGCGTGTTTTTCTTTTTGTTTTCTTTTAATTGAGGAGAAGTACGCAAATCATCAAACACCCCCGGTGGTGGAGGGGAAGGGACCCCCTGCTGCCGCCATGCTGTGGGTGAGCTCTGCCTCTGTGTTCGGAGCTAATCGCTGTTTTGATTAGTCTTTTTCACCCAATCTGTTTGGACTGGGAGAACCTATCCCACGGCCATGTTGAATGAAAGGGTTTATCAGCTTAAGCTTGTTGTAAGGAGCCCGAGAGGTCTCATCTTTTCACCGTCAAGCGAGAGCGGCCCTCGGACACAAGTGTCCAGGCAATTAGGGACGCCGCGGTCGCAAAGGGAGATTACTGACACCGTCTCTTTCTTCTCCGCCGCATTGTTAACACGGGCCCTCACTGCATTAAGCCTCCAGATGATTAGCTCTGTTCTTGGAGGGCGACGGAGGACCAGATAACCCGGCGGGGGGGGGGGGGGGGGGAGAGGGAGAGAGGGAGAGAGAGAGAGAGAGAGAACTCAAAAAAATTGATTAATTGTTGATCAATGTCCAGTAAGTAGTACTTTTTTGTTTTTTATAATCTATACACCGATCAGCCACAATATTAAAACCACTGGCAAGTGAAGTGAATAACATTGCTCATCTCATTCCACTGGCACCTGTCCAGGGGTGGGATATATTAGGCAGCAAGTGAACAGTCAGTTCTTGAAGTTGATGTGTTGGAAGCAGGAAAAATGGACAAGCTTAAGGATCTGAGTGACTTTGGCAAGGGCCAAATTGTGATGGCTAGACGACTGGGGCAGAGCATCTTCAAAACGACAGGTTTTGTGGGGTGTTCGCGGTAAGGAGTGGTTAGTACCCACCAAAAGTGGTCCAAGGAAGGAACCGCAACAGGGTCATGGGCGCCCATGGGCTCATTGATGAACGTGGGGAGTGAAGTCTTGCCCGTCTGGTCCGATCCCACAGAAGAGCTCCTGTTGCACATATTGCTGTAAAAGTTCATGCTGCTCTGATAGAAAGGTGTCAGAACACACAGTGCATCACAGCTTGCTGCGTATGGGGCTGTGTAGCTGCAGACCGGCCAGAGTTTCCATGATGACCCCTGTCCACCTCTAAAAGAACCTACAACTGGACCATGGAGCAATGGAAGAAGGTGGCCTGGTCTGATGAATCACCTTTTCTTCTACATCATGTGGATGGTCGGGGTCAGGGTCCGATCCGATGGAGCATCTGTGGGATGTGCTGGAACAACAAGCCTGATCCATGGGGGCCCCACCTCGCAACTACAGGACTTAAAGGATCTGCTGCTCACGTCTTGGTGCCAGATACCACAGGACATCTTCAGAGGTCTTGTGGAGTCCATGCCTCCACGGGTCACAGCTGTTTTGGCAGCACGAGGAGGAGCTACACAATATTAGTGGTTATAAGTGGTGGTTTTAATGTTGTGGCTGATCGGTGCATATTGATTAATGGTTGTATTTTATGTGTTTTGTGTTGGGAGCATCATACTATTAATTGTTAATAGATGTTTGTATCAAAGGTGACTGCACCAAGAACATTAAGAAGACCAAACCAAAAATGCACCTTTGAGTATGAGTTGAATATCGTGCTAGAACAAGGCTACGACGGCATCAGACTTCTCGGTATTCTTATGCAGGAGTGTACATTCGATTTCTTCCTTATGTCTTAAAGTCACAGTCTAACGTCCTACAATACCAAAAAAGGGGCATATAACCTGTTTTTTATTCCATGAACTATCTTTTATTTTCAATATAAATCTTGTGAAAAACGAAGTGAGTCCTTTTTCTGTTGACGCGATCGCCTGTGTCCAATCTCCAAAATCGACTCTGTGTGTGCGGGAGAAACGCACAAATAAACGCACAAATAAACACCATCCAAAATACTTAGAAGAGCCGCGGTTTTAAATGTCGGCAGGGCTTCACTCGCCGCCTGTTCATTTTCCAGCCCCCGTGGTTTCTAAAAAAAAAAAAAACTCACAGGTGTGTGCTCTCCAGGTCTGGAGGCAGCCCGGTCGTACAATACGGTCTCTGTTGTCGTCAGTCAGCCTCTTTTTGTTAAGGATATACAAACGTCAAACATCATTAGATCATCCAGCTTATGTAGGTCTCCCGAAAATCTGACTGTTTGTGCGAATAAATCCCCGCTGGAGACGGGCGAAGCTGATTAAGTGGAACACAATTAAGGGCCAACTCTTGAGTTAAAGGTTTCGTATCAGGAATGTCAGTGCTCCTTGCCAAGTCTCTTTTCCACATCTCTCTTTTCATCTGTCATATAATTATGGTGCAAAGTAAGAGCCAGAGGTATGTACTTAGTGCCCCGATGGCTGGAAGAGGAATAAAACGTACAAACTGATGAGAAACTGATGATTGGAGAGGAGGAGGAGCAGGGTGATTATACGATTGTTTAGAGAAGCGGAGCCCTGTTTGGCGGGACCCGACGTGACGGCGTTTGCTCTCGTCCTTTTTTTTTTTTTTTTTTTTTTTTTAAAGACCGTCCCGTCACGAAAAAAAAGGCTAATCTGTTGCCGTTTAATATGGAGACTTAACCTCACATGTGGAACCACTTTTCCCGTTATCCCTCTTGTCGAGTTCCTCGTGCGGCCGGACACCGTCGAGAGGCGAAGGCCTCTGGTGCCCTTCGTCATTTCTCCTTCCTGCTCTGTTGCTCCAGGTGTTCGGCGTCCCCGCAGCCGAGATGTTCCGCTGACGAACGCGGTGACCGGGTCCGCGGCGCCTTTGTTTTCCTCTTTGCATCCAGTTTTTTTTTTTTTTTTTTTAAGGCTCTCGTAAAAACTCTCATAAGGGCTATATATTAGAAATAAATAAATAAATAAATAAAATGCTCATCTATAAATCTCCTCTCGAGTATACGTTCACCTGGAGTGTGGAGTTTGTCTCTTTTGACTCCGCTGTGGGGATCGGTCTGGGAAAAAATAATAATAAAAGAAAGCTGTGGGCTCGGGATTGCCGGTAGGGTGGAGCTAGGTTCATAATGTTTACTGTAATTACCTTCTCTAATTACTGGCATCGCAGAGGAGCAGCCGAATATTAAAGCAGCGTGTGTCCTCGCTGGTTCTTAAAAGCGATCCGCTCCAACCTGCGGCTTCTCCCGCGAGGTGACGCCGGATCACTTGACGGTTTTCGAGCGCCGAAACAGCGTCCTTGGCTGCAGACAGCTTTTGGGGAAAATATACGGTTCTGGTCCTTTCTCCTGAGAAGTGAAATATAAGCGCGACGGCCCATTTGTTTGATGCTTTCCTGCTCTCCCCTTGTCAATTTTTTTTGTCATGCACTACCCCTCCCTCCGCTTTTTTTTCCTCAACATCTGAACACGCTGCCAGTTGAAATACTGGAGGCTTATCTGGCTTGACCCCAAACTGAGGCGTTTCTCAGTGTATAGCAAAGCAGTTTATGAAAGTTCATTGATGGAGATGGCAGATTGCGTGTCTTTTTGTGGCTGGTTAGTTGCAGTTTTTTTTAGGGGAAGGGTTCTCCAGACACCGTGCAGGGATATTAAATAATAATATGCCGGGCTTGCTTGTCTGCGTGATTAATTTGAACTGCGCCTTGTGTCGAGCGGCGTTTCTCACTCTGCAGCCGCAGATCGTCTTGTATCTGATGTCATGCATTCACAATGCCGTGGCCAAATGGGAGAAGGGCCGTGCTGGTTGAGGCCGTTTAAAATATTTAAAATCCTTTTGTGTGGAAAACTGAAATGTGATTTGCTCCCACACTGATACTTTGGACTTGCAGATGTGGCCTGGTGGTTTTTTTTGTTGTTGTTTTTTTTATGTGGCTCAGAAGTCATTAAATTAGGAAAAGATTTCGGCCTGGTTTGTGTTTTTTTTTTTTTTTTTTTTTGCTTTGCAGCGCCCTGTGGAGGATTTAAATCTTTTGGTTTTTCCCTTTGCCGTACAGCTTATTTTCACAATGTGATTCCCATGAGTCTCCAAACTTGTTTTTCTAGAATTCTCTATTAATTTGGCGTTCTGATCTCCAATACAAGCCCTAGTTTCTGTGTTTGCTGAAGGACAGCAATAATAAAAAAAAAAAGATTGAAATTGAGCGTTCTCTTTTAAAGTTCTGTCCGTCTTTGATTTATAAGTTGCAGCCATTACATGTCACACAACATGAAATGAGTTTATACATTTGGGCTTGACCTGAGTGTGATTTATTTCATCACCCATTTCCCAACCTCAAAACACTCCTTTGAAGGCCTCTTCCGCAAAGTCTCATCACGTGAACACAGATAACAGACACTACTTAATGAACGTTGAAAGTGCACCTCCCTTCCAACCGGCCACGTAGAATGCCACAGTAATATACGCTTATTAAAGCTTGGTTTTTGGGGTTTAAACTCGGCGGTGACCCGGACATCAGGGATGGAGTTTTTCGATGATTTGTGTTGGCATCGCGTTAACCCCGAAGTTGAGCGCGAGGTCTTCCCAAAGAAGGCGTAAGAGCTGGGGTTAGACCGAGAGCCGTGGCCCCTCTGGTGAAGGGTGAACAGCTGTCGAGCGACGGCAGTTTGAGGGTCGAAATAATGACTGCAACATGTCCGCTTCCTTTACACGGAGCCACTGCAGCTGCTTGATCCTGCCGTTTAAAGTGTTTTCAAACGCTAGAATGTTGGCCTAACTTTTTAGTGGTTTTTTTTTTTTGTTTTGTTTTTGTTTTTTTGTTTTTTAATTTGAGCTTTTCTCTATGTTGGTGGGGAGTTTCTGGACTGGAGCGCCGCTGGGAAAAGTAAATATAGTTAAAGTTTAATGTTGGGAGGCTGTGCCACAGGCAAAGTGGGAACAGAGTGATCTCTTGTCAGTGGCCTCTGTTCACAAAGTGCGCTCTTAAGTTTATAATAAAACTTGGTCCCGATGACCTGTCCAGAGTACACAAGGTTACTGTAGTGTTTTGTTTTGGGTTGTTTTCCAAAAAGATCCCAACACCTCCTGTCCCTTTTTATTTCGATATGAGCAAGAGGAGGATTCTGCGCGGTGTTTCCGTCTGCCTCTCTCAAGCCCTCCTCTTTTAACTTATTGCTTATATTTCCTGCAAAGCGGGGTTTGGGATTACTTCTCTCTAACTAACCCTCCGTGCAGTTACGATTCATTATCCCACAATCAATTCATATTTAAAAAAAAACATTGAGGCCTTTGTTTGGACACAGGGTTTCAGGGTTTCTCTATTGGAGTAAAAACATGTTTGGTGTCCATGACCTCATTCCAAGGTCTCTGATAATTGCATTCGCAGACTGTAGGAAAAGGCTCTTAACAGCATCCCATAGCACAGCTATTCCCCCAAATGAATAGCACTCAGTCCTTCCCTCCTGCCAGTTCCAGCTTCCCAAAAGTGGAAGTGCTCCAATATTGCAATAATTGTATTGACATTGCATGGAACAGAGAGATCATGCTTTCATCCTTATTTGCGTGTGGATTTTTTAACATTTGCATACGGAGGGGTCCAGTGTTTAGCGGGGAATAATTTCATCAAAGCCTTTTGGAGTCGCAATTGTTTTGTATTTATGGACCTGTGCCGCCGTGCTTCGTTTTTTTTTTTTCGGCAGGCCCGAGTCTCCGGGTGTCGTTTGTAATGTGTGCCTCTCTTCCTGCGCACTTTCTCAAGCTCTGCGGTCCCCCTCAATGCCGGTCCCCCGTAATCTCCCCTGCTGCCTGCTCCTCCATCTCCTCCACAATATACTCCCTCGATAGGCCATGCACCCCACTGGGCTGTCAACATCCGCCAATAACGCTGAATTGCTGCAAATAAGAATGTTGGGCAACAATTCTAATCTACCCGTGTGGCAATGTGCATTGAATTTAAATCCCATGAAAACCCTTCAGAGTATTTGTCTCAGTGAGATCTGTCTGTTTAAACTGTTTATACTTGCACGCTCATTTGTCATTCGTTAACACTCTGGGTAACTGGTGGCACAAGCGTCCTCACGACTGGCGCTTAAAGGTTTACATAGCCCCTTCGGATCAAATGCGGCAGCACTGCCTCGTGTGTCTCCCCAGCGGCCTCCAGTCCGAGTCGCGGGTTCATCCCATCAGTATTGGTTCCGCCGCGCCACGCCATGCGCCTGTCGTGCAGTTCAGTTGCTGTGGTCGGCTTTGATACCACTGCGTGTTCCACATGTAATCCCTGCGAGAGAAACCACAGGGACTTGAGCACTCCTGGAAGGATGAAAGGAAACACTGAAACATGAAAACAGCCCTTCTTTCTGCTTGTTGTTATCCCTTTTGCCGGCGTTTATTTCTCATATTGAGCCGGTTGGCTCCGTTGCCGTTGGTTGAAATTAAAACCCAGTCGTGCATACGTGGACACATCTCCCAGGTTTTAAGTGTATCAACAGTTCTAACCCGTATCCCATTCATCAATGCGGCGATTCTGCATTTGAGTTGTATGTGTATATGTGTGCATTGAGCGGAGGTTCTCGGACATGCAATCACTCCCGACATTCGGAACACTCCTCGCTTGAGATTCTAAAATAGATGTAGTCCCCGAGGATCCGTGCACTCTGCGGATCTTATTTCCTTTCCAAACAAACATCACTCCCTCTCCGTGCCTCCAAATTAACTCTCCGCTGATTTGCAGTCAGAGCGAGTGTTTTTCCGGCTCCATTAGAAATGTAATTATTCACCCATTTACCCCTTTTATGAATTAATTGATCTTTTACGTTCAGGCCGTGGCGAGCGACTGCGGTAATTGCAGATCAAGGCGGGCTTCTGAGGGCCCAGGTGGAGGTGGCGGCAGGTGGTGGTGGTGCCGGGTCTCAGGCTTCAGATGTTTGGGCGTTGATGTGCTGTTAACGGCGGGGACTACGACGGCTCCGCTGGCAAAGTCGACGCTGCCCCGTAGCCTCACGCGCGTGGCACGCAACCCTTTGGCGGTTCGGCGCCCTCCAACAGGTGTCAACGTCGCTCAAGTTGAGTGGAAGGGAGCGCTGGGGGGGGGGGGGTCAGTGCCACAGAGCTCCACTTCAAACAAAGATTACGGCACACTGATACGCCAGGCTAATGGGTGTAAAACAGCGTGGCCCTTTTTTTTTTTAATATATGAGTGCCATCGGTAAATAAGCCGGGTTTACTTTGCGTCGGCGGCCACAGGCACGGTGGTAGGCTGTGGCCCTTTTTTGTTACTGCGCGAGGAGCCTTGATACTGGACACCACTTTGGAGCTTCTCAGCCTTTTCTAGGTGAGATAAAAAAATAAAAAATAAAAAAAAAAGGCGACATAAATCATTGGAAAGGAGCTGATTATACCGGGGCCTGTGTCTTTGCAGCTTCTGGATACAGTTGGGAGGGGGGAGGCGGACCCTGTTCCTCTGGACTACTGGAGCAATGCCTCATCAGCTCCCACAATGCTCCTCAATATATGCAAAGCCGTCACTTGACAGGGCTTGTTAGGCATCAATGCCGCACTGCCGCTCCAAAGATTTATTTCAATACAGACTATTACTGTTAATAAAGTCCCCTCTCAGCCTCTATCTCACTCCCTTTGTGGCTTTGCCCGTCCTTAAAGGAGCAGCGGAGGGGAGATCCAAACCCGCCCCCCCTTTTTTTAATTTTTTTTTCCGCCTCCTTTCCTTCTTCGGTGCCGTCGAGGATGAACAAATCCCCTCACGCGCTGCGTACGACCGTTATTGAAAATGTTTGCCGCGGTGTTTCAGTTCCTCGCGTCAATCCGCAGATGAACCGTGATCCGAGACCTTATTTAATCTTCGGTCCATTCATTTGCGGAGAGATAATGTCTCTAACGATTCCATTAATTCCCTTCTTTCTACATTTGTCTTTTGTGGCATAACCATAAATCGTCTCCGCCCCTTTGTACAGCTGGAAGGTCGCTTTTGACCGAGAAACGACTGCAAATCGTCATGGAGATTGGAGATTGGAGATGAATTGAACAGAATGATGTATTTATGTTGGATCGCCTTCGGTGGCCTTATTTTAATGTTCACATCAGGAGAAGGAGCCATATTAAATTGTAAACATGTCTTATGACTTTGTGATCCCTCAGGGAAATGGACTGCAGGGTAAATATGTCAATGTGCCGAATGCAGAGCAACCCCGACACACGTCTAAATACAATTTTGGTGAGGTTAATGGAGTCCTTGCCGGCCGTAATTATGGTCAGTGCGGGTTGACTGCTCTATTTGTTTGCATTCAAAATGTACCTCTAACAGGCGACGTTTCCCTGAACACGTCTCCTTTTTGTCCGAAACGCTATCAGCACTTTGAACGGGAGACTGTGACCGGCGTATCCTGTTTTATTCTGGGACTCCGCGCAGGGCTCTGTGCCACTCGGCCTAATGAAACACAACCCTGTAGAAATTAAGGAGGCATTTGGAGCTGATCAAATAAACCTTCCGCTGTCTATTCTTGACACCAGATTTTCCCACAAATTGTTCAGAGGTTCCTGGCTGTCGACTGAGGGTTTTTTTTTTTTTTTTTTTTTGTTTGTTTGTTTTTTTTTTTTTCTCCCCCCGATTAGGGAAGCGATCATAGATTTGGGCTGAGAAAGATCGAAATTCTCTGCAGTATCCGAATGCATTTCTGATTTATGACTTCAAGGCGGATAAAAACTTATAATGAGAATTTTGTTGACAGCCCTTTCTACAAGGAATTATTAAGTCTTGAAGTGTAATTGCATGACAATGGCATATGGTACATTGTCCTTGGGCATCATTTATTTCTCCTCCTTAACTTTGATTCGGGCTCTTCTGTCTTTGTGAAAGCAGCCTTGCACACAGATGGCATATTGAGTGTGAAGCTCGAGGACATCCAATCAAAACAGCTGTAGGGATGCGTGCGCTTTGAACAGGAAATAATTCTCTGATCCCGATCGAGTCTTTTAGGAAATTGTCGTCGCCCCGCAGCGCCGCGTTGCTATGGGACCTGACTGACGGGGACTGTATTGTACTTAAGGCTTCCGAAACATCCAAGTCAACCCTGGGCAATCTTGGGCAATTAGTTCAGTTAATCATCAAGATCTAAAGGCTGAGCGACGGAAGGAAAGCCGGAGAGAGTGAGAGGGCGGAAACGAGAGATGAGCCGCACTCAAGGAGACATATGAACAAACTGCTCGAGTGTGAAAGACGTGGAGCCGTCGCTGTGCCTGTGCCTGTGCCTGTGCCTGTGCGCGTGCGTGCGTGTGTGTGCGTGTGCGTGTGTGTGTGTGCTGGGCGAAGCAATTAGCGGCGGTTCGGTTTCCGTAACTCATTGTGGAACGGGCCATGGAACAGAATCTAAGAAATTATACAACATGACATCATTTTGCTTTGGTCGTTGTATTCCACGGCAATACCGTACAGGCCTCGGCGCCTTTATGCCGTCGTTTTTTTGGGTTGTTTTTTTTTTTTGCGCGACGTGTGAAATCCGCCGACTGGATCTCTCGGTGAAGCGGTGCGGCTCGGCCGGCGCCTTTGCGAGCTCATTAAAGAAATAATGGCTGCATTGACGCGTCTGTTTTTCCCTGCCAGGGATGTCCTCGTTCCACAGGGCACGGTACGACAGCCCGAGCCGGGCCGAACCGGTCCGGGCTGCCCGCTCGGCCCGGACCACCCAGATAGATGAAGTGGGGGAGACACAAGTTAACATTGTATTCCCCTCTGGGAAATAGGCCGTGTCACAAAACGGCTTCCCAGCCTTGCTGCGTCCCAGAGGCGGAGGCAGAAGACCGCAAATTGCAAAACGTCATAATATAATATAATACCGATTGTCTTTCATCTCGCATGATAACGTCTGTTTGAATTGGACTTTTCTTTCGGGGGGGGCGGCGTTGTTTTTTGGGGTTTCTTGAGTCCATCAGCTACGATAACGTTTCCCGGGAGGCAGGAAACCGTGGAGGAGGTTCCTTTTGACAGCTCCCCCCTGCAAGACGGACTGTTAAAGACGCTCATCTCTCAGTGACTGTTCCACCTCAGCGCCCGCGACTGGCGCGAGCCCGTCCCAGGTGCCGGCGTGTTATTAGAAGGTGTTTAGATTTCGGGTCGAGCGAGGAGGTTTTTTGCGCTGAGGTGCGGATTAAAAGGACTCCGTGCGGCAGGAAATGTTTTGAGGCCGCGACCGCAACGTGCGAACACGAGGGCGCTTTGGGGTCTGATTTTTTGGCACGTTCTCTCGTGCAATGCACCAATATTGTTTTTGGAGGGGGGAGAGAAACCTGACTACGCAGGTATTGCTGTCGGTGGCTCAAAGGAAGGGAACACAAGAGCTTGACCAGTTGTTCCGTTGCCCTAAAAGAATAAGAATAAATGGAGAGGACGTTGAGGATAATCTGGGCTCCCTCTTTGTATATATCCTAAAGTTGTTATTATTATTATCTTTATTATTACTATTTCACCTTAGTTGTTTATTAAGTAATGATAATGCATGTTATTCAGGAGTGTATCAGAAGGGATTTTTACACTCCTGTCCGTCCTCCCCCTAAATTAAGCGGAATGTGCTTATTAATGAGACGTGCACGTAGCTGCATGCGGCGTATTCTCCGCTCCCGACAAAACACAAACACATCACAAAGACTGCTTTGACTCCCTTGAGGTCGCTCGGCGCGCTGCACTCAGGGTTTAGTTCGTAGTTTACGGAGGCAAATGCAAGCGGTTGAAAACCCACCCTGCCCTGCGGAACACCGCAGACACTATTTGTTTGAGGGACCACAGTTTCCTGGTTGGTATTTGGCCGTGTGCTGAGCATGCCCGAGGTGCTGTTTTTTTTTTTGTTTTTTTTTTTTTTTATCCCGAGCCCTAACGCCCAATGACAACAAAGTACTCGAGGGCGCTCAAAGGAATGTTTTTGTGGACTCGGGCCAGTTACCAGGTGGGGCTTAACCCCATAATTACAGTAGGACTGAATATTACATTGCGTGTTACGCCTCTTTAGATGCGAGCCCGGGGCGGGATAAAGAGGTGAGCCCCCGCGGAACAAGCTGCGCGGCGGTGACCTCCAGCTTTGCCCATTGTGCGACTGCAACGCCGCTGCCATGTCATCGCGTTCCGCCGCCCCGCGGAACAATGTGCGGCGGTCAGCCGCGTGTATGGATGTCGGTTTCACTTGAGTCTGGCAGAATGTTTGTATTTCGAGGAAACTTTCTGTTTTGGGGTTGTTTTTGTTTTTTTTGTTGTGTTTTTTTTTTTTTTTATCCGTTGCCATGAAGCATTACACCGAATGCCACTCACGGGCCATAGGGACCGGGCGTCAAACTGTATAGGTTCACTCAATCCTGTTAATGTGGAACAGCATTTAATTGGATCCGCTTTACACTGCAGTGTGCGTCTGTGTCCGCGGAGCAACATGGCCGCCGGGGTCTAAGCGCCGATCACTGTGAATGGGGCTGAAAGGCAAAGAGGAGGGCCGCGGTGTCCACACAATGGGTGCCCCAGCGTGAATGGACGTTTCCCTCGCCGCTCGGCTCGCTGTGCGGGGGTCTCTGTCCATCCCCGGTGCATAACATCACCACCTCTGCCACCGGAATTTACGGTCCGCTCTTCATTCCACCTCGACGTCGATGTCTCCGCAACCTCATGTCGTACTTGCATTTGTACCTTGCATTTGCATGTTTTTTTACCATCTTTTTGCGGCCGCTGTTTGTGTTTTTCAGCGTCGTGGTTCAATGTGTGAGACTTTCATGGCCGGCAGTCTCTGCTTCCATGCTGTTTTGTTGTGCGTGTGACAATAAAAACCTTGAAACCTTTGGTGTAGAGCCGACAAGTTTTCCCTGTTTTGGGAAGTTGATCTTGTTTGGATAAATCTCTTTACAAGGACAAAGCTTTTTCGACTCTGAGTGGGTATTTGGCAACCGCTTAAGCCAAACAGTTTATTTAGAATTCACGTTGGGAAACGACATCTGCTGGAAACACGGAGGCCAGCAGCGGGGTGTCGTCTGACATTTTGGGAGATACTTGGGAGGGTTTTTTTGATTTCTTTGTTGTTGTTTTTTTCCCCCTGTGGCTTTCCTCCGCTGCCATTGTTGTCGCCACTCGTGTCACATCGGGAAAGGAAGCTTTGCTTCCTGACCAGAGACAAAATAAATCTGATACGGACGCCGTTCCTTTTGTCGCGTTTGGGAGGGAGAACTGTGTCGACGGCCAATCGTGCCGGACTGTAGAACGGGCGTCGCAATCCCAATTTTCCACCGCGAGGGCCCCGTAAGATGTGCAGGAATACATGTTGTCCACGCCCGCCCCGCGCTGTGTGTTGTGAAGAAGGAATCTAAATGCAGCGTGACCGGGTGTTGTGGAAGTCTTTCTGAGCGTCGTCACCTTTTCACCCGCGGCTCCTCCTTCCCCCAACGCCTCCCTCGCTCTCGCTCGACGAATTCCGTGACACAGAATTACAGTGTTCCAGTGCGGAGCGGGAGGGGAGGCTGAGGACAGGGAACGCCGTGAGAGAGGGGGGGTTTAAAAAGGAAAATGAGACTGATCTTTATCTCATATGAGCTTCGGTAGGCGCTTTCTGACAACAACCAGGAACAGGGAGAAAATCTGTGACGTGGAGAAGAAGGATAATATTATAATCGGCCATAACTTTATGCATTCTCTGTATTCTATTTTTTAACTTCTATGCATTCAATGTCCACTTATAATGTATTTCTTTGCACTTTGTCTTCATGCTTTTTGTGTTTTACGTAAAGCACTTTGAATTGCCTTGTTGTTGAAATGTGGTAAACAAATAATCTTGCCTTCGTCACACCTTTCTAAACTAACATGTACTGTCATCTGCCATGATAACCAACACTTTATTATTAATACCACACGCCACATTGCTGTATCTTATATTTTAATCAGTTTGCGTTTCTTTGTAAATTCTACTCCGTATGTCATGCCATTTTTATTTTGTATTGATATATTGAGATAACTTGGGATGACTACTCTTACTTTCTGTACTCACTTACCTCAGGATCGGCTGTAATGCCCGAGGTGAACTTTTATTCCAGTCTAAAGGATTTACCCATTAACAGCAGTAGTCCCCATCTCTTTCTTTAACACACACACACACACACACACACACACACACACACACACACAGGCACACAGGCACTGGAGCACATTTTATCTTGCCGAGAGGCCGTTTCTTGTGTTTTCCATCAGTGGTTCCAGTGGAATGACAGCGTAGGTAGGCAGGGAAAGTGGGGCACTGGTGCAAACTGCTCCTGGGAGACGGTGGATAGCAATTTGCCGGGCGGAGAAGGTGCGCGAGTGAGTGGGCCCCCGCTCGGAACAGCGCTGCCTTTTGTGTCTGCCTGTTCTGACGGTTATTTATAAACCCCCGTAAACCCACAGCGCATTCCAGGCTGCTGCAGACGGCTGGAGAGTGGCACCTCGGCCGTGTGGGTCCTCTTTGTCTCGGTGTGCACACTTCCATTCCACACACTGAATTAGTAATGACATCGCTGTGTTTTACTCCGATCTGGACGGAGGGAGGGGGCGACTGGAAAAGTAGTATCGGTGTCGTTTTTCATATCGAATTTCTTGTGCATACAAATTCTGTGCTCATATGCATGGGAAACTGCACTTAGCTCGCATCCACGGAGTTATTTTGCCATTTAATTTGGTCTTGGCGTTCGCGTTTTTTATGACCTCTGCTTGTGGGCGCGAGCCATGACTCATATTAATGGGAGGACCTACTTTCCTGGCAGGGCCATTCTTAGTTTAATGTTAGCCTATTACTGAACTCTAAGTAAACTACTCATAGTGCAACTCTGTCTCCAGTGGGACTCATCCATCCTGTTTGGTGGAAAAAAATAAATGAATCACATTTACCCTGACCGGCTTCACAAACCATTATGGGATTTAACCACATCCAGGGCTTTTTTTTTATTTTTTATTTTTTTTTTATTGTGATTTGGCACTCTAGTTTAAAGGAATTGTTTACTGTTCCACTCCCTCTTGTCACTCCTCCTGTTGATGCTTAGTTGTTGAAACGTGCTGTTCGGTCCTGGAATAAAAGAATATTTTCATCTGTCTCTGAAGGGTGGATCTGTCTCTTTCTCTTTTTCCTCTCGTATCTCACTCCTCTCTCTCTCTCTCTCTCTCCCTGGCGACGGCAAGCGCCTGGTCCAAGTCCAAGCCCCGGAGAAAACCTCTTTCCTACCGTTTTCAATGGGCTCCACTTTTCGGTTGACACCAGAGACGGTGTGAGCCCGTGCAGATGGAAGCGCGTGCTGTATGGAGGCTGTGGCGAAGTGGGAAAGCTCGCTCTGGACCTGCTTGTTTGTCTTTGCGGGGTTGACGCGGGTGGACCGGCCCGGCTTAAATGCTGAGATCCGTGATTGTGATTGCAAACAAAGTAAAAACAAACAAAAAAAAAAGATGCCCCATCCCCCAACCACCCACCCACCCACCCTTCTTGCAACGTGGTCGACGAATGATCGTATCTTTGGAACGTTAAAGCCACAGAGTTTTTCTTCTTTTTCCTTCCACCTTCCCGATTATTTGGCAGACTTTAAAAGACTTTTCCCCTCCTTTTAAACGTTAAGCCCGATGACAAATTTCTGCGGAGCTCACGGAGACCGACCTTTTTTTTTTTTTTTTTTTTTCTAGCTCGGCGGTACAGCTTGAAATGTTTAAAACGCCGGAGCTGGGGGAGACACACTGTCTATCGGAACGGTGATTAAAAACGGGGAAAGCGCAGTGGTCCGCCAGGCCGGCCCTGCGCCTCCTGAGCAGCTTTTGTAGCTGCATTTATTGAACGTGTTGTTAATGACCCGCCCACCGCTCCGTTACAGTAGAGCGCCGCCGTCTCCCTTGGCGGTCGTGAAACACTTGACCTTTATGGGTGGAGGATAAATCTTCCCGACGGGGAAAGCCAACCGGAGGGATTGCCGGTTCGGAAGCCGCCTCGGGCGTCCCGGAGTCATACGAGGTTAAGGCTTTGCGGTGTCAGGGCGTCCGATCGAGCTTCGCACCTCAACGTGTCATTTCCTCTTGGGCCCTTGTCTCTCCGCCTTCGCCTTCTGCGTGGTGACGACAGAAGGAGCCATGGCTGAGAACCCGACGCCGACTAATACCCGATTTGGTTCCCCGTCAACTGCACTAGATCACAAACGTACTCGACAAACGGCTGGAGGATCAATGCGGAGGATCAAGATGAGCGCTACGTCACCCTTGTCTCGAAAAGCTGTTGAGCCACTGAAATAAGATACAACACGAGTCTGTCGGAAGCGACAGCTTGAGCCTCGTGACCTCCGCCCGCCGCCACGGGAGGCCTCAGATCTTCACTGCCGGGATGGCGGAGCAGAATTACAAACGGTCGGGGACGAAGGGCTTAGTGCACCATTTTACACTCCCGCCGCCTTTTCGCTCCACGGTGCTGCGAAAGTGCCGAACGGGCGCTTCTCAAAACACTGATTTAATTTCTGAGATGAAGGACGTGAATATCCTCACTCGAGATGGAATAAAAAATAAAAAATGAAACTGCATTTGTTTGTTTTTGTTGTTGTTGTTTCCTTGCAGTCCCAGGGAAACGGGGGGTTGCCTGGAGGTCGACAGCGGACGTGTGTCGAGGCCGCTCTGTTTCAGCCTGGATATTAAAGGCTTGAACTTTGACCCCCCCCCCCCCATCAGAAACGGGTTGCGGCCCCCTGTCAACCCTGGCGCTGAGCCGACCCCCCTCCGAAAACCCACTCTGTTTCTTTACCACTAGTTTTAACTCCATCTGTCAGTCGGACAATTAGTCTGTCTTTCCCAGTATCCGTCGCCCCTCCCCTGTGTTTTTCTTGCTGTTTTGCTTGGCTTTGCTTCCCCTACCATGTCGTGTGGTTTTAGTTGACGTATTTGTTTATAAAATGTTCCTGTCAATGCCATCAACTGTAAAGGAAATTATAACAAATTGCATTTTTGCAGCATATATGATATTGCTTTAAAAAAAATTGCTGTGAGTTTGCACCGTTGCTGTGGATGCACGTAGAAGCTGCAGCTCGGTACTTTACAGGTTTCTCACCTGCGTTCTGGTTGTTGACAACCCTCAAGTCCTGCTGACATGACATGACACTGCAAAACCACTGTTTGTCTTTGGGATAATGCCCTTTTTTTTCCCTCGCCGCCAGAACACTCAGCCATTGTTTTTCCTGGTGCAATTTTTATTGGAATTCCTGCTCATTTAAACAACAAAATCACTTGTCAGTGAGAAACACCTCAAATTGGTTCCTTCACAGCTTATATGAATGTCCTCCTTTCTCAATCCAAATGGAAATTGCATTGAAAATCCTCCGCTTTCCCTCTTAACTAGAAATCTCTACTCCGTCCGGAGTGTTTAGATGGATGCTCGTGGTTCACATTGGCCTCTAATATAAGCACAACATTTTCTGTCCCGAGACATTTCGGAGACGACCAGAAGTAAAGTGACACGGACCCTATTGCGGTTTTTCACCGGCACCATTTGACTGCGGAACGCTGCATGAATATGTATTTGTATCCTTGAAGGAATTTTTGTTGTTGTTGTTCTTTTTATTTATTCTTTTTATTTTTTATTTTTTTCCTTCATGGCACGTCTCGAAATGCCACCCAGAGCCGATCGATATTCACGTTGCGTGGTCGTTGGTGGTAATGAAAAGCTCAAGCGCAAATACAAATTTTTGCCTTTGGGTGAAAACAGCCAGCCGTTACAGGCTGATCTGATTGGGCTTGTGTAATGCTGAATTATTTGAAAACTGCTAAAAGAGGTGGTGGGGAGTGATCCGAGAAGGAGGCGTGCGTCAAGTAGAGCAGCGGGGGCTTAACAATGCGGGGAGGCATGTGGAGGATCTACGAAGGGTGTCCAGATGTACAGCTCAGCCATAAACCTGTGAGGCCCGCCTGCAGCGGCCAAAAACAGATGTGCTTTTTAATGAGCGTAACATGAGAGGAGGAAATAGGTTAATGGATGGATATGAAGTGTCACAACGCAAGCCCATGTGACGGTGGAACTCAATCTGCTCCAGGAAATGGGAAGTGGGCGCTATAGCATCTCCTCCCCTCTGGAGAAGGGGAACCAATATGGACGCCGCATCCCATCATTATCGCCAGGAGCCTGCGGCGGCGGGGCCACGTCGAGATGTCGCTCTTTATTACGGGCGAGAAATCGAGCTCCTAAGACACCTGCGATGGAGGACGGTCGTGTGTGTGTGTGTGTGTGTGTGTGTGTGTGTGTGTGTGTGTGTGTGTGTGTGTGTGTGTGTGTGTGTGTGTGTGTGTGTGTGTGTGTGTGTGTGTGTGTGTGTGTGTGTGTGTGTGTGTGTGTGTGTCGGCCACAAGACAGTGTGTTGTTTTTATGGAACAGCGCAGATGCAGTGTATCATTGTGATTTATGAGAGTCTCGTTGGCTCCGATAGAAGCGAACCAAAAATACCCTTTTCCAAAGGCAGGGGTTGTATATCTTTCCCACATATGCCACACATTATGTATATTGTGCTTTATTGGGGAGGGTTATATAACTTTATAAAAGAAGTCCTGCAGAGTTTTTTGTTCGTATATCTTCGTATAGCAAGACATATTGAAGTACCGATACTATTCCCAACATTACCATAAATCAATATCCAAGCAGAAATTGCATTAAAAACAATCCTCCGCTCTCTTTCTAAACCACAAATTTATCTACTCTATCCGGCACGTTGAAACGGATGCTCACGGTTCACATAGGCCTCAAATCTAAGCACAAAAGAAAGCGTATCAAATGGATGTGGCCCGGACGAAATTACACTTTCCCTGTGAATCTCCACCTGGAGGTAAGAGCTGATAATGTGTCTACAAAATGCAGTCTCCTTTCCATAAATATTAATGTGTGATATTGAGGCGGTGGGCTCCCAGGGTTGGCGAAATGGGAGTTAAATGGGGGGTCACGCAGAGGTCACAGCAGGAAGGGAGCCGCCTAAATGGCGCCCAACCCCCCTCCGCTTATTCTCTGCCTGGAACCTCATTTCTATTATTTATGCGTTGTTGCTGTGGATGCCCCTGCTAACTTTAACTAATTGAGCAATTTTGATCAAAGAAAATTGAAAATAATCTTGCAAATCGACTTAATATTCTGAAATGTAATTGTTCTGAGGAGCCTCAACATGCAGAGGGGTATTTAATGTGAGGGATAAAGTTGTTTGTGTGTGTGTGTGTGTGTGTGTGTGTGTGTGTGTGTGTGCGTGTGCGTGTGCGTGCGCCCATGTGCGTGGGTCGAGCCATTACCGAGATCCAGCCCATACAGTATTAGATTACAGTGTGAGCATGTTGAAGTACTTTTGGCAGACGCCATGCAAAAATGTGAAAAATGCGCGGCGCTGTCCAAGTCATGAGGTGGACCGTAATGGTGAGTGTACAGTGTGATGCCAACCCCAATGGGTCGTGCTACGGCCCAGGTCGACGGTTGGAGCGGGGCCAGGCTGCATCCCTATCATCTCGCTCTGTTAAACCCAGCAGGCCTCCACTTGATTTGACGCTTCAGCGACAGAGATTAGAAAATGGAGTTCAGGCAGTGTCCTACTTCTGATGTGGGACGGGTTTTTTTTAGGTAGAGATTTTTGTTTTGTTTTGTTTTTCATATGCTGAAATGATATTGGGTTCATAGCTTTTAACAGCCCCTATTATGCCCATCACCCATGATCCATTTGCAAGATATTTAACCCAGTTAAGGGTCTTAAAATATCTAAACTATTCTGCCGATGGGTGAAAAATAACTATGTACCAAGAAATGTAGACGAACTATAAGGAATGCACCGATTTATCGGCCGTACATTGGTACCAGCCGATATTCGCCTTGTTGACTGTCATCAGTCAATCGGCAAATAAGATGACATTCACCGATGGCAGTGGCCCATGTTTTTTATCCATTCGAGGGAACAATGCCATCCGCAATCAATTTTAGAAGACGTGGATGCGGCTCTCTGGAGTGCTCCAAGCAGGAAGTGATGCTGCATTCATGGGGACTCGGAAATCATCTGTGTCGGCCAAATTGTTATTTTAAACATGGGTATCGGCCCAGAATTTCACAATCAGTGCATCCATGCAATTTTCCACATAGTTCAGCATTTCTTTACTGACAGGTGTTAATATAATAAGTGTGTGTGTGTGTGTGTGTGTGTGTGTGTGTGTGTGTGTGTGTGTGTGTGTGTGTGTGTGTGTGTGTGTGTGTGTGTGTGTGTGTGTGTGTGTGTGTGTGCAGGCAGCAGTACTGCGGGGGTTGGGTTGGGGGGGGGTGCACCCCCCGCTGAGGTGACCTTTGGCCTCGCAGAATGTAGGCCCCGGGGGGAGACCCGCGCCTGCGGGGAGACAATGCTGCAGATACCTATTCAGCTTTGGCTTTTTACTCCTTTACAATTCCCCTGGTTTTACGCTGCATTCTTCCCTAAATACAAACGTGCACGGTGGAGTCCAGCCATACAGAGTCCACGTCTGGATTTAGAGCCGGCATTCAGGGAGCAGCCTTTGTGCCTCCACACTAGACTGGAGGGGAAACACCCCCCACCGCCCTTTCTGGGTCTCTCTCTCTCTCTCTCTCTGTTTCTTAGTCCCCCCTCCTCCTCATTTTCCTCTGTTATTTCCCCTAAACCTCCTGACATTCTGACACCTGTTTTCTTCACAAAACCGTTAATTTATCACTGAATTAATAACTGAGATCCCACAACGTGTCTGGCAGTCGGTGACATGTCCTGACTTGGGAAGAAGTGGCGTTGCCATGGTAACGCGGCCTCTGTCAGAAAAGCAATTTAACTAGTGCTTGGGTCTGCGCCGTCAATGTACCTCCAAATACAGTATATAATGGGAAAGATATGAATCATCGCCGGAATATCACTGATTAAAGAGTTGGTGGTCTGAAGCGATTAATTGGAAAAGAGATCTGGATGTGACAAAGCTGTCCGTAACAAATTTGACGGACTGGAAATATAACCTTTTACTTTCGCTCAGGCAACCAAGGGGATGCTCTGAATAACTGACTGACAGATTTGTTCCATTAAGATTCCAGAGTACAGTGCGCTACAGCCTTGGTTGAGGGGGAAAAAAAAAAAAAAAAAAAAAAGACAAAATGTAGTATTTGTAGAACTGAATTGTGAGGGGAGAACTGCATTTCGACAGAAAGTTTGGAGAAAAGGTCGGCCCCTCGGAAAGAGGGAAAGGAAGGGGACGGAGACGTGCGATTCGTGGGAGGCGTTGTTGCAACCTCCGCCGGGGTTTGGCGCTCCCGCCGCTCTGGGAAGCAGCAGGCAGAAGGGTATGGTTAAGTCACAGCCCAGCACGATATGTTGGACAATGCTGTGGACGCAGCGGAAGGCCAAAATGTGGTCTGAGGCCGGTTTTCGACTTGTTTTATACATGGAGTTATGAAAGCTGTAGGAAGGCTGCGGGAACCCACCCAGAAGAGAGTCGCAGCGGTTGAGTCCGGAGAGCCCAACTGGGAGAATTTAAGTCAATACGGTTATTCCACCCATCTTGCTTAAGATCAAGATAACGTAGGCGTAGGAAAAGGTAACCAAATTAGTAATTTGATATCCATTTTCCCGGGCAAAAAAAAAAAAAAAAAAGTCAACATTATCGCAAACCGCAATTCATATCTTTCAAAGGCTTTTTCATTTCTTTTTCTTTTTTTTTTTTTTTTCTTTTTTTTTTTTCGGCCTGAAACACAGGGCTCGGTGAGCTCCTTCCCCCAATATTCCAGTACTTCCCCGCGTTCCCTCCACAGTATACCTGTAAGGGCCAGAGATCACACAGCCTGCAGACAGATGATACAAAAAGAAAAAAAGAAGAAAACCCCAATGAAATGGAAAAAGAAAAGCCCCCACGATCCCTGTGGTTGTTGTAGAGAATATCAGAAATAAGGGAATGCTCATATCTTTAAAGGCTTCATAAACCACCAGCCAAGAACTATGGGAAGACGCCCAGGCGGGCAGCCACTGATCATCTGGCGGTTGCCACTTCTTAAGAGATCTCCCACAGTGACGAATCCACAGTAGGTCATTTTCAACTCCCTTTTTTTTTTTCTTCTCTTCCCCTTTCTTTCTTCCCCTTTTCTTCTCTGCTTAAACTAAATTTAAGTCAGACTTGGGCGTTGATTTCCTCCGTGTACTCTTTATTTTATTTTTTTTACTTTTCACTGAATAGTGTGTGTGTGTGTGTGTGTGTGTGTGTGTGTGTGTGTGTGTGTGTGTGTGTGTGTGTGTGTGTGTGTGTGTGTGTGTGTGTGTGTGTGTGTGTGTGTGTGTGTGTGTGTGTGTGCGCGCCGAACACAAAGCACCTTGTCAATTATTTCCCCCTTTTCACAAATGGATTATATGGGTAACGTATTCATGCACTGAGAAACCCCCGGCAGGTTGAATGGAATAACAAGAGTTCTATATCTCTATGTATGAAACCATATGTAATTATACGTTCCAAGGCAGTAGGTAGTAGCAGGAATGGAGATTTAAATCATTATTCTGTAAATGGCGCAAGAGCTCGACAAAAGGCAACAGCGCCTGCATTATGGTGAATGTAATATTTAGCCCTGGTACTTTTTTCCCTTTTTTTTTTTTCCCCCCAATCCAAATTTTTTTTTTTTTTTTTTAAGGATGTTTTGCCTTCTAAATATGTGTCCTCCATATTATATCCAATTGTACATCCCTGCCACTAATGCGGCCGAATACAGCCCATGCACTCTTTTGTATGAGGGTGGTTTCCCTTTGTGGATCTGCCTTTTGTGCGGCAGCATCAGGCCGACGCCTCGGGCCGGACTCGCCCGGTGAAAAGCGAATCCGCGAGGAGATGGATGGTGAATGGTGCGTGATGGCTGGAGGAGTTCATTCCACTCCACTTTCCTCAGCAGGATCTAGAGGCGTTCGGACAACCGGGCTCCAAATAGCGCTCAAATGGTTACTGACAGAGGCAAAATTTCCCTGCAGCATGGGGGCCCTTGGCTGAGAGAGGTTGGGGGGCGGGGGGGTGGTCGAGTAAAATGGGTGGCTTGAATGGGTAAGTCGGCCCAAAAGTGAAGCAGATGTGATGTGAGTGTGTTCTCAACTCGGTAAGTACTGCAGGGAGTGGGGGGTCTCGGCTGTACCTTGTCTCTCCTCCTCAACCACAGAACGCTGCTTGTGCAGTGCAACGGTGCAAAGAACCGTGAAAACAACGGCCACGCATGACGCAAACTAAGGAGCTGAGGATTTGAAGATTTTGTTTCACTTTTATTTATTTATCTATGTTTTTTTTGTTGTTGTTGTTGTTGCTGCATTCCTGACTTTTAACTTCAAATGATTCGGGGGCAGCAAACCGGTCCAGAGGTTTAATCGCAGGAACCGCTCCCCGTGCACTTTTGGAAGCCGTTTCTTCAGAATCCACTCGAGTCGGACGGGTGACGACGACCTCCTCGCCCCGCCGGCGAGTGTCTACGCTGCGTGCCACGGAGCCCACCCCGCTCGGGGGCCGACGGGTTCTCCCCGTGTCGATCCCTCTCGGCCCTCCATGGCGCCGCCCCGCTCTTGCTCGCCTCGGGGGAGGGGGGGGGGGATCTGCAGCCATGCGTGATCCAATTAGCGTGATGAGCAGCGGGCCTATCACAGGCCTAATGCCCCAGTGTCGGGGAGGGTAAATGGATTGTTGGTATGGATCTCCATCTCTCCCCAGAGTCTTAACAGTCGGCGGGGTCTCCACAGGGGTTATTGGCATAGTTAATCCAGTGTGTAAGTATATCGCCAGTCCATCCTGCGTGTGCATGTTCATAATGAATAGAAATGACCTTGCAGCACGCCCGGGAGAGTGGCCGAAATGCAATTTATTTATTTATTTTCTCTTCTCCCCCCATGCTCCTCTCCCCCACTCTCGATCCTGATTCCGGTTTCATAAGGCTGTGCGTGTGGGGGCATCTATGAAACCGTTCCCACCTCCCGGTTCCCCGTGTCCTCTTGCCTGAGGACTGTGAATAAAGCAACATAGTGAAGAACAAGATGCGCCGCAACTACAAAGATCCGCCGGGTGTCAGGATGAGCAGCTCTGACTCTGCCTTTTCTAGGAAACAAAAGGCACTTGAGAATCGAGAAGATGATGTGTTTTTACAGTGTAGCGTGTCACGTCACCATCTTTATTTATTGTCCAGACCATAATCCACAGCCTGCGGCTCTCCACAATGAGACAGTGTTTTGGAGCAACAGATATTGTGCTCTCTGTGGCACGAGATCCTCATGTTTTGTGTTCACAGTGAGGGAAGAGCAGCTCCTATTGTGGGAGTGACAGAAGCTGTGGGTTGGGGGGGGGTTGGGGGGGGGTTGGGGAGGGGGGCGGAATCCAACCATTGTCTTCAACTTTTTCCAGCCGCAAATGATGCCCTCGGCGAATTCCTTGCCTTTAACATCTTGTTACTACGCTGGAAGGGACGTTGGGTTTTGTAGCAAAGTTCAGCCCGGTCAGCGGCGGAGGTGAAAATTCATTACAAAAACTACAGTCTGTAATGATTTTTTGTTATGCGAGTATGACCATTGTAGTCATGAGGTCTGGTGTCCGCCCCGAAACCATTTGTCAACTGGCGTTTCACAACCAAACCAGGAGGCATTTCGCTTCTTCTTTTTTTTTTTTGTGTGTGTGCGCTCTGGTGAAATCCAAGCGCAGGCGTAGCTCTGGGATGCGGTTGCAGTTAATGAAAAAAGTGTTTTTTTGTTTTGTTTTTTTTTTGTTTTTTTTTTTTCCTCTTCATATTCAGCTGCCGTTTTTTTATGCGGTAGAGCCCATATCCCTAATGCACACGAAGGAGTTTGAGACTGGGAGCGCACCGCCATATTTAGTCATGGACTCGTGTTAGACTTTGAACAAACTGAGCATATTGCGTGCGTGTACGGTGCAGAATCGGAATAAGGTTGCAGGATAAGATTAAGTGAGAGCTTCTCCCCTGAAAGCACTACCTTTTTTGAATATAAATCTTTGCAAAGAAACACATACACAGTCTTTAGAGCTTGTTCTCAGCCTCGACATTCCTTTAACATCTTTGTGGTTTTTTTTTTTTTGGTTTTTTTTAAGGTTTTCCTTTCATAAGCATCCTCGCCGTGCAATTTTTAGATTTGGCACCGGCCAGCCGAGGAGACCGGCCGAATTGCGCCGCACAGATGTGCTTGTGCTCTCATGAGTTATCGGACGAGGTCACAGTTGATCCCTCTTTAATGTCCGAGCGAAGAGTGATTCTCCAGAGGCCCCCGGGGAGCGTGACGCGTGTGCGGTTCGGCCTCGACCGTGGCGGGGTCGGCCCTGGCGGGACTTCCAGACGGACATGGCCGAGCGGCTCCGGGTGGTATTCTCCCCGAGACAGACCATCAGAGAGGGCCCCGGGTTGACCCCGTCCACCCCCCACTCCCCCCTCCCCTGACAAACACCGCAAATCCTCACATCCTTCCGCTGGAGAACAGACAATGTGAAACATCCTTTTGAGCGATCTCCCCCCCCCCCCCCCCCGGGTGTTTAAGTCTGCATGTCAAAACGCTCAAACATAGCGACGGCGGTGAGCGGTGAGACCGGAGCTTTCACAGAAAGAGAAACCTCCTGCGGGGAAGCCGTAACAGAAACCCACCTCACGCCACGCAAGTAAATCACCTGGATCCCAGTTTTCATTGCATTTGGCTCATATCCTATATGCTGGACAATAAATACCGAAGTGTCCTCGCGACTGAGGTTACATTAGGCCAACTATGCGAGTCGAGTTGGAAGAGCAGTTATTATTTTGCAACCTTGACTTATGATGTTAAGTGTTTCCTGATCCCGCCTCACCTGCGTGTCCAGTCCAACCGCGCTGTGAACTGCTCCACCGGAGAGTCTCCGAAGGACAATCTGTTATATTTGATCCTTTTGGGTGATTAAGAGCATTCCTTTACATCGTCTCCATCACTATTATACAGTATATAGAGACTCTGTCGGAACTAGAATCACGATCGGTGACCTCCCTGCCCAGTACCTCTACAGCAGTGGTTTCTTAAACTTTTTTTTTAAGTGGTGTACTCCCTATAAGATCTTTTTTTTTTTTTTTTTTTTTTTTTCATCTAAGTACCCCCTTCACTGGCATTGTGAGGAAAAAAGAAAATAAACATAAATGATGTACTGTATGTGTGTCGTAGGTGTTTTGTTTTTTTTTGTTTGTTTTTTTTGAGTACCCTCTGCAGACGTACAAGTACCCCCATTTGAGAAACCCTGCTCTACGGTGTGGCAACCGTTTCCTATTCACAGGAATCCGTCCTCTGATAAGGAACGTCAGGTTGAGATTTATGAATCGCTTGATGTGCCGTTTGATGTCGAGGGTCAGGCTGAACGTGTTTCCCTATATAGTACCAGTCCACGCACACACGGGTTTGAGGTTGTAAATGTGTCTTTACTTTTTCCCGGGTCTTTATGTGGCTCCATTCCCATAGACCACTCATTCAGGGGAGACGGTGATTAGCTTTAACGCCCCCCCCGGTCCCCCATAAATGCCTGTCAACGGATGCAACGTGTGTTTAACAGCCTCGGTAACTTACAGTGAGGTACGCCGGGGGAGCGTGAAGAAGCGCGTCCGCAGTGGACGGGGGGTGGGGGGCGGCAGCTGTGTTCTCAAGTTGGGATCTTTCAGATCCATATAGTCATGTGCTTTTATTTATAATGCAGCTGGGGAAAAAGGTCCCCCTCTTGAATCGCTCTGCTCCAGAGTCTTAAAAGATGGATAATCCCTGCAGCGGCTAATTTCACCGTAGGGCTCGACTGTAACTGCTGTGTTATTCATCCCGCCACGTTTCTTGAGGTTCTTTTTTTTTTTACTTCAAAGCGAGAGAGCGCTCCCATCCCAAGCACATATTTTGTTTGAAACATTACGGCGTTGCACTAACGTCTCTCTCCTCGCCTCTCTTTTTCCTCCGTGTGCAGATGAAGCTGTGGAACAAGTACAAAGTCACCAGCATCCCATCGCTGGTGTTTGTGGACGCGGCGACGGGAGCGGTGGTGTGTCGGAACGGCTTACTGGTGGTCCGAGATGATCCTAAAGGTGAGGACGACACACACACACACACACACACACACACACACACACACACACACAATTTAACAAGAAGAGTTTCTGTTCACTTGCATTACTATAGGGTAAGATTTACTTTATTGGATCCCCTGAGGGAGAAATCCAGGCGTTGCCGCGGCAAAGCCTAAAGTACAGTGACAATAGAATGTGCAATCAAATTCACAATATACACATACAATACAATAAGAAGTTCAACAGTAAAACAAATTAATAAGTAACAATAATTTTTGTAATAATAAACGTCTCAAGTATGTACAGCATAATTATTTCAGTGAAATGCAAGAGAATAATATATTTTAAATGAGATTTGTGCAAAGTAGGAGTGTGGAAATGCATAGTTATAATATCAACCTTAACCTCGATCTCACTTCTCGAACATCAATACTAACCCAGTAAATACATTAACTCCTTAACATTCCCCGGTAAAGTGGGAATAGTCAATAATAATTTTGTTTAAAAAATCCCATAATTGCTGCTTCCGTTCTCAGCGGACGATCTTGTGAATTTCCACTTTGACCCTGAGACTTAAAACCTGCTTTTCCTAATGAGGCACACCAAGCAAAAAATCCAAATGTTATTTCTCTGGACTTTGTTTAACTGCGACGGACGCCCGAGACGTCCCCGTGCTCTCTAATTCGATGTTGGTGAAGGGCTTATTTTACGACGTTTGTCTCTGCCCCTTCCCGTCAACCCCGGCGTCGCATTGAATTTAAGAGCGTCGGCGTCTCGCTCGGACGTTTGTGAACCTATCATTTCTTGCCCGCTTTAAAGCGGAGGCAGCGATTTTTAGCGAGACAGCGGCTCGGATTTCCACCGCATCGTCTGCGGCTGAAAGGTTTCGATATTCTCCCATCGCTCTCGCTTGGAGCCGGTTGCGCCGTCGTCCCGTGCCGTGCCGGAGAGCGGGGAACAGCGGCGCGGTGGCAGCGCCGAGCGGGGAATGGATTTGACATGGGCACTGTGACGCGCCCGGCGCCGGCTAATGAAATCCAGTCCAAAGGTCATGCGTCATTTCCAGGGTTGTTTAACTGCGTTTCTAGCGTCGATGAGGGCGCGGGGAATTACATTTTTCCCCTCAAACTCTGTCTGTGAAGAGGGTAGGAAAAATACCCCACACGTTGCACAACACAAGACATTAATAAGTGAAAAAGAAATCCATAAATAAAAGATTCTTAGAAAGTCCAGATCTGACGATGTCTGAAAGTATGTGGGGTCTGTAGAGGAGCCTGTCTGGTCAGGTTCGTGAGTTATTTAGGAGTTTGTGGGCGGGCACAAAGCTCGATATTGGCCCTTTTTTTGTTTTGCGTGGCAGTGATTTGTACGCGCTTCCTTCCTTCCTTCCTTCCTTTAGTAAGATAAGACAGCCTGGTACCCTAATATGCCTTAAACTGGACCCAACGTTGACATTCCAATTCAAATAAGCAGAGGCAACGACGGTGTGTTGGGCGAGTTTACAGTGCGTTGGCGGTTACTTGGAATGGGGTGAGGATTTAGGACCCTCTCTCTTTCAGCGTGATGAAAGGCCTGACTTGAGTGGCAGTAGACTTGCCTGCAGCCTAAAGATGAAGTGCACTTTAACAATCAGGACAACAATAAAAGGCCCCGGCGGCTCGGTGTAGATGTGTCATTTCTGCCTAATGAAGCCAGAACAGAACGGGGCTTACAAAAAGAGGGGCCCTTTCCATTTGAGAGACCAGCCAAAGCAGCTTTTATTTATGATTTACCCCTTTCTCACTTGCTTGCACCAAATGCATCTCTAGGGCTTGACGGTGGCAACGGAGACACCTTGAAAAGGGGACGAGGGGGGGTGAAAGGGATGGAGAGGGGTGTTGCTCACAGAAAACCTCATTTAGTCAGGAGACGGGGCTTTTCAGTCATTATTTAGATCAAACTTTGCATCTGCTGCACGGTAGACTTTTGAATAGCGGATGGCACCCAGTATTGAGCAGCCAGGACTGTGACTCTGTGCTTGAAATATAATACACTTGTACATGAAATGAGCTTTTTCTGTCCCTCTTATCACCGTGGCGGACAAAGGGAGCTGGGTTGGCATTTGTTACACTGGAAAGGGTTTTTTTTTTGTTGTTTTTTTTTCCCCTCAGGCCACTTATCGGACACGCAGTCCTCTGCCCAACCCCCCCCCCCCTCATCCTCCCTTTTTTGTGCCTCTTCCCTTTCCGTCACTCCCTCCCTCCCTCCCCTCGCTGACCCTGTTCCAGGCCTGGAGTTCCCCTGGGGTCCCAAGCCGTTTGCAGAGGTGGTGGCCGGCCCTCTGCTCCGGAACAACAGGCAGGCGGCGGACAGCGGCTCTCTGGAGGGACACTACGTGGGAGTGTACTTCTCGGCCCACTGGGTGAGGTCCGGTTGATTTGGGGGGTCGGGGGGTCGGGGGAAGAAAGGAGACTCTTATTTACCGTTGCTGTGATCCAAAGCGTTATCTCTGGAAAAACACTGCAGCAGGGGAGTGCGAGGGCAGCGCTGGGGCGGCACAGCAGGAAGAGGCAGCAAAGGAGCGACAAAAGACAGACCGGGGCCTGGACAGTGGGGGGGGAGTGGGCGGGGGGGTTCATTGTCTGTTGTGTGTACATTAGCAGTGGTTTGCTATCTCGTTCTGTGCTTTCACCACCTCCCATGAGCCTGTGAAGTAGTGACCACACCCTGCCAGCGTCAGGCTATTGTCTGTGTGTGTGTGTGTGTGTGCGTGCGTGTGTGCGTGCGTGCGTGCGTGCGTGCGTGCGTGCGTGCGTGCGTGCGTGCGTGCGTGTGTGTGTGTGTGTGCGCGTGCGTGAAGGTCATAACTGGGTGATGCATTATAGCACCACTGAGCTGTTTGTGACGAGACGCAGCTCAGGCTGTCCGCGCCGCGGCAGCTGCCAGAGCCCGCGGCCTCCGTGGCCGACAGCGGAACAAGCTTTAATTCCCAGAAGACCATAATTACAACCAACCAATAGGAAGACGCGCTGACGTCAGATAATATTGATGATAAGGTATAACAGACGTTATGCAAAAGAAATGAGAGGATAGGGGGAAAAAAAACTGGGGGGGACCCTCTCCCTGACTTGACTAGCGCTGCTCGTTTCCGCAGAATGTTTTGCCGTGTTTCACTGACCATACAGTCGGTGTGATACTGCGACAAATGGCTTTGGACAAAAGCGCGTGATCAATGACATCATTTCATGTAACAAAAATAAGAGGGTTTGAATTTATGATTTTAGAACTTTGGAATGCACCATGTTGGCCGCGCTCCCGAGCCCTTCACAGTCGGTGGATGCGAGCCATGCAGCATACATGCATTGTTGATCTAGCTTTGAAAAGGAGACATTATTAAATTAAAACATCAGCTGAGGCTGTTGTTACAGTTTGGTTAATATTTAGTTGTTCACCAGAGCTATAAACTCATCTTCCAGTGCTGCCCAGTTGGTCACGGCAAATCTCACAGGAAAACACATAATTGGGGGGCATTGGCTAGGTGAGGAAAAATGGTAATTTCGGCAATTTACAATGTAGATCAATTGCACGTTATTCTACAACATGCAGGCGAAAACATATTCTCTATGTCGAGGCTTCAATTGCACACTTGTGAAAATGTACGCGTCTAATAAGGAAAATCATCGATAACTAAGAAGGAATGCAATGGCTGGCAACGGGAGAGCAACGTCGCTGCAATGGCGGTCGGGCGTCAGAGCAACGCCAGCCACACCGTCCCGCTTGCACGGCGTCCGTGCTCTCTGAATATGCGACAGCGGCAACAAACATCCCAAAATACCGCACCACATCGGCGTCGCCGGAGCTCCCCATTGTGTCCGAAGGGAAACGCCGTTGGCAGTTTCTGGCCCACCGCGGGGAGGCGCGGAACCGGGCGGCCGGGAAACACCAGAGGCTATACGAGGCTCGGCGGCGGAACCGCGAGATCCGTCATCGTGTTTGTGTTTCGCACTGAATCATCATCACATCCTGTGCGGATCTCATCTTCTCCTTCTCTCTCTCTCTCTCTCTCTCTCTCTCTCTCTGCCCTGCATCTCTGTTCCGGCAGTGTCCACCCTGCCGCAGCTTGACCCGGGTCTTGGTGGAGTCATATCGCACGGTCAAGGAATCCGGTCAGAAGTTTGAGATCGTGTTCGTCAGCGCTGACAGGTGAGTTATTTGTGACGGCGGTTGTGAGCCATTCCGCCTTTGTTCTCCCTCCACACACACAGACACACACACAGACACACACACACACACACACACACAGACAATTTCTCGTAGTTAATGTGTCCCCTTTGCTCTCCAGGTCAGAGGAATCCTTCAAGCAGTACTTCAGCGAAATGCCGTGGTTGGCGGTTCCGTATTCAGACGAGGCCCGCAGATCAAGACTCAACAGACTCTACGGAATCCAAGGTCTGTTCCAGCCTCCCTCTGAGTTTGAACAGGCTCCGTGTTCGCCTGCCCGGCTTAATAAACTCATGTACACAAGAAGCACAATGGCCGACTATTCTGTATGCTGGGCAGGGACACGGCAAACAGATAACCCTGCAGCCGCAGGAATGTGGGCTGCTAATCAAACTCTCGCTCTCTCTCTCTCTCTCTCTCTCTCGTTCTAATTCTCCTTGCCTTCCATCTGAGTGTGGACGCAGTTCAGAGTGCTGGCCCTTGCTTCTCTTGAATGGAATGTGCAGAATGCACATAGAGCGAGCCAATACTGCCCCCTCCTGCAGCCAAAGCCCTGCAATCCATCCTACCTCTGTACACACATGCGCGCTCACACACACATTCACAGAAACACATGAACCCGCAGTCCCTCACATTTTGTGCTCTCTACCGTCCCTGATGGTGTCTGTTTCTGATAAGGCTGTTAATTCGGGAGGGAGATTCTAATCAGGGAAATGGTGGAAGTGGAAAGGGTCAGCTATTTAGGGGGTACAAAAAAAAAAAACTTTCCTGATTGGTGCACACAGCAGAGTGTTCTGCAGAGACGAAGGAGGTAGAGGGACAAAATAGCGGCGCTAGGTGGGCAGATCCTCTACTGTAACTCCTCCCCGAATCCAACAATACTGCAGAGGATGACACCACCGTTGCCAACTGGTTCACCCTTCCTTTCTCCCTCCCACCTTGTTTTCCCCTCCCTCCCTCCCTCCCATCCATTTCCCTGCCTTTCCACAGGGATTCCCACCCTAATCGTATTGGACACAGAAGGCCATATGATCACGCGACAGGGCCGCGTTGAGGTGCTAAATGACCCCGAGTGCCGGCTGTTTCCTTGGCACCCGCGGCCCGTCCTGGAGCTCACAGAGTCCAACGCTGTGCAGCTCCACGAGGGGCCCTGCCTCGTCTTGTTTGTGGGTAAGTTTGTGAACCTCACAGGGACACGGGTCTCTTCTGTTTAGTGTCGATGTGGTGGAAAAATCATAGCCAGTCATCATTACGTCATCACTGCTTATAACGAAGTACATATAACAGCATTACCTAATCGATTTTTTTTTCGTCATTAGTTATTTTGAACACATAAATACATACCGGGGTTCGGAGGACAGTTGGAGATCTATCCAGAGAGATATGATGATGAATCTATCCAGAGAGCGATGCCTTGCCCTCTCAAATAGCTTGGGTCAAAGTGACACAAGAGAAATCAAACCAGAGCCGGAAAATAATACATCAAAGTCGGAATAGATTTGTCGGGTGCACAGCGGTGACCTCATAATTTCAGGCCACCCCGGTGTCTCCAGAGATGGGCCTGGACGGGGCGGTCGGAGACCATCTGCTCCCGCGCTTTCATCCGTTCACTGATGGCTCCAGCAGAGTTCCCTTTTACTGCCCCTGCCTTATCCGATCCGCTTCTTCTTTCACTCATCTGGACATTTCTTCCTCCCAGATTGCTAATATTCCCCTTTATTATTCCCTTTCTCCAATGGCATAATATTTTACCATGTTCATTTCCCTCCCCTGTTTTTTTTTTTTTCCTTTTTCAGATGCGGAGGAGGAAGGGGAGCTGGAGCCGGCAAAGGAACTGATCCAGCCAATTGCGGAGAAGCTCATGGCCAAGTACAAAGCCAAGGAGGAAGAGATGCCACTGCTGTTTTTCGTAGCCGGGGAGGTGAGATAACGGGCGGTCGAGACCGCAGAACACAAACATAGAGAGACGGGGTTTGGATAGTGGTTTCTCGAGACGTTTAGCAGCCATGTATGGCGGAGATTATCCGTGGGTGCTTTTAATGGACGATTCTATGTCATGTGGGTTGTCAAATACACGTCCCGGCCAATGCATGACTTCACTCACTACTACAGAAATGTGAGATATTATGAGGCCCGAGGGGCCCCTTTGACACTCTTAAACTTGCAAGCAATCTACTCAACCTTATCCATGACCCAGAGTTTGGCTGCTTGCCCCAATCACGATAGAAGGAACCAGAGGGCGCCGGCTGACCTGCTTTGCCCTCTTTGCACCGCTCCTAGATCTGCTGCGCCCCCCCCCCCCCCCCCCCCCTTAATCTTCTCCGCCCGTCTGCTCTGCGTGAGAGCAAACCCTGGCTTCATAAATCTTGTTATTCTATGTTTTTACTTGGCGACCTCTCCAGAGCGCGTGGAGTTAGCGGCAACGGCAGCCATAATTGTCAGATTAGCTGCCGCGCCGCAGCCTCCCCCAACCCTGAAGATCCCCTCCTCCCCGCTCTGCACACCCCCGGTGCCCTGGAGAAGGCAGCGCCGGTTTCCCGTGTCACAGACCAAGGCTAGGCTTAGGTTTCAGACGTGGGTGTGGTGGAGGAGGAGGGATAGGGGTGGGGGTTCCACATGTGTTCGCCGTCTAACCCTGTGCGTGTCTGATCCCGGCTGCCTCGCAGCCTTGAAATGTCAGTGCCGACAGGCCGAGAACAAACACCTTCATTTGTCAATTGATAGAGTTGGCGCGTTTGCTGTCGCTCCTTCTTTCATAGGTATCGGCAAATATTTATTTTTCCTTACCCAGTGTCGCACCCCTGTTATGCGCCATGGCCCGTGGCACTTCGGATGGTCGTGTCATTGCAATGCCAGCTTCCCCCTTGCTCCCATTTACTCTTCCGAAGCACGACCAAAGGCAAGTGTAGTTTCTCATGGCGTGTGTATAATTTCCTGCCGTCTGGGTCAACCGGCTGTGAAATTGCCAGGTGTCTTTTCCAGATTGAGCCCCCTGTCAGACAGCTCTTCCTGCCACAGGCCTTGTGTTCGCTCCTTCAAAGCCTGAGCCCACAGGCCCCGCACTCCGCCCTCCTGGGCCTTTGGCCCGGGTGCGGCCCCGGTGCCCACTGCTGCCCGGCTGGGGCAGCTGCTGGGCTTATTGTCCGTGAGACCGCAGTATGCGGACGGCTCCTCCGGGAGAGCCGGGGCCCGAGGTGAACGACAAAGGATCTTTGTTTTATTTTTTTATTTTTTCAAAAAAAGCTGTCTCGCAGGAAAGCCACATCAAGATCTTTTCCTCTTCTCATCCGTATGGCACCGTGTGATGGTGTCTTTAATAGAAATAGTGTGCGAAGGTAGTATATACACATGGACATCAGGCAGCCATTGCATGTTTTTTTTTTTAAATGAGCTCCTTGATAACACATGCTCATGGACTACAGTTTTTTTTTTTAAGGAAAGAATATTGAGTGTAAAGCAGATTTTGCCTGGTAGGAACCCCTCACTCATTGGAGATGGCCAATCAGATGGTCCCGCAGCCAATGAGAGAGTAATTATCGCTATCACTGCAGACCTTATCAGATGGCTGTCGGCAAAATGCCACAGCGTCTCAATGGACAAAATAAACCTGACATGGCACAGCAGGTCCCACACAGTAAACACACGTAGGCCCTTATCACAGCTGTGGCTGCAGGCTACGGCGGCAAAGCCCTTTGTCTTTTTGTTCCGAGCCGAGCTGAAGAGGGCGGGAGGGGGGGGCTCGGGAACGGCTGCAGCCATTGCACCCAGTGAGAGGCAGTTTACACAAGCACAGCAGCCACACAAAAGAAGATGCACGGCTTCCTATGGAGGCAAAGACCGACGCAGAGATTACATCTCCTCATATCTGAGGAGCTGGAAAGGCCACGGTGACAGATTGTGGGATTTCTTGCATCGGCGGTTCCCTCTCCGTGGGCCCAGACGATTTATATCTGCTCACGGTACGACTGTGCCGGAGCGCGCCGGGGGAATGTTGTTCTTGCAGTAAAGAAATATAGTAACATAACACTCATTTTTTAAAAAAAAGTCTGTTATTTGGAGGGTGACGGCCTCTATTTCTCAGTCAAAAAACCGGCGTGTACACGTTTGTGTGTAGAATGATAAAATGGGAGAAGTGAACGACCCGAAATGAAATACCCGTGTAAATAACCTGCTCCATCAAGTTTGAAAAGAACATTCCGGCATACTTCACTTTTTATTCCGAGGCGGCGGGCGGCCCAAGAGGCGATATTAAGGTTTTATCCATTTAGGGGGAATAGTGTCATATTTAAGGGTAACCGGGAATGACTTAACAGCCAGATCGGAGAGGGAGGATTGCTGAAGCGTTGCAGTAAGTACTGGGGAGTCTTATCCAAAGTGGATGTCTCTCGGAGCTTCGCCGCAGGACTGCGTGCGGCGTCATTAATCACGCAGCTATAACAGCACTGTTTACGCACAGCGGGCCCGGGGTTCTTTTTTTTTTTTTTCCCCCGTGTGACGTCCGACACCTTCGCAGCGGCGACATCTGCTGGTCGTTGTCTGTAACTGCAGCTTTTCCGTGCGATCCCTTCCACATGAGGTTTTGTTTTTGTTTTTTCTTCGGCTTTTCCGGAGCCCTCCGCGGCAGACGTCGACGAGGGGAGGTCGGGCCAGTCTACCCCGGGGACGTGGGTGGGAGACGGTGGAAGTCGATAGCGTAGAATGTCAAAAGTGAAATCTGGGACCTGGCAAAAAAAAAAAAAAACAACATATGTAGTCCTGCCTGCTGAGGGTAGATTTTGACCGGAATGCAGAGTCGCACCCCAGGCGCCAGTGTATTGCCAAGTGTCGAGTTATTTCCGTTTATATTCCCTTTCCGTGATAGCGTTAATGATTTATATCTGCTGCGTATAGTTTCTTTATGTAATCCAAACGTAAAAAATAGAAAAAAACGATGAAATCAAGCCCCAGACAGAGAGATGATGGAAGACATAAAAAAAAATAATAATACTTTAATGAAAGGAGACAACAGGTGTCCGACGACAGAAGCTCAACGGGACGGGCGCGATCTTTTCAAGCGCTTTTGTCTCCTCAACCTACTCAGCATTTGCTCTCTAAATTGGCCGTGGAAAGCCTTCTGGCGTCTCCCCGCGTCGGGGAGGAGTCCGTTCAAAGCGAGTCGAGTTGTCGGAGCCCACCTCTCTGTGTTCTCTGGCGATCCTGGCACGGCGGGGTTCTGCGGCGGTGCCCAAACTTTGTTGGCAGGCGGCCCGGGAAGCGTCGGGCCGCCTCTTCCGCGTCCTACTCACGGAAACCGTGTCTGGCGGAGCTGAGCCCACGCAGTGATCCAAACGGGACATCTCTCGTCCAACGGTTGTTGTGTATTTCTTTGACGATAGCAAGTTGGAGCAATGTGACTCGTCCTAAAACGAGAGTCGTTCCATCAGGCGGGTGCCGCTTGCCCTTATTGTTTTCGGATTTTTTTTTTTTTTTTTTCAATAACGGGGGCTCTGACTGGGCGGAAAATGTCATCCTAAAATGGCCACCACACAGAAAATATACTCATTCATACAAATTATTTAGCTAATAATTAGTTAATTAGTTATAATAATTAGTAATAGTTGTTTTCCCCATAAATGAGAATAAGAATTTAAAGAATACATCTTCATTATCAGTGAGGTGGCAGATAGCTTATGCTTGACAGGTACGTCAAACATTACAAAAGATCAAACTGTCAGTAATAAATACCATAATTGAGCTCACCTGGCGGCTTAAATGATGTCACTTCCTCTTTATGATGTCACTTAAAGTAACAGTTCATTTGTTTTGGTGGGAAAATAAATTGGGGGGGGGGCAAATAAATTATATTTTAATTAAAAATCATGTTTTTATGTTTCATTAATATGTGCTGTGTGGACATCAACAGATTAACGTCTGAAAATAACAAAATTGTGTTAATACATCTTTTATTCTCTAACATTTGCGATGCAACTTGACATTAAAATATACGGTAGTGTTTTAAAAAGCTCTAGAAAAAAAAAAAATTGTTATTCACTTTGAATAAAATTCTTACACAGGATGTTAATGAATTTTAATTTAATAGTTTTTAGCTTGGCAAACAAGTTGGCGGATTGTTTTTGACTTGATTAAATGTTGTGGGCCCAAGCGGCACTCCTTCCATGGAATGACTCATGAGCTTTAACCTACGGCTGCCCGGCGCACAGTGTCTGCACGGCCCCGAGGTCATAGTTCACATACTTTTAAGACGGAAACCCTTCAAACCGAGCGCGATGTCCCACTAACCTATGAACACTGTGGCTGCATCACCGCAGGATGACATGACCGACTCCTTGCGGGACTACACCAACCTCCCAGAAGCGGCGCCCCTGCTCACTATTTTGGACATGTCTGCGCGAGCCAAGTACGTGCGCGACGTGGAAGAGATCACATCGGCGGTCGTGGAGCAGTTTGTCGGCGACTTCCTGGCTGAGAAGCTCAAACCGGAGCCGATCTGAAGAGGAAGCCCAGTGCATACGAGACTCAAAAAGCTGCATCATCATCAGACCGTGACCTCCTGGTGCACCGCCCTTCGTTTCCCCCGTCTTTCCCCACAGTGTCAGACTGTTTTAAGAGACAGATCACTTTTTACTGAGATTTTAACTTTTTTGTTGTTTTTTTTTAGACTTCTCCCTCTTTCATGGAGTCCTCTCCTTCTCCTGTGGTGCCTTGCATTGACTATAGCCCCTACAGTAATATATATATATTTGCTTTTTGGTCTGAAATAGAGCATTCATGCCATTTTTTTATTTTATTTTTTTTTACGCTGTAGCAGTTCTTAATTCTAGAAGAAAGCAGAGAGTTAACCAATGGACCTAGATATTCAAATGACTCTTTGCTTTCTGAATATCAACAAGAACCGTGTTACTGTTGTTTTCTGAGAGAATAAAAATGACTGCAACACTTTCCAGTTGTAATTTGACATGTATTCACAGTGTAAATGTGCTAAACCTCAGTTGGATGTAGCTGCCTGCCTCTATGTTTAAACAGTTGACCAGTGCACATAAAGAACACAGTATTTTCTTGAAAGACAACAATCAACTAACATTCAAAGCCTTATGTTTTATTGTGTATAATGGGGATGCACAGATACAATACCAAATATTGGGTATCTGGTCCGATACTGTGCTTACCTACTAAGTACTAAAATGGCCCCATACATAAACCAATGTGTTTACCCAAAATAAATAAATTACTGAAAACAGTGCACACTTCACAAATAATTGATCTCACCCTTGTGACTGAAAATGTCATTTGTACCAGTACAATGTATGAACAAGTACAGAGAGTGAGTACGTTGTACTTATAGGTGCATCCCTAGTGTATGTGTGTAAAAGGTAATCGCTGCCCTCTTAAGGTGGTTCTCATTTCAGAGGAGAATTTAAAATTTGAGTGACTGTTCTATTTCAAATGATTTTAAATGCACAAAATGTTTGAAAAAGTGAATGTATGTGTTATTCCCACGTTGTATCTAAACTAATCAACCATTTAAATTCACTGTCGAGTTGAATTTATCAGCATCTGTATCCTCCGCTACACATGGCAAGATATTGTATGTATTAAATACACTTTGAAAAGTCGCCGCATATTCCTTGGATACATATTGTCATATTTGAAAAGGGATCCCCAATCACTGGGAAACCAAGCAAACAGCATTTGTAATCTGGAAATTTTCTCCATGAATTTCGTTGCTTTTAGGCCCGACATGAAATGTATCTAATCCAACTTTCTAGCTATAAAGGAAAGAATCTGTTGTCTGTCCTTTGATTATCTCAATTGTTCATCCGATCTACTTCACACTTGGCGAGCAACGACAAGCGAAGCGCCGCTTTCCCAGCCATGTTTACGAAGAGGTTGTGACGAGATAAAAGGATTTACAGGCCACATAAACAGTACTGAATCATTGACAGAAGAAACCCGGACTCCACTGATCCTCCCGCATGTCTGCGGGTCATAATTTACAGTCTGCATAAACAGGACTGAATTACTGATAGAAGAAACCTGGACTCCACTGATCCTGCTGAAGTTCTAATTTGCCTGTGTTTTTCACATTTGGTGCTTCTTTCTTGCAAAGCGAACCTTACATTTTGTAAAAACTGCCATTAGAATGTCGTGGAAGGTCTTATGATTTTGAACGACTATAAACGAGTAAAAATTTAAAGAAGTGAATTTGACAGGTTTTGTCACCCTCGTGTGGTTATATAAAGGATTGCAATCACTGCCAAGTGTTGACTGTCTCTTACAATGAACACATGTTGGGAGATAACATTTAGAAAGAAGATGCTTTGCGGTAAATGGGTTTCATTCAGATTTATATTTCCCTCAGATTAATGGATCACTTTAAAGAACAATGGGCACATTTGTTTACTTGACAGTCAAACACATCTCATACTGGATGGTTCTTTGAAGCTCTGCAGATATAACAGTTAATTATCCTGAGTTGGGGAAAACTGTAGGGAAAGTTACTTGCGTTGCCCTCTAACCAGATACTTCCCTTTCCTTTCTGACGTCCCACTTAAGTTTAACATTTGTCTCCTGCCCTCGAACAGAATTATACTTGCCGCCATGGCTGAATTTAAACTGTCCACACCGGGAACCAGGGGAACGTACAGTCTTTTACCGGCAGTTTTCTCCGCCAGCTGCACTGACTCCACACTCAGCCCATGTGTCTCACCACCGATCACGACGGCCGTCGGGTTCTGCGCCCAGATCTCGTGGTAAAGTTTGACATCCACGAACGGAAGTGAAAGTGCGGCATCTTCAGAATCGGAGTCTGAGTCACGATCGTACTCCTCGTAGCCCAGGTTTTTATGAACACCTCTCGCGCTGACCCATCCGTAGTCTCTCGCCTTAGAGGGTTTGCTGGACGTTTTGGCTTCCGTCTCTTCCATAACGCTCCCAGGACCAGTGAAGTTATCAGCCACATGGACAGTCACCGGTTCAGGCAGATGACTTTCGATGTCACCCCAGTCCAAGCTGGAGTAGATGGGCAGGCGGAAGTGGGCTCCCATTGCAGCCCGCAACACCTTCGGCTCCCAGGCATCGACGCAGCCTGTGAGAAGAGAAAATCATTTTGAAAACCACATTTGACAAGAGACTAACTTAGTAGTATCTCACTAAATAATTAAGTGATTTTGTGACCTACCTTTAGTGAGCAAGACATCATGGCACCCGGCAGCGGCAGCGGATCGCAATATGGTTCCTAGGTTGCCCGGGTCCCGAATGTTGTCACATATAAGAGACAGTGGCACAGATTGGCCAGTTTGTGGAAAACTTAACCGTGATGGCTCTGGTCGTGAAAATATAGCTGTAAACAGAAAAAGGGGAAATAAGTGAACACACACACACACACACACACACACACACACACACACACACACACACACACACACACACACACACACACTTTAAATGCCTTACCTATCACACCCTGTGGGGCCACAAGATTTGACCAGATCTTGATTTCCTCAAACTTGACCTTGACCAGAGTCGCCCTCTTGAGCTTGTCGAGGGGAAGCTCACGCAGCCGCTCCACTGTGCTGAAGAAAAGCATCTGGGGGCTGACGCCGGCCTCCAGCGCGTCGCAGATCAAGCGTTTCCCTTCGAGGAGGATTTTACCCTGGTGCTCCCGAAATGTCCTCGAACGGGCAACACTCACCACCCGCCTGGCAGCGAGAAGAGGGAAGATGAGTCGTTCACAGCAGCCGCACTCGCTTCAACAATCTTTTTCTTTCTTTTTCCATTTTTTTTTTTTTTTTTAAGTGACCAGAACGTGTATTCATGTTACAGACCCTGTCCGCTCACATCCTTTTTCTTCTTTTATCTGACTAGACCTCTTTTCGGGAGGAACTAGGTGTGTACAAGCAGCTCCATGACTTCTGAGAATGCGTCCAATTAGTCAAAACATCAGAGATACTATACTAACGAACATTTTATAAATAAATAAGGTATTATGTGGTAACTAATGTGGATGGCTGAAAAAATATTGAACCTTGCATCATTAACACACTTCATTCTTATGTTTTACTTACTATACTTTAATTTGCTATTTTATTTGCAATATCTTGCCTCTATTCTTTGCACTGTCTACTGGATTTTAACCACTTTTAAGCTGCAGTTTATCCACTTTGCGTACAATGTTTTGATTTGTTTGTTTGTTGTTCTTTTAAAACTTTATTAATGTGAAGCAGTTTGAGCCGCATTTCATGTATGAAAGGTGCTTTTTAAGTATAATAACGGGAATACTCATTCTATATTTCATAATAAGAGCTCCACAACCTTCCAGGAAAACTCTTTTGTTTTCAAGGAGGTTTTGCTCGTTCCACCACGACCGGGAACCGACATTACAACACGCCAGGTGTTCCAGGGTGCGTGGTTAACCCTCGTATTCAGACGGAGTCATTCGATACAGCGTTGGTGAGGATGGAGGACTTACGCCAGCCGTTTGTCCCCAGGAACGGCCCTCTCGAAGCGGAGTCCCTCAACCTGGTCCCGGGTGACGGAGGGGTCACCGGGCAGCCGCGGTGCAGGCGGCGGCGCCACGCCGCTCGCCGGAAGCGACCTCCCGGCGCCTTTCCCGCTGCTAGCGTCAGCCCCAGGCCCGACACAGGTCGGCTCCTTCCGAGGCGGCTGCCGGGGCGTCTTCGCCGTCGTGCCTTCGGGGAATAACACCTTGACGGGGTTCCTCCTCAGCCCGCGCACATACCGTTTGGGCTCCACCGTGTAACTGGCGCCTCTCGTTAGCAACGCGCCCCTTTCCCCGGAGAGCAGGGAAATCACGCTTCCCAGGCGCGCCGCCATGTTGCTCGTGTTTGTACTAAAACAGCGACCCACCACCGCGCCCTGTCGGTCGGTGGAAGACTGGCGCGTAGTCCGGCTAGAAGTACATAATAATATTCAAAAATACATTTCAGTGAATGATCAAGATTCGAGAGGTTTATTCGTCACATACATATACATACGTTCATAGATATATGCAGTGAAATGCCGTTACAACGCACCGGAGATTATGCACAATAGTTACTAAACAGAACATAATAGCTAACCTAAACAACTATACTATAACCCAGCTATACTTTTGATGATGTCCTCTATATTTCGTCTATTTATTTATAATAACATTTTTATTTACTTGATGTTCCATTACGTATCTTTTCCCACAACATTCCACGCTGCTAATTTTCTTTCCTCCAATGTATTTATTTTATTTTTATTTTGAATTCAAATTCCATTGTTCTGAAGTACAATTAATCTCACTTATTTTTACAAAGGTGATGTGATAACCATATGACCTTCTCCTATGTGATTGTCATTGTAAATGGAACTTATCGCTATTATTCGCTGCTGACTTTCGACTGACATTGTTTAATATTTTTATAATGGAAATGTCATCTCGCTCCAGAAAAAAAAAAAGGAAAAGCCTCTATTTATGTTCGCAATCTCCGTTTTCAAATATTTTTTAAAGCTGGGAAATAACATCGTTCTCAAATTCTACGTTCTTAAAAAATATATATTTTTAATATAGAAATAAAAAATAAAAAGACCCGTAGTGTCTGGCAAATCGATGCCAGAAACGTCGATGGCCATCCAGGACGTTCAATCGAGCGCAGTGACGCATCCTGCGCAGTTCAATCCGGGGTCGAACCGCTGCAATGGCGCTGAGGCGAGCCTTGCACTTCGTTTTCAAAGTTGGAGACAGGGCTAAAACTGCCCAATTCTTCCGAGATGTTCTTGGCATGAAGGTACATTCCCTCGGCTTCATTATATGCTCTGATGTGTCCTCCAGGATTAACTTGACTGCACATTCGGTGAAACGTTGCGGGACCACAATACTGTATGTGACTTCGTCTTCAGCCCCAAACATACGAACGTGCTTCAGATAAAGGTTGTGCTGGTCTTCATTGTTGTTCTTCATTTTAGATTTTACGGCACGAGGAGTTTGAAGAGGGCTGCAAAGCCACCTGCAATGGGTAGCCACACCGATCGTCAGTCTAATGTTGACCTTTGACCTTTGTCTATGGACAGGTTTTAACACCTCTGTGTTGTTGTCGTGCTGATGTCTTAGACCCTATGATGGAAAATGGAGCAAGACCATGGTTGGCTTTGGACCAGAGGATGAGCATTTTGTCGCCGAGCTCACATACAATTACGGAGTGGGAGAGTATCACCTTGGCAACGATTTCCTGGTAAGTCAGCATTTGTCGTTGAGCAAGACACTGAACCCCCCCCCCCTAACTGCTCTCAATGAGCAGGTGTTTGCCTAACACGGTTTCTGCCGCCATCGATGTGTGAATGTGTGTGTGAACGGGTGAATGTGAGTCATGCATTGTAGAGCGCTTTGAGTGGTCGCAAGATGAGAACAGCGCTATATCAATTGCAGTCATTTACTCTTTAATTGTCAGGGAGTCACTCTGCAATCAAGCCAAGCTGTGAGCAATGCAAGGCGCCTGGGGTGGCCCCTTACGGAGGTAGGCGATGGTCTATATCTTGCTGAGGCCCCTGGAGGGTATCGCTTCTACCTGCTGGACAAAGAACAACCACCTCATGGTAATTCTTACCGGCCTTTTATCTACCATGTTTTCTGCACTAAATGTACGGTGTGCTACACTTTCATGCAGAAACAAGTGTAATGCGGTTATTTGGATTGCTTCACTACCTTGTGGTTGAGACACTGGGAACTTTGCAATATGGGGAACTTAAAGCTAGAAAAAACAAAAACGACACTGACCACAAACATTGGTAAATTTAAGTAAAAGGAGAGAGGACTGACAATGGCTTCTACTTCACGGTCGTTGGTTCTTTTAAACGTACCTGATAAGAAAAACATTGCAAAATACTGCTGTCCTTTTTTTTAATGCCTGCTTAACATGGTTATAATTCCGTTTGTAGAACAAAAACAGGCTGTCGCTTTCACATCGCTATTCTGAAGTAATAGAGGTGCATCAGCAGTATATATCCAACTTATAAAGATGAAAAATAAAATAATGAAAACATTGCATATTTTCATTATTTTGAGTTGGCTTTCAGAAAAGGATTCATGCCACTCAATTTACCCTAGTGATTTTTTATTTTTTATTTTTATTTTTTTTTTGCAAATAATCATTCATATTTTCTGTTGACATTCATGGTCAATGTAGGTAAGCTGTCTGTCAACAATACTCTGAGGTAGTTCTCAAAATGTGTTTGTGATGAGTTCTCCACCTGTCCAAAGATCCGGTGCAGAAGGTTTGTCTGGCTGTGTCAGATCTCCAGAAATCAACCCACTACTGGACCTCTCTTTTGGGGATGAAGGTGATGGAGAGGGACGAGGAGAAGAAAACAGTACTAATCGGATATGGAGACACACAGGTGAGTCAAAAGAATTCCGATAACCAGTTTTAACACTTCAACACAAGGGTAAATAAGATGAGATTGTGCAGACAGACAAGTGTTCTACTCTGTGTGTGTGTGTGTGTGTGTGTGTGTGTGTGTGTGTGTGTGTGTGTGTGTGTGTGGTTTATGTAGTGTAAGCTTGAGCTTCTCAACATTGGTGGGACTGTGGATCATGGAACAGCATTTGGAAGAATAGCATTTTCATGCCCACGAGAGCAGGTACAAATATATATTTTGTTTTCATTTTGTGGATTCTTCTTTATTTTATGATGAATAAGGATTTTAAATGTGACTTCGTTTTTTTTTAGTTGCCTGGCATTGAGGAAGCAATGAAAAAGGAAAATCAAAAAATCCTTACACCGTTAGTCAGCTTGGACACCCCGGGAAAAGCTACAGTGGAAGTGGTCATTTTGGCCGACCCAGTAAGTGAATTACATAACATTATTTAAAAGTTTTAAAATCGATTCCCTTTAACTGTATGATGTTTTGTTAGGACGACCATGAGATCTGCTTCGTGGGAGATGAGGCTTTTAGGGAACTTTCGATGGTGGATCCCAATGGAAATACATCGTTTGATAAGGTTTGGATTGATTGATTGATTGAATGAACTTTTATTTCAACATAAAACACACATATATAAACTGTATTCACCTTTCACTTCAATTTACTTTCAGGCTATGGCTGAAGATAAAAGTGATGAGTGGTTTGCCAAGCACAACAGACAGAAAGCTGCTGCATGAGTTGACTCTTTGTTTTCAGTCGACAACATATCAGCAGACACATTTTTGAATTGATATCTAATTAAGCTTGTACAGGTATTACAAGACTTACACCTTTAAATTAAGTAATGGGACTGATTGTGACTTTATCGCAGCCATTACTGTTGATCTAGTGATCTGCATCCCGACAGTACAATCACCCACAGTGGAAAGTATCATATGTATATGTTCAATAACGTCATACTTTCCGTGCATTTCTCACTGTACATGATTAGATATTGATTTCTGAGCCCTTTCCCACATGTTTCTGTTAAAATAAAATGACAACATAAACGTCCTGTGTTACAGTTTTTGACATTGCGCTTTAAGTTGTCGTTTTGGCGCTATTTAGTGGCACAGCTGTCTCCAAGAAAGGTGGGGATAAGTCAGTGCCTGGTGCTGGAGGGCGGATTTGCCCTCTTGGGTGCTGTGATCTGGCCTGAGGAAGGTGGGACTGGGCCGTTTGCGGCCACCGGCGGCGCTCTGGCAGCACTCGTCGAGGGCAAATCAAATGAGACGCAAGCGCGCCGAGATGCTCGTGCAACGTTCACGTCACATCTGGAGGATGGTAACTACGAGCCCCCAACTTGGAAACACCCGTTCAAGATTCAAGATTCAAGAGTCAAGATTTTTATTCGTCACATACATATACTAGTTTCATACATATATGCAGTGAAATGTAATGCAACGCACCCGGTGATAACACACAATATGTCCTCGGAAAAAAAAAAAAAAAATTCTAATAGACCGACTAACTGACTCCTAAAACGTAATACAGTAATTTGAATACTTATAGAATAAAATAAAAATATATAGAATAAAATAAAATACAATAAAAATAAAATGGAATAGATAGAGGGCGTCTTTAAATAGAGAATTGACCAAGATAAAGGCTATACTTGCATGTCTAAACGGTCCTAAATATACATTATGTATTTGTCCATTTAATATTTCTTTATTATAGAAGCGTTCGCTCAATATTATGAACGTTGTTTACGTTGATTGATCCTGCCGCCCTTTGACGTATTTTAGTATGATGGACATGATGTAATAACACGAATATAACTTTCCCACCAGCCAAATTTCGGGCGTGAAACGGTTTCAGCCGAATCTGTGACCACTTCCACGACGTTGTTTTTCTTTTAATTGAAAATGACAAACGCTGCAATCAGATCTATTGGCCCAGCAGCTTAGCATAGCCACTACTCTTTTGTACAAATGCCTCTTGAACCTTGAAATGGTGTACGATGCGCAAGCGAGCGTTCCGTAATCCGTAATTTCCCGTATGACTTGAACGCATCGCAGCAGCTCACTTCTGGTGTGTGTTTACTCCGGGAAGAGTCGGCACCGTTTATGGGTGACGGGGCTGAATCCCTTCCGTGTTACACTAAATAAGATGGTGAGTAACGCCATGGAAGCTACGCATTGTGTCGACTACCCAAAGAAATAGAACACCCGGAGTCACACGCCGCCAGCCTGGTGAAGTCAATAGTTTTTGAGCCAGCTAAGAGAAGTTGGCTAGCTAACTAAACGCTAGCTGCGCTCTGCCCGGGTTGTCAGGTTTGACATTATTTTTCCAGGTGAAGCGGCTACGATTTGCAGTCCTAACTTTTTAACTTTCGTGGCGTGGGCTTAATATAACCAGGAACTTCAAGGTCTGCAAGTATATCACTAGCATAGGTCTGTTTGGGCTAATATTTACTTCCAGTCTTCCATTCGGTTCATGTGGCATTTCCTTCCTGCTGTGTTGCACTGGAGTGCAGTCAGAAAAAAACAGAATCGGTTTATTGGGCCAAGTACTATTGTATTGTACTATTGTGTATTTTCATATACAAGGCATGTGTCTTGGAAGGTATTTTTCTGTTATTGTGAAGACAATGAGCATAAAAAGCCTTAGCAGTCTAGAAAAGAAAAGCAAAATATACAAAATGTGTTTAATACACAGGTTCAATTCAATGTAAAGGCTATGGCAGGGCCTCAGTGGTTGTATGGTTGATAGTATTGACTGTGGGTTTACATATAGATATAGATAGGTTATTCTACACCGGATGAATAAATACAGTATAATATGGAAATGGATACCAATGGGTGAGTATGTCTATTACTCCGATTTTATTTCGAAATTGTTTTTATTGAAAAAGTCTTACTACAATATATTGTACAGGTAGTGCACACTTTGTGGTTTGTGTGTGTGTTGGGATGTTATTTCATCTTCATCTTCTTTTTTTTTATTTGTCTTGTAGCCTTTTTCGTTCTGCTGACTAACTGAACGAACAATCGAAAACTAGCAAATGTCCAGTATACTTTGCATGGTTAAACACACCCATAAACACCACAAGAGACAAATTGTTTTACCATTGTGTGATACCTGTCCTTTTTCTGTGTAATACCTGGTTTTTTTTCTGTCTAGTGCCTGTCACTCAAGACTCGTGCACCTGAATAACAGGACTTATCGTGTTTCAACAGAAGCAGATCTCTGTCTCCTGACAGTAGCTGTAATCATTCCCATGACCACGCTCTGGGTGTGAACTACTGGGGACAGAATGTCTCTCTGGCTGATAGCTTCCCTGGCGTCTTTACTGCTTGGAATAACTTTTTTATTTGCTCTCCTCTTCAGGTAAGCCTCAGTTGTTTAATATGTACTTCATGTCTGGGGCTTGTCATAATCTCAGAATATCACTGAATTTTACATGTCCTCTTTCTTAGACCAAAGCTGATTTCTAATCTGAAGCTGTATGTGTACTTGTACAAAGGGTGGATTTCAGTAGGTTGTGGAGATTTCTAGAAACAATACAGGACAAATTCCACCAAAAAAAGGTGCAACTGCATGTAACAGCTTGTCTGAGCGAGAAAGTCATGTAAATGAATGTTCAGTTGTGTAGGAAAATGGGAAAGTGTAATTTTGAAATATTATACAGTACTTCAAATGCGAATGTCGGATATGACCAACACTACATTTGTATATGTAGCCTTGGTATTCTCATTATTATACTTAATAAAGTGGTATTATTATATTGTCTTAATCAAACAATGCATGGAATTTCACAATACTTTGTCTTTTCCCACAGATGGCTCATATGCACTCTGGCTATGCGGTTCTTCCAGAATTCACTAAATGTTGATTTAAGGATAAAATCGGTTGGGCTGTTCTCAGTCCAAGGAATCAGTATCCAGTTTCATCCCCAACACACTCTGGTAAGTCACAGCTTAGGTTTAGCGTCACATTTAGAGATTGTACTCATGCGATACAGCTTCCACTCGAAATATTTGGAGAGAAATATGTGGCTTATTATCTGGTAGATCATCCAGCTTTCTCATTTAATATCAGTGACAATTGAAATGGCTGATGATAACATTGTGCATTGTTTTTCAGGAAATTGACAGAATATGGATTTCAAGTAAACTTCTTAACCAGGACTTACCGTAAGTGGTCAAATTATTTCTCAACGGGATGTTTTTACACTGTCCAATCCATTCCACAAGCTAAATAGTCAATGTCCTCTATTGAAGACTACGTATTTACATATTTTTAATGCAGGAGGTACCTGGCATTGTGTGTTGGTGAAACCAGAGTGAGGTTTGACTTGCAAGCACCACTCAGAACTCCGGTGAAGAAGAGCAATGGAAGAAATTCAGGAAATCTTCCGATCAGCCCAACAACTCTACGGTTTCTTTCACAGGTATGGAGCCAAATGAAAGAGGTTTTTCCTCAGTAGCACAGTTATTTTTCCCAGCTGTTTTGACCAATAATGGACAGCCTATAACAAATTACACTGTTTCAGTGTTGATAAAACATTTCTAGAGAGAGATGGGGGACGGGGGGATGTGTTTCGATTTTTCAAAGATTTTTTTCATTTGCCATTAAATATTGTGTGAAACTCATTTTCCAAATTCACAAGGATGGATTCTGCTGCATCCTGAGAAACATCTGCAGATGTTACTGCTTCATGGTAAACAGATTTGTTGACTAAACCACCCACACTGTCTTCTCCTCTCAGCTGATGTCATTCCACATTGATTCTGTCAGTGTGATGGTGTTGAACTTATCCCTGTCTGAGTCTCTGTGGCACATGACCATCACAGGCATTACCTTGCTACTTCACCATCAAAGTAAAAGGTAACCATGCAACAAATACAACTGTGGCTTTGTGTACCGATGCTCAGGTTGCATCTATAAAAATGACATAATTACATCTATTACAGGTTAGCATGGGACTTTTCCGTTGGGCAGTTAAGCAGCAAAGTTCTCAAAAGCAGTCGACTGGTAAGTGTCCATGGGATGGGGAGTCAGTTCTATTGGAATTGCTATATACGAGACTATCTACATTTAAGATGCCTTCTATTCAGGACATATGCCTGGCTGAGGTGTCCCTTAGCTTGGTGCTATCTGGGGATTTGAGCCTACCCGAAATGAAGCCGGGGTATCTGTCCCTGGGTGTGAGAACACTCCTTGCAGAGCTGCACGAGGGCCTGTTCCTTAGCCAGCTCTTTCTGCCTGCATCTCCCCCAAAGAGCATACACAATGGATCTGGTAAGCAAATATGAGAAATGGCATCAAAATAATAATTTGCCCAAATATTGAACCAAGCAAAGATTAACCAGGTTCTAACATTACATATCTATTACTCAGTGCTCCTATTAATAGTTTCTGGTGCAAACACACTGACAGCCGTATAAGCTTTTGACCAGTTGTTTTGCATCAAAATCTACAATTGACATATGACCCGTAATGTTAAATAACAGTTTACATTTAATGATTTACCATAAGACATCCTCCTTTACGCTTGATCCGAATTGTTTGGGCCTGGTTGTAAACCAATCTCTGCTACACTTTCAAAAGGTTATTGTCACCTCTGAACACAGATAAGCCAGCAAGGGAAAGGAGACAAAGTCATAATCAAAGCTCTGAAAGTGACCTCTGTATATTTATTTAAGAGAGGTACCTAGACCTGAATCAGGGCCTTCCATTGCAATTTTAGCATTTTAACCAATATATGTATCTTCTAAATTCTATTTTCATCTGATATAAGGTACAAGGTGCTTATTACATAATTATCTGTGCTTCAAAATGTAAACAATTTTTTAAAAAATGCATATGTATTACTTAAGAGTTGACACAGAGGCAGTAAAGGCATTTGATTTTTCCCTCCTGAAAGACTCATAATTTGAAAAAAATTGCATTACCCTTTCAGAATGCGAAAACGAGGAGTTCATTCAAACGGAGGCAGTGGAGCGGTTCCATAAAATGATTCCCCAGAATGTGAATGTGGAATTTGTTAATACGAACATAACCCTGTCCATGCAGAGCCAGAAAAGGTGAGTCATTTATAATATATTGCATTGTGTATTTGAATTCTCTCTTTAATGTATTGAAGGTTTTAGAAAATATCTTCCGATAAGATTCGTTATCGATTGTCTAAATGAATTTACCCAAGGGGGGGGGGGGGGAGAAGGAAATTGAGACAATTTCTATGAACCATACAGACACTTGAATTGGACGCTCAAGTCCCTGAAGGTCGACTACGGGCGTGAGAATGGGCAGCTGCCGCTTAAAAGCTTCACTCCTGAGCTCAGTTTCCCCCAGAGCAGCCTGGAGTTCCTTCTGGAGGGTGAGTGTAATGTGGGAGTAGAATCTGGGCACAAGACACACTGCAGGCTGAGAGAGAAAAGTGCAAACCCAGAAATAATCTGCAAACGCGACACATTTTAATTATTGTTTGCAGATGGACTCCTCCTTTCTCAAAGTCGACAAAGAATACTTTGCCTGAACACCCTCAGGACCGCTCTGCAGGTTTGGCTCATATCTCATCAGTAAAATGTCTTGTATACGTGACTCATGTTTGACGTCGCCCGGTTCGATCGTCTTTGTCATCGTTTGCTTTGTAGGTTACATCGATGGACATTTCAGGGTCAGTCACTGTCAGTACCTGCATCATCCACTACCGTCACCAAGAGTTTTCTCATTGGTTGGACCTATTTCCATGGAAACAACTCATTCACACGAAGAAAGCACACAGGAAAAGGCAAGTTGTGTTTGGGAAATACTGTCCAGTGTCTTTCTATCTTAAGAGGTTCATCACTGCACTGGAGCTTATAAAGATGTATTGTTAATACCGAAATGGCTGCCTGGGGCAAAACTGTCATGTAACTATCAAGTTATCTTAAGTTTTGACTGAATTATTGTTTTTAATCTCTTTTTAGTTACATGAGTGAAATGAAGTTAACCACATTTAAATAATTAGAAAGCAAATTTGAGTATAGGGCTGAGCTGTGTGTATATTTAAGCCAGTTAGTTTGATAGACTATCTTTAAAAAAAAAAATCTGTGTGTTCTATTGATGATTTTAATATTCTCCTTTTTCACTTTTCTTCCTCATCCATATGTTTGTGTGTTTTCCCAATCATGCTGTGCTCTATCCATGGTGTTGTGTTGTGTAGCCCAGTAGTATATTTCCGCGACTTTCTGCCCAACAGACGCTTTCCCCATCTGGACTCCCCTGTGATGATCACCTCGACTGTCTCTAATGTCAATGTGTCTGTTCAGCTGGGAGACACGACGCCCTTCGCTCTGGGTTTCATATCTGCCAACGCAGGTGCTAAAGGCCACTCAAGCGCGCGCGCTCACACGCACACACGCGCACACACACGCACACACACACACACCCACACACACACACACACACACACACACACACACACACACAGACAGAGAATGGCATTTGCACAGAATGAAAGCCGTGTGATGGAATTGCCACACTGCAAAATGAGGCCATTTTGCCATATATTACTAGGAAAAGCAGTTGGTTCGTATGTTCCTTGGATCTCATTGTAGTGGCATGATTAATTGTTCTCCAGACAGCTTTTTGCTTATGCCTTTCCAAATACACCGATCCCAGTAAGATTAGATTAGAGACTTGTTTTTTTTCTTCTCTTTCCTTTGGCGCAGTGGGACCTGCAACGTTACACATTAACCTATCATTATCAAACCACTGCCACAGTCATATTTTTCTCCTCATTGAACAATGTTTATGCTCTATTTCAACAGAACTGCAGCATCTCCTTGATATTAAAGTTGACGAAGAGAGCATCAAGTCCCAGAATGTGCACCAGCGAGCCTCCCTCTCTCTGGACCACTTCTGGTGGAGGGTGGGGCAGGGTTCTCATATCCAACAGGCCCCACACCCACCTGGAAAGCATGTGTGGGGTGAAGCCTTAATCCTAGACTCCCTTAGTCTTCAGGTATAACCGTAATGAAATGCTCCTATTTCTTATATTGAACAACAGCTCTAATAAAAATTCGTTTTACGTTCAAGTAAAACCACTTTAACACAAGGGGACAACTTTCGGTTTTACATATGACAGAGCTCCACTGCCTTTTCATATGACAGTTGTGTTTTACAGTTTAGTTTCCTGTTTCAGTTTATTGTCTAAAAAGCCAAATAATTTACTTTTACATTTATTTTAACAGTAAAGTTGTAATCCATGAGCCGAAACTTTTTAAGAAAGAACCATTCCATGTATTTGCATTCCGAATGCATTCCTCTATATGCTGATTCCATTGCTGATGGCGGGGTCCGCCTTTTCCGGCAAGAATGAAAAGCTTGTGAAAGGGAGCTGCAGTGAATTTCATAAACAAGCTTAGCTCATTGTGATCAGTAAATTGTCGATATGGAGGAACATTTGCAAAACAGAACAGCACCCTCTGATGAAAAAATATCACCTCCACCTCAAGTGACCAAGAACAGAAAATCAATGACCAGGAGAAGGCAAGCTTTTGAGAAGAAAGTAAAAGTTTAAAAAATATAAAGAGGGGGTGTTCGTGATGGTCTGGAGATTATTAATTTGTTTTTTTTGTTATTTCCTTCTCATCCTTCCAGGGCAGTTACAACAGAGCCCACATGGCGTCGGGTTGCCAGTCTCCAACTTTAAGCATGGAATCGAGTCTCAAAGGGCTCCAACTGGAGCTTTCGGAGACATGTGCCCTGTGCCTGTCTCGCCTGCTGTCTCTCTTCAGCCTAGAAAGTAACGGGGGGCCAGACAGCCCAGATGTAGTCTCTGTGTGTCCCGCTACCGAGGAGAGCGGCGAACCTCTGTCAACGGCGCACCTACCGCTGCTCTTCAGACTGGAGTGTTGTCTCGAGGATGTCAATGTGTTCACACTGTCCAACTTGGCAGGTGAAGTCATCATGAATTAATTTACTTTCACTATATTATAGCTGTTAGCTTTTTTTGATAGCTACAATGTTTATCTGGGGGATGGTAGCTCAGGAGGTAGAGCTGGTGGTCTAGTGATCCAAAGGTTGCTGGTTCGATCCCAGGCTCCTGCTAGCATGCTGTAGTGTCCTTGAGCAAGACACTTAACCCCTAATTGCTCCCGATGGCTGCGTCCGTCGGTCTTTGAACAATTGTAAGTCGCTTTGGATAAAAGCGTCTGCTAAATGACTAAATGTAATGTAAATGTTATCTATTTTTTTAACATCACTAAATGTCTTGAGTAATGTATATACTAAAATATATATGGTTTATATAAAATAGTCAGTGTCAACACATGTTTATTCATGCCAACAATCCACATACACTTCTCAATGGATCCGTCACACTGTTATTAATAGAGCTGCTGTCTACAATGGGGCCTGACGTTGAAGCTCTGTTATGGAGCTCTTCAATCGACTTGAATGACTTCTAGTGAAGCCAACAGACCTAGGGGCTGTCAAGTGTGTACGAGGCATGATGTGCAATTTGCAATTACAACTTTATCCTGTTCCTTAGGTGCTGTGTCTCTCCGGGTGGATGCCGTAAAGGCTCTCAGCTCTGCAGACAGTTCCAGTTTGTCTCTCGAGAGCGTTTCCCTGTCTGTGATAAAGACGCTCACCGAGAGCATGGAGCCCTGTTGCCTTGCCTCGCAAACGCCTAATCCTGTCTTAAAACTCACCACGCTTTCCCTCTGTCACCACATCATCACGCACACCCTGGAGGTAGCTTAAGTCTTCATTTTCTCCACTTGTTGGTTTGGACTGGCACGGCCACGTGAATTCAGATTTGTTTTCTTTCTCCTTGTGTCTTACTCAGGTTCAGTGTGAACAGGAGCTGACAATGGAGTGGACGCCTTCAGTCCACATGTTCATCTATCAACACATAACAGAGGCCTTCGCCTGCTGGGTCATGCTTTGTGGAGAACCAGAAGAGGGCAAACCAGCAGAACAGACGGAGAGTGAGACTCTGTCGGGCAAGACAAGGGCTCTGTGCGTGCGTGTGGAGCTGGGTCGCACTCACTTGACAGCCCACATAAGTGAGCAAAACTATATTTTCCTGCACACGGAGGCCCTCTCCCTCTCAAAGCATGCCGGTTCAACGCACATACAGTCCCCTCTTCTGCTTCTCAACTTCGACGGGCACGACATCTTCTCCTTCAAGGGTCTAGACGTGCACACGCACTCAGAATTGACCGAAATGCAGTTGCACAGAGACACCTTCCCTTTCCTTACAACACCTCACAACCGTGTCTGGGTCGTCACCTGTCCGAACCTGACCGCGGAGTTTCCTTATCAGTACGACTTTTCGAACACCTTTGACATGGCTATCAGCGTCCAGAAGTGGCTAAAGATTCTGCACCAGTCCCACAACCAGCCTTCCGAGCTCCGGTCCTTGCCCCCCGACCTCGTCTTCAAAATTAGCCAGTTCTCCTTCATTTTCCTGGATGATGTCTTTGAGATCAAGCTCCGCGACAACTATGAGTTGATGAAGGATGAAAGCAAGGAGAGCGCGAAGCGGCTGCAGCTCCTAGATAAGAAGGTGGCCGACCTGCGGAAGCAGCACGGGGAGCTTCTGCCCGCCAGGAAGATCGAGGAGTTGTACAGCTCGCTGGAGAAGAAGAACATCGAGATCTACATCCAGCGCTCACGGCGGCTGTACGCCAACACGCCCATGAGGAAGTCCCTGCTGACCTGGACCGTGACGGATCTGGAGCTGGTGGCTCTGGCAGACCACTCCCTCCATGGACCTGAAAGGGTGAGAGAGCAGCTGAGGGACATTGATGGAATCAGCCCCTTTCCCAGGGATGGACTGTCTCTTGTGGTCCAGTGGTGTCGAGCTGTGAAGTTCAAACTCACCGCCTACTTGGGTGAGTGACTAAATTAGCTAATAACTTTAAATACCAAAAGTGGTGTTGGGTTGGTGCTCATAGCGCAACGTCGCTGAAAGCTGTACTATTGAGAAGCTTATCACTCTGCTGCAACTTCTCACTGTGATTAAAATGCTGTCCAATGGGGGAAATGTTTAAGCCTTAAAAGGTTGAAATTTCACAAAATGCGCCAAGACAGTTGGGATTATAATGTGAATTTCCAGTTTTCCAAAAGAATTTACCACATATACCACAAAAAAAACTTGTAGTTTAACCAATTTTTTTATTTTATTTTTGTTTCGGAGATAAAGAATGGCAATTTCTCTGTTGTTCCAGTGAGAATCCGGGACTACCCCCGGTACCTGTTTGAGATTCGTGAATGGGAGCTGGCGGGTCGTCTGATCGGGACCGAGCAGGACGGACATGCACGTGCCCATCGTAAACAGATCATTCCACTCGGCCAGCCGTGGGGAGACGTGACGATCCACAGGAACATGCCACCACTGAAGTTCTTCTACGACTTCAAGTGTGAGTCATGCGACCATAATCAGTTGTTCTGTTTGCTGAGTATTTATTTGTCTAGATATTAAAAACTGCTTCCCTCAATTTAATGTTTTCATCTGCAGCCAAGATCTCTCTCTACACTATTGTGTGGGGACCATGTTGGGACCCTGCCTGGACTTTGATTGGCCAGGTGGTTGACCTGCTGACCAAACCCACTGTGGACCCTTCTCCCCCCCTGGCGTGGTGGGACAAAAGTCGTCTCTTGCTGCACGGACACTGGGTCATGGACATTGAACAGGCCAACCTCCACCAGCTGGCAACAGAGGTGAAATATTTTTAGGAAGCTCTCATACATCCCCAAAACAAACCTTTGGATTTTTGTTTTGTTTTATGTATTCAATAAAAAAAAAACAACACAACTGCTTGCTTCATATTTCTTAGGGTTTATTGTTTGTATTAAAGTCTTGCGTTTGATGGATAGATAAGCAGATTTCATTTTAAATGCGTGTGTGATCAAGTGAAATCTTGCGTTTTACAGGACCCTTATAACACCACAGAAAACTTGCACTGGGAATGGAATAAGTTGAATTTCGACTGGAACCCTGGTCAGTTTGTTTTTAAAGGAGACATGGACGTTAACGCCAGAACAGCTTCAAAGTAAGTAAAGGCAGAGAAACCAATTTCAAAAAGCGAAGATTTCAAGGCTTACTGTGTTTATAAAAAGAAAGTTAAAGGTTGTAAAGGCTGTTTCAACTTCTTCAATTTCAGGTATGATGACATCTGTTTTTTGCACCTGCCCAACTTGTGCATGACCCTTGACCTCCAGTGGCTTTGTCATGGCAATCCACATGACCACCATGCTGTGATGCTCTGCTGTGCAGAAAAAATTGCAGATGTGATTTCAGGGCAACCTCATGACTCTTACAGAGCCTTCCGTTCTGAGAACCTCAACCTCTCCATCACCATGGACCTCAACCAGCACTGTGGAACAGGTAGCCCTCCTCCTTTTTAGCTCCTAATTATATATTTCCCCCCAATGATTTTCCAAAAGAAAATCTCTCTAAAATATTCCTTAGTGGGCGACAGTGGCGCAGGAGGTAGAGCGGGTCGTCCAGTAATCAGAGGCTTCCTGGATCCCCCGTTCCTCCTGGCAGCACGTCGAAGTGTCCTTGAGCAAGACACTGAACCCTAAAGTGCTCTCGATGAGCTGGTGTGCACCTTGCATGGAAGTCGCTGCCATCGATGTATGGATGTGTGTGTGAATGTGAGGCGTATATTGTTAAGTGCTTTCAGTGGTCGCAAGACTGGAAAAGCGCTATATAAAAATGCAGTTCATTTACCATTTTACCATTTAATATCTAAATACCTAAGGCCAACCCAAGTCCATAACAACTGTAGATTCGAGATTAACCGATACCAGGTTACAATATATGAAGGTATCTGAAGATACAGGAGAGAATAACTGTTTCCCAGTTGCCCTGAGCAACCCATTGTCAACCACATTTCATATAAAAAAATTATGTGGGATTCGGTATGATTAGAAAGTTTTTATCATGGTGCATCCATTTACCTTGTCAAAAATGGAGAAACAAGATATGGATTTTAAGTATATAGGATCAAGCAATATAAACATTTTCTCTCTCCCTTTCAGAACCTTCCCAACCCAGAATGCTCCTCTACAGCAGCACTCTGCGTTGGATGCAGAACTTCTGGGCCACCTGGACCGGTGTCTCCCGACCGATCTGCAGAGGGAAACTCTTCCATAGCCTCAGGCCCGTCCGCAAGAAGCTGGGCCAGCACTACAAACAGATGTCCTACACAGCTGCCTTCCCTCAGCTACAGGTAGTTGCCTACTTAAGGCTGCTGCCATACAGGCATTAACTACTTCAAAGGGATTTGTTTTTTCTCCATTTGCCGTCTTCTCAGCATCAATTCCACAGTCATGTGTCCTGTTTTCCAAAGACCTGCATCCTTTCATGGCAGATTTACCCTCTTGTTTCCCTGCATGCCCTCCAGGTGCATTACTGGGCCTCTTTCGCTCAGCAGAGAGGCGTCCAGGTCGAGTGCAACAAAGGCCACGTGTTCACTCGAGGAGCACAGAGACTGATTCCACAGGGTAGGAACGCTGAGCCCAGCTAGGGCTGTCATCACAATTATTACACAGTCACCCTATCACCATTATTTGGGCTGACTTCTATTATTTTATGAAGTCATGTTTCCTTCCAAATTTAAGGGAAATATTAATTAGGTCTGTAACAATGAATTGCCTAGTAACGCTGCATTTTGTCATAACTTTCCAAAATGTAATAAACACCTTGAATGTCATACGTAATACGTTTTACCAACACATTTTAAATTACCTATAACATGGTGTGGTGGTTATTGCGTTGACAATTCAAGTAATACATCAAAAATGCCATCTTCATTTATATAAAGTATCACACTTCAATGTAAAATTTCACTTTTGTGTAACCCCCACCATATATGTAATAATCAAGATGTTTATTACAAAATGGGGGTGTGCATGAAACCCTGATAAAAATCCTAGAGTAACTAATTAAGACTTAAGGCTTGTTATTGTAAGTAAGTAAGCAAATGTATAAATGTTCTCCCCTTTACGGACACATCAGCTGGCACTGTGATGAGGAGGCTGATCTCCGAGTGGAACGTGACCCAGATGGTCAGCGAGCTGTCGGAGGTGACGGTTCACCTGATGGCCTCCACCTGGGACGAGACGGCCGACCATCAGATGAATGCTCAAGTGAAGAAGACGCACCTCCTGAGCATGTCGTCCCTCAGCTACCAGCGACAGAGCAACCGCATGGAAGAGGTCTGGCTGCAAACCTTCTTGCTGTTATGGTTGCATGATTAAGTGTCAATCACAATACATTTCCCACGATTACAGTGGTGTCATGATTCAAGTGATTCTGCTGTACACAATATATTGCAACAAAATCCTTCTTAATTCACCATTATTACTGAGTAATACAATAAGGAAAAATATGAGAATTTTATTTTAAACCACAGGAATCAATCCTATACTATATTTATTCAGTGCATTTTCAAGGGTAGCACTTTATAAACCTGAGTATGTAAGTCTGGAAAATATATAGAAGTTTGAAATGTGTGGGAAGCATGTTAAAATATTAAATCAGCAGTCATCGTTGAAGTTTCATCATGTTTCATTGATTCTGACAGGGGATGAACTCCAAGAGTGAGAGCAATGCCTCCTACACTCACAGGCTGCGCCTCGTGGATCTGCGAGCCTCCTGGAACACCACCAACAGGAACATAGCCTTCGGGCTTTACGATGGCTACAAAAAGGCGTCCGTCTTAAAGAGAAACCTCTCCACGGAAGCTTTGAAGGGGCTGAGGATCGACACGCAGCTGCAGAGCAAGAAGCTCAAACGCTCTCCCTCGAACTATTCTCCGACCACAGCCCCGGTGACTCCAGTTATACCTGCTCCAACTCGAGCTGAGAAAAGTCAAAATGAAGGTGAGAGATGAAGTATGCCGAATGTTGGCTGTGAGGCCTGTGTGCTCCTAACCAGCCACTGGAAATAAAGCAGGAGTCAGTGATTAGCCCAGATGTTTTAAAATATATTTTTAGAATTGTCTTTTTCCAATCTACAGCAACACTGTTCTCATCTGTTCACTCATTTTCGATCCTCATCTTACAAAGTCTTGTTGATTAGATGGATTAATACAGACGAGGGACAACATAATCTCTGAAAGATTGATATTTCTCATTCTCCAGGAACATCCATGCTCCAGAAGCTGATTGAGGAGAACGATAAGTTTGTCGTCTTCTCTGAGGAGGAATCCGGTGTCAGCGACCTGCTGTGCGGCATTGCTGCCTGTCAGACCGATGATGTCTACAACCGCAACTGGTTCATCGAGTTGGTCAACTGTCAGGTAACTCTTATAACACTCAGCAGTCGCCGCCGTAATATAATTAATATTGTATTCTTGCTCCATATTGTACCTGTATGAGGTCATCTAAAAGTCCTGTGTGCTTTTTGCTAGATGATGCTACGTGGCACAGAGACGGCTGGCTGCGTGCTGGTGTCCGCAGCCAAGGCTCAGCTGCTTCAGTGCGAGCACTACCCGGCCTGGTACAACGACACCCTGAAGCAGAAGACCACTTGGACCTGCCTGCTGGACGGCATGCAGTACTTTGCCACCATGGAGACCAACCCTTCTGAAGATGAGGACAGGCAGCTATGGCTGGAGGTAGCCACACCGATAGAAATCTATTGAAAGGGGCTTCTGTAGTTTAACTGGTAGATTCCGGCACAAAGACTAGCAAGGTTAGCTTGAGCAAGACACTTAACCCCCTAACTGCTCCCCAGGCGCGGCTACATGGCGCCCACTGCTCCCAGATACATCAGTTACTAGGATGGTAAAATGCAGAGCAATGCATTTCGTTTGCCTCAGTACTTGTACTCTGTGCAATGACAAGATGAGGACAGACAGCTATGGTTGAAGGTAGCCACACTGATAGAAATCTATTGAAAGGCGCTTCTCTAGTTTAACTAGTAGATTCCGGCAAAAAGACTAGCAAGGTTAGATTAGATTCCCATTCAGGGGAATCAGAATTCCCTTACATAGAATGTGCAACGACGGTAAACAAAGGGTATCCACAGGTCATTTTGGTTGAAGAAAAAAGGGACCACAAGAAAGAAAGGATATCATTTTAATTATTCAACACAGCGTTTCTGTCACATAGACAAAGACTTTCATCAAGGCATTTTACTGAAGTCACTTTTCTATTTCGGTTTGATGCACATGTATATTCCAAGTAACAATTATTTGGTTAACCTTAACTACTTCAAAATTACAAAATTGCTCTTAGAATTTATTTAAATGTGGTAACTTGTGGAAATTTAAGGTAAAAAGTTGTCCTAGAAATGCCTGAATGTGTTAACTAGATCACATATTTGGTGTTGTATTTCAGGTGAAAAACATAGAGGAGCACAGGGAACGTAACCTGGACTCAGTGCTGGAGCTTATGGAGAGCGGCCAGGCCGTGGGAGGCATGGTCAGCACCACCACAGGTACAGTGCTGGACACACATACACACTGTTCACTTTCCTTCTTTGGTAGCCATCCTGGAATTCATTTCGGGTGTTTTTGTATCCTTCTATATGGATTTATGGACTTTTTTCCTTGTACCTGCAGACTGGAACCAGCCTGCTCAGGTGAACGACACCCAGCAGGTTCAGCGCATCATCTCGCGCTGCAGCTGCCGCATGTACTACATCGGTTACAGCCACGACATTGACCCGGAGCTGGCCACCCAAATCAAACCGCCAGAGATCAGGAACAACCACGAAAAAGAGGATCTGCTCAAAAAACAGGCTGGTAGGTATGGAATCTCAAAATCTGCAGTTGGAATTCTGACATTAAACTCATTATGACTCAAATCTTTTACTCTTCTTTCAGAATTCCGAGGTTAAAGTCATAATTCTGAGATTAGAGAGCTGTTTAGTAAAAGGTATATAAGGTATGATAAGTGTGATGTCCTAAAGTAATGTAGTATCTAGTGGGCCCATATTAATTGGCCGATATTAATTGGCCCAATATTTGTGTATTTTGAGAAAGTTGGCATCGGCCACGAGGCCAACAAAAAAAAAATGTCGCAGACTAGAGTTGCGGACTAAAATATTTTTTCTATACATGTCGATTCTGAATATTTGGAGGGGTTTCAATACTGGCTCTATCGATATACCAGTAGCAGCTGCGCTTCCTCGCTCTCACTTTTCTCCCACAGCGAGTCACACACACACACCGCTGCGGTGTCCACATAGCGCTGCCTCCTGTCACTCACTCGCTGTCTTCACTCGAATCATTCACTCCGCTTTGTTATGGTGTTAGCTCATTAAAGATGGCAAGTGCAGAGCCTCCACGACCAGTTTTGAAAGAAAACAGCAGGAGTGCTGTTTGGAAATACTTCGCATTTGAGGCAAAATGTAAACCTATCTCAGAGAATTGGAGTAGACTTTGTAAGTTTGTTTAGTTGATACTTTTTTTTTTTTTTTTTTAATAGGTGCACTGCTGAGACAATGCAGACAATAACATTAGTGTTATGTTAACAATAACTGTTAACTTAACAATTAACTTAACAGTTAATTGTTAAGTTCAGCATGTGTATCATTTGTTATTATCATAAAATTGTTGTTTTTTATCAGATGCAAAATAAATCATAGCGGCATTATATATTGGCCACCCCTCTCTCTAAATATCGGCATCATCATTGAAAAACCTATATCGGTCGACCGATAATGTGATACATGTATCACATTATCAATAGTTGGTGTGCTATGGTATCATAAAAAACTGCCATCAAAAAATATTGTAGTATCATCAATATCATAAAGTAGTGTGATATCACTTAATACTGAACGGAATTCTGAGTTCAAACAAAAACATTAAAAAAAGCTTTCTGACACTGAAATTGTAAATTGTGGAAATCTCTTCATGACAATTTGATGCATGACAGCAGTGGTATGATTATACTGTATATGTGGAGAGTTGGAGACTAAGATTTTGAAGGCAGCAATGGCTCAGGAGGGAGAGCAATTATCTCGTTCGATCCCCCTTGTATACATTTCTCAAGCGTGATCTCTCACAACAGGACTCTGTTCTCTTTCAGGGGCTGTGGACACCTTCACCCTCATCCATCACGATCTGGAGATCTCCACCAACCCCGTGCAGTACGCCATGATACTGGACATCGTCAACAACCTGCTGCTGCATGTGGAGCCCAAACGCAAGGTGGAGGAAAGCTTTGCCGTCAAACAAACCAACAGGATCCCACTACGTTATTACCAATGATTTAATACAACCAGTCTGTCTTCTCTGTCTCTAACCTTCCACATTCTCTGTCTGCCCGACGTCTCCAGGAGCACAGTGAGAAGAAGCAGCGTGTGCGCTTCCAGCTGGAGATCTCCAGTAACCCCGAGGAGCAGCGCAGCAGCATCCTGCACCTCCAGGAGGCCGTTAGGCAGCACGTGGCTCAGATTCGACGCCTGGAGAAGCAGATCTACTCCAACATCCGAGTGAGTCACCCCAGGGCTTAAAGGCACAAACGCGCCAACTGAAGTTATCTCCTCCTCGTTCCTATAAACTGACGAGTTAGTCTGCATGTATACGTGTATGTATGTATGAATACATTTAGTACCAGCAAAAAGAAAGCCTCTTGAATGAAACTCTTTAGATGTTAGCCTCTTTAGATACTATAATATTATCCAGAATGAATTTCCTCCACATCGAGGTCCTTGTTATAGCTTATGATACATTTTTAAATTAATGAAATGGAAAACGCGGTTTAAGCCCTCAAAGTTAATTTGTTGAACATGAGTATTGGCAAATCTTCTCAAGGTCCAAGGAAACATATTTGTGAGTTTGTAACATGAGGCTCCAGTTTACTAGAAATGTTACTTCTAGAAACACGGTTTTCCAAAATGTTAACTCACACAATGTAATTTAAGATTTCTTTATCACCTGTAAACAACAATTCAGAAACGCGGAACACATTTTTTCAGTTTAAGGTTTAAAGCAACACTATGTCACTTTCTCACCTTAAATTAAAAGCTTCAAAATCATTATGATGGTACACTGACTTGGCACCGCTTTCATTTCCACCTACCCGCCCGAACGCCTGTTCTTGCACTTTGTAACTTATGTGGTAACTTACCGGGGTAAAAGTGTTTTAGGCTTTATGGCACTACGTTGCTTCCTTGATGTTTGCCTGGTAAAATGTATAAAAAATAAAAATAAGTAAATTATAAACTTGCCGGTCAAAATGTCCGGTTATAATACAAAACGTAGCCATTCCACCTCCCCGGTGGCGTGGGCGAGATGGGCCGGTGGTGTGCCTGGCACCCGCACCTCAGCCGGCCACAGGGTTTGTTTCACCCTCTGCCAGACCGAGCACATCTGGTACCTACACGGGCAGCAGGGGGCCCCATCATTCCCCGCTGCTCTGGGAAGAGGAGAGGTCTGTGCAAGGGGCACTTGTAACCCAGGTGCGCATTATATATGCGTTTGTAACATATACTGTTAATTGAAACGTGACTGGTATGGTTAAAATTTGTCCGGTAAAATAAATTATTTTCGGACACCGGACCCGAGTTTAAAGACAGGTGTAAAGGTGCAATTGCAACTGTCGGGGCACCAAATATCAAAAGTGGCATCGTGCTGCTCCAATATCCAAGTCCTCATTAAAACGGCGCTTCCTCTCCCACGCTGCAGGCCCAACCCGAGGAGCTAAACGGGGATGAGCTGGCGGAGATCAACTCGAGACTGCAGAACCAGCTCAACCAGGAGAAGACGGACATGCAGATGAAGAGCGAAGAGCTTAATATTCTCATCAGGTCTCACTCCAGCATTCCAGCACTATTGTAAAACTGTGAAATTATGAGTGTTTTCAAAGCTGTGCAACTAGCTTGTTGGTTGTCGGTTATGTTAATACAAAATGCGGTTGTTTTGACATAATCACGGTAAAATGTATTACATTTTGGAAAGTTATAACAAAATACAGGATCCCATTGAATTAATATGCCTCTTGTTCGCTCGCTCCCAGGTGCTTTAAGGACTTCCAGCTTCAGCGGGCCAACAAGCTGGAGCTGCGGAAGCCCCCGGAAGACGTGAGCGTGGTGAGGAGGACGGAGATCTGCTTCAACCAGGCTCGCTGGTGTCTGACCGAGGAGGACGGCCAGCTCGGCATTGCGGAGCTGGAGCTGCAGCGCTTCATGTACAGCAAGGTGAGGGCTAACGGACTGGAGTTATCTTTAGGGGAGGAGGAGATAAGGTGAACAATCAGGAAACCAGAGTTGCTTCCAGAGGGTTTATTATTTCCATCTCTCTGATTTGAGCGTGTGAGGACCAATAGGAAATGAATACTTTTTTTTTTTTTTTTTTTAATCAATATTGTGTTAGTGAACTACTGTCAGCATCATCAAATGGTTGTCTTCAAAAGCGCCAGCTAAAAAAGAAAGAGTATAAAATATGGGATTTTTTTTTTTAACTAAACAATCTTTCTCTCTCAGTCTGATAAGTGGCAGCTCCTGAAAAAGGTTTGATGGAACTCTGTCACAGGAATTCGATGTATGCCAACCACTTTTTACAATTATTTAATTACAGCTGAACAAGTCTGATGACACGGCAGAGCATCTCTTGGAACTGGGCTGGTTCACGATGAACAACTTGCTGCCAAATGCAACGTACAAGGTAAACCTGTACATAGGTGATGTGGTGAACGTTTGCCAAATTGAAGATCCAAATTCACAGCTCTCATAGTGCAGCAAATATGTTGCCGTGACAATGTTTTTCTCAAGTGAAACATTTGGGTTGTCGAGAACGCCCGCAATCATATGGTGGCATGTGTGTTATGTGTTGAAATTGAAAACTCTCTCCTTGGTTTCCTCTGCAGCGTGTGAGGGTATGTACAGTGTTGTTCGAGCGACGGTACTTCCCATTTTGCCCCGACGGGCTCATCTCAGATTGTTTTATCAGACTGAACGTTGCATGCTGGTTGAATGGACTCATCACAGCATGTTCAGCCACAAACCCATCATCATGGACATTTTGTGTTCGCATCATCATTTGGACCCCATACAATTTTTTTTTATCAAAGCCAGTTGTATTGGGTTTACAGGAGAGTTTTTTATTTTATTTTATTTTATTTTTATTTTTTTTATTTTAACAGTGTTTTAAAGTGGGGATGGCACCAATCCGATACCCAGTGTCAGGCCGATACCAGCAAACCAATTCTAGATCAGATATGAATGCGATGTGATCCTCTGACATACCTAGCCTAGAATATCACTGCACTCACTGTTTTCGATTGTGTGATAACAACCGTAGCCGTGTGGCCTCGCGTTGCCATGACAACAACAATAAGCCATTCGGCATAGCACATGTGTGGGAGTCACGATTTGTGTGGCTGTGCGGCAGAGCTTCACACTCAAAGCAGAGAAAACAGCAGAGAGCAATATTTATAAAGCAGAAGCATCACCTGCAGGAACAACAAATGTATTCAGGCCACAGCTGCTGAGACGAGAAAAAAAAAAACAAGAGAGTGAAGAGATAAATATGGGATTGCTATCGGCGGATACTCTGTATTTCAGTATCTGTATCGGAACACGAACAGCGGCATTGTGTCATCTCTATTTTAAAGTGTGCTGTCACAGAACATAACCGTTTAAACGTTTCAACTTCTGCAGGTCGTGCTGCGTCCGCAGAGTGTGTGTCAGTCCGGCCGCCAGTTCGCATTGCGTATCTTCAGCAAAGTGCGTCCCCCGGTTGGCGGGATCTCTGTGAAGGAACACTTTGAGGTGAAGCTACTCATCAGGATGCTCGGATACACAACGAAACCAGATTCGTTCCCATTTCATGTTTAATTTTTCACACACTGACAGTTTCTCAATATGACTGTTCAAACAAAGCAATGCATTTATTTGTTTATTGAAAAAAAAAAAAAAAAAAAATCCAATCAATCATTTGCCGAAAATAATAAGTGCTGTCGGTGTTACTACCACTACTGTATCAGCACGTACCACAGCGTGAGTACGCAGTAGTTGTACTCTGTGTGTCCATCCTTAATAAAAGCTGAAATACACACGCGTTTGTTTCTCTCCAGGTGAACGTGGTGCCTCTCACCATTCAGCTGATGTACCAGTTTTTCAAGAGAATGATGGGATTCTTCTTCCCGGGAAGAAATGTGGAGGAAGAGGAGGTCACTGACGAGGAAGACAAGTTCAGGCTGGTGACGACCGGTGCGTTTCAATGGCAGCCACTCTTCACTCAGTGTGTCTTCAGAACGTGTTCTCTACGCCGAGATCTATACCGATCGGCCACAACATTAAAAGCATCACTTATAACCACTAACCACTAATGTTGTGCAGCTCCCCCTCGTGCCGCCAAAACAGCTCTGACCTGTGGAGGCATAGACTCCACAAGACCTCTGAAGGTGTCCTGTGGTATCTGGCACCAAGACGTTAGCAGCAGATCCTTTAAGTCCTGGAAGTTGTGAGGTGGGGCCCCCATGGATCAGGCTTGTTGTTCCAGCACATCCCACAGATGCTCCATCGAATCTGACCCGAACCCCGACCATCCACATGATGTAGAAGAAAACGTGATTCATCAGACCAGGCCACCTTCTTCCGTTGCTCCATGGTCCAGTCCTGACGCTGATGTGCGCATTGTAGGCACTTTCGGCGGTGGACAGGGGTCAGCATGGACACTCTGACTGGTCTGCAGCTACACAGCCCCATACGCAGCAAGCTGTGATGCACTGTGTGTTCTGACACCTTTCTATCATAGCAGCATGAACTTTGACAGCAATTTGTGCTACAGAAGCTCTTCTCTGGGATCGGACCAGACGGGTTAGACTTGGCTCCCCATGTCCATAAATGAGCCTTGGGCACCAATGACCCTGTCGCCAGTTCACCTGTTGTCCTTCCTTGGACCACTTTTGGTAGGTACTAATCACTGCCTTACCCAAAACAGCAGGTCTTGTGGGGTACAAGACCTGATGTTTTGGAGATGCTCTGACCCAGTCCTCTAGCCATCACAATTTGGCCCTTGTCAAAGTCACTCAGGTCCTTAAGCTTGTCCATTTTTCCTGCTTCCACCACATCAACTTCAAGAACTGACTGTTCACTTGCTGCCTAATATATCCCACCCCTGGACAGGTGCCACTGGAACGAGATGAGCAATGTCATTCACCTTCACCTGTCATTGGTTTTAATGATGTGGCTGATCTGTGTATACGATCAGTCTGGCCGATCAATAGCCTTTTTGTGTGTGTGTGTGTGTGTGTGTGTGTGTGTGTGTGTGTGTGTGTGTGTGTGTGTGTGTGTGTGTGTGTGTGTGTGTGTGTGTGTGTGTGTGTGTGTGTGTGTGTGTGTGTGTGTGTGTGTGTGTGTGAGAGCAGCATCGAATAACCTCCCGCCACATTATGTCATCTCCCTCCCAGCTATTAAAAGCCTCTGTTGGTTCGAATATGACCTTGTGTCTGTGAGAGAGTGAGAGCCCTTCAGTGGGAGTATAATGTTCATGGTGCTGATGGAGGAGTTGTGTTCCGCAGGTATCCCCGTCAAGCCGCGGCAGCTCTCCGAGGACTCCATGGGGGCTATGGGTCCAAGCAAAGGAGTTGCCCAGGGACTGAACCGCACCACGGGGGTCAGGAGGTCGTTCAGGAAGCCTCCGGAGGTAGAGCTACTGTCTGTTTTAAATATTTTTATTTTTTTTATTTTTATTTTTTTTCTCTCTCAAGACTATAACACCAAAATAAACCGTCTGATTGGCTCTGACCTCCCTCGTTAGCATCCTGTCGATGACATCGATAAGATGAAGGAAAGAGCTGCAATGAACAACTCCTTCATCTACATTAAGATTCCCCAAGTGCCGCTCTGTGTCAGCTACAAGGTGGGTGCAGCCGCTGGCCGGCGTCTTCTGATTCAATCTGTTATTTTTGGGCTTGAGTCGGAATAGAAGTAAAAAAAAAAAAAAATAACCTGTTGTAGAAAGATACAAACTATTAGCCCCTCGGAATGCGTCTTTAGTCTTCCACTCGGCGGTTCTCTGAATTCTGCATTCTTCCATTGTCCATCTTATTTTGTTTTGACCGAGCTGCACCTCAGATTCAAGCCCTTTCATGCTCTTTTTGTATTTATATAAAGATATTAAATAAATCAAAACATTTTATTTGTATTTACACACCTGAAATGTGTGGTGTTTTTTGTTTTTTTCTTTCAAATTTCAATATTTTAGTTTAAGTTTAATATTCTAATGCAAATAATTAAGATAATATTGAAATAGCATTGCCTTCAAAATTTTGGTTTTAGTTTCCGCGAACAGCGCCAAGAGACCTAAAGAAAATTTTGATTAACTTTTTCTTTCTTTTATTTACACATTTTTACAATCGAGGGGATTGTAAGACATCAAATTTAAAAGATATGTATATTTATATCGATCTTTTTATTATTATTTTTTTTTTCCTCTCCTCTCTCGCCCTAGCAACTGGGGAGAGGTTTCAAAGGGTTGCCTTCACCTGGACTGGCAGCAATGCATGAGCATTGCATGGTAGTTGTAAGAGTTAACCAAATTCCTCTTCCTCAGGGAGAGAAGAGCAGCGTGGACTCGAAGGACCTGAACCTGGTCCTGCCCTGCCTGGAGTACCACAACAACACCTGGACCTGGCTGGACTTCGCCATGGCGGTGAAACGGGACAGTCGCAAAGCGCTTGTCGCTCAGGTAGAACGCACGAGAAACGCAGATTCAGAAATGTAGAAACGGCTTCCACGGCCCGGGTCCGACGAGCGACCCTTCCTTCGGATTCCGAGTCCGGTGCCGTCGTTGGAGCGGCCTCTGATTTGGTTTTGTGTTTTCCCGTCCTTCCCGCTTTCCTTTCCCTCGCCGCGTAGATGATAAAAGAGAAACTCCGCCTGAAGCCCGCCGCCGGCTCGGACTCGCGGGGGAAGGCGTCGGAGGCCAAGTCGGACAACAGCCTGCAGCAGCAGGAGGAGGACGAGAAGGCGCGGCTGCTCATCGGCCTGAGCAGCGCCGACAAGAGCTCCGGCAAGAAGAGCATCTTCAGCCGCCGCAAGTAGCCGTTCCGCGGCGGCTTCCTCGTGGAGACTGCGGAAATAAAATGAGAATATACTGTATATGTTTATGCGTCTTTTTCCCGACCGCGCTCCTGTGCGTGGAGGAGCTCGGACGGTTTTGAATGATGAAAAAAGAAAATATATCTAATATCATGCCCCAAATCCCAGAATTGGAGATCCCCCGGGGTGTTGTTCTGACCAAAGTCATGATCTGGCGTGTTAATGTGGCCCGTTGTGTTGCTCCTCGCCGTGATTTGAGTGATCTGCGTGAGGTCGTCGACACGGCAAACTGTTCCTCGCCGCGTTGACGACGCGTTCTCCTGCTGGCTCGGGAAAAGTCCATTTTCACGCTCAAGACGCGAGATGATATCACGTTTGAAAGCACTTTAAGAGCTTCTTAAAGGCTGTCCGTTCGAGTGTTGGGTTTAGAAATCCCCTCAGTATCATTTCAAACCTTTTGGGGGGGGTGTAATATGGTTGTTACTTTCATAGGAAGTCATTACTTTATATGACCACACAATATGCTATTTTGTTTTAAAGATATGACAGCCAGAGTCCTTCAGCCTTTCAATGTATCTCAAGTTAGTGCAATATATCAACAACAGAAGAGCAGAATTATATAAGAAATCTATCAATGTATTAAATTATATCCCTTGTTCTGAGGTAACACTTTGTTGCAGCTAATGGCTAATGTTTTCTAATTTTAAACTAAAGCACTTTTTATGCAAAGTATTTTCAATATTTTTGTAAAATGGTTATTTCTGTTCTATTATGTGCATATCTGTGCTGCCACAGCGGTTATTTCAGTTTATTCAGATTATTCAGATGCTTGTTTGTTTTTCTTCACTTATAAATGTCAATGCATTTCAGAGTTCAATGAGTTGACGTAATTTCACAGTTTTAACAAGTATTCCTGTTTTTGTTTTGTTTTTTAACAGTGCTGTGACAACTGTGATTGTTGTTATTTTTTGTTTTTGTTTGTTTTGTTTTGGATATATTTGTCAATAAAAGTGTTACTGTCTTTCAACGCTTGAATTTTGTCTGAACTATGTTGTTTTTTCAGAATCTGAACCTTTATTCGTCAAGTGTGAGATGCACTTGGAAAGTGTCTTGGTATCAGTGCCCACATCCAAATATTTAAACAAGAATAAGATAATAGGAAAATATTTGTTTAATAAAATATTCATTATGTTTTTTTCTCTGCATTTTTAAACAGAGGTAAAGCTTTTTATGTTTGTTTTTAATGCCTTTTTTTTTTTTTCCCTCATAATTGGGTTAGGGTTAGTATAATTATTATTTTTTTTACTTACTAAACAAACAAGAATGCAAGAATTTAGAAAAAATGTGTACGCTGTGATGAGGCATGGATGGCTCTGTTGTTTTTTTATATCCCTGGGGGAGGTGGTTGTGGGAATGGAAAGCCACTGTGATCGATGCTTAATGTGACAGAGTGAACTGGAGCGGAATGCAGCTTGCACATGAGCCTGGAACCCAAAGCGGAGCAGCGTGTCTCCTTGGTTTTAGGGAATAGTTTGTCCAGAAAGATGTGATAAGAATAATGTGATGAGGTGATGGGCAGCAGCATCGGAAGCAGCAAGGTGAGAGCAGCATCTGCATGTTTCTTTTATTATCTTTTCTCCCCTTTCATATTCTGTTGCTGAAATGTTTTAAAATGCAAATGATCATAGCTGTTGTTTCATAGCAGAGATGCATGGCAAGTTGGAACAAACATGGATTTAAAGGATAAATTACCATTAAATTGTCTGAACTCACAGAAAATGACTTGCTTTGCTCTATGCAACAATAGACTTATTGTTGTTAAGATTTATTATTTATTATTATTATTATTATGATTAATAATAATAATAATAATTATTATTATTATTATTATTATATTGTTGTCTAATAAGCATTTGTTTTATGCAACAAACTTAACTTTTTTTATTATTATGTGATGTTATCATGTTTTTGATGTTATTTTTATGATGTTATAGTTTTCCTAATTATTATCGTCTATTGACTTTATTCTTTTTTTTTCTATTTTTTATTCATTGATTTATATATGTGTTTATTTATATGGGACCATTATGTGCAATATTAAATATAAATGTTGCCGTATCATGTATTGGCCAAATTGTAACCATGGCAGGTTACAATTAATACAATTACACACTCAATCCACAGAATAATAATAATGCAAAAACATTTTTTTTTTAATTATTATTATTTGATAGATATGATAGATATTGAGATACAACAATATATCAAGAACTTAACTGATTTTGTTTCATTTATGTTTATAGTTTTTTATATAGATTTTTAGATTTTGATATATACTTTGGATTAGCATGCAGGATGTCCATCTTTTAGAGTCCCGTGTTAATTGAAATTGTTTTTGTATTATTTTCTTCTAAATTTAGAGAGAAGTGGAGATTGAGGAAGGCAGGCGCTGTCATGGCCTCTTCTCCCACATCAGGACCTCTGCGGCCCAGAGACGAGGACGACCCCTGGAACCCGACCTTTCCGGGAACCTTCCTCCTCCACCCGAGCGTCCTGGTGAAGCGGTGAAGGAGCGGACATGCTGCATCTCTGACTTCCTGCCCGAATTTCCACGCCGCAAATTCCCTGGACCGGACCACTTCCAGGTACCACAACTGGATATGATAGATACTTGTATATTATTTTTTTCTATTTTTACATTCTCATATGTGAAAAGAACCTTTTGGATTTTTTTTATTGTCTGATGCTGAAGATCCTGGGCTTTGTAGCCAAAGGTTCCTTTGGACCAATCTTGAAAGTGAAGGACAAAGTAAATGAGAAGATCTACGCTATTAAGGTGAATTCCTGCGGCATTCTTTAAGTAACAGGCCTTTAAAATAGAAACACACATAATAATCTATGTTGCGCGTACTGTAGGTCCTCCCAAAATCAGAGATTGTGAAGCGCGGCATTCTGCAGCAGTCGAAGGAGGAAGTCATCATCCAGGTACATCAACATCATATTTCCGTCCAATCAAATCTCTCCCACTTGTCATACGTCCGACGGCTCCTACGCAGCGCGTCAGCTAGATCACGGTGCCGCGCCCTTGTTCCTACGGCCGGTTATTCCGAAACCCCAATCGTCTGGAAAAACATCCCATTTGACATGTCCCATTGGACGTGGACGACACCCTCACCCTAACCATCTCCAACCCAACATCTCCCAGACTGCTGGGGTTTCGCTGTAACGGGCCGTCGGAACAATGGGCGGCCCCCCACGGCCACAAGGAGAGTGGAACACGGCGATGAGTCCCGATCCACTAGAGGCCCCCGTTCGCTCTCCGCCGCCTCCGGACGCGCTTGTATTCGCTGATATTCTGTGTGTTGCTGGTTGCCTTTCAGCGGCGGCTCACACACCCATTCATCCACAATCTGCAGGACTGCTGGCAGACCCAGCGCCACCTCTTCATTAGTGAGTGGATGAACGACGGACGGCATGCCCTTGAGAGTGCCTTGTCCTCCTCCTCCTCCTCGTCCTCCTCCTCCCTGACCCGCGGCAGTTAGGCCGCTTCTGGATCTCAACCCTTCCGCTCGCTGACCCACCGCCCCTCGTCTCACCAGATTGTGTCGGACACCGTACCATGCCATCTAGTGAGACCACAGGGTAGTGCTTCCATCCCTGCCGCGGCTGTTTCCCTTCCCTGCCCGTGTTTTCCTTTTGGAACCAGCCTATCGCACTCCCACGCTGTTATGTCATATTGGTGATACACAGTAAGGATTTGGGGTTTTCTGTGTCCTAAAGCCAGTGTTTCCCCAACCCCTTCTCTTCCACGCCACACTTTTTTTTGTTTTGTTTTGTTTTACAATGAAAGAAGCCCACGGCACTATACCACCGTGCCGTTAACCACTAAAAACGTCAGAAACGTGTAGGACTGTGCTTCCCATGATGACCTACTTATAGTGGTGATGCAAGACTCGCAAACTATTCATTCGTCGCAAACAAATCTTTTTAAAGACTATCGTCTGGAGTCACTCCGGTGAAAAGAGCGAATCTTGAACTCGCAAACCAAAAAAAAATCACTGAGGATTACATTTGGCATGATTCAAATTGAATGTGAGTGATTTAATCTTTGTACTCCACCACAATATATTTTTTGGCAGAATTAAAGGGCTCCTGCGTGAGATTTCAGTTCAAAGCTCAGGGCCAAACCGACTCCTCTGACTCGTTCATCGCTCAGGGGCTCTTCTTCACCGAGTGACTCGTCCGGAAACCGGATCCCTAAAAAAGAGCCGAGCCTTTCATCACCGCGGTTAGTGTGGTTACTTTCGGGGTGAACCTTGTTCTTCTGGAGCCGCCGTTCCGGTCGGCAACTGAGGAACGAGTGCGGCCTTGTCTGTTTTGATCTCGCAACACAAGAGTTGCGTTCCGCCATTTCCCTGTTTTTTTTTTTCAACGGCGGTTGAAAAAAGCTGCCTCATGTCACACCCTTGAGATATCTCAGTTATAGATACTGAGGTCTAATCTATTTCACCTTCCACAAACCCGAACAGGGAAGAAGCAGATTGAACGAGACGTCGAGCCTGAACTAACTTCATCGCTCACCTCGGAGCGACTTATCACTTGTTTTCCCCAATTGCAGCATTGTGGTGAATGCATCATTTTGTCGTCTCTCTTCTCCTTCTCTTTGGTCCCCTGATTTTTTTATTACTATTATTATTTTTTTCATTCTGTTTGTTTTTAAACCGTATAATCACCGCCGCCTCCGTTGTCTTTCTCTGCCCCAGTGTATGACTTCTGCTGTGCTGGGGACCTGTACACATACTGGTCGCTCAACGGGCACTTCGAAGAAGAGGAGGTTCGGGTCTTTGCTGCAGAGCTGGGCGGCGCGCTGGGTTTGTGACCCCCCCCTTCAGGGATGCAGAGATTAGTGCATGCATGACGTGACATTTAAATACCTGGCGAGCGCACACTTTGCTGTAGGTCGGCGAAACGTCGGAAGAATCAGCCTGCAGCGCCGCTCGCAGCCACACGGGGCATCTGCCAAACTAGTGCGGTTATTTCTTAGTGACCCGATGTTAATGTCTCACTTATATGCTCTCTTTAGGATTCCTGCATAACTTAGGAATCATGCACAGGGATGTGAAGGTAGGAAAAAATTGCTCAAAGCGTGGACCATATTTCCTCTGATATCCAACGTGTTAATGTATATCATAAATATACCCTGACGTTCTTGTCGTTGTTGTGTTTTTCTTTTCAGATGGAGAACATCCTCCTGAGTGACCACGGTAATGCATAAATATATTCTATGCCTTCCATATCTATACTGTATATACAGGGCCGGCCGCTGGTACGCACACCCCATGCGGTTGTTTAGGGCCACAACTGCTCGGGAGGGGGTGGGTGATCCGCTGCGCATCCAAATCATTGATAGGTGTATGGGCCTCGATCGCGATCTCCGTTCCGCTGCGCATCCCTGTTCCTCCAAATAAAACAAATGAAGTTTTGTTTTATTTGTCTGTTTATAGTTTAGACGTGTTTGGATGTCCTTATTGAACAAACCAAAACAAAAAAGACAAAACGTGCATAACGGGGACACTTTCTCAGCCCCTCCCCCCCTCCTGCTAAGGGCCTTCGAATTCCACGGGCCAGCCCTGTATATACTATATTCCAGAGCACCATCGATAAAAATGACATTTTAAGCTGTGACACTTTCAGTCATCATTATTAATAACACTTATTAAGGCAGTGACTGCAGAGCCCTTCATCAATTCAATATCCAAAGCAGACATGCGCTGCAATCTGAAGTATATTGTGAAACAATGTCCCACTTGTGGTAACACACTATCCTGATTAAATGAAGGTCATCTTCGCTTGGCGGATTTTGGCCTCTCGCGCCGTCTCCGGCGTGGAGGGAAAGCATTTACCATATGTGGGACGATCCAGTACATGGGTGAGGAGATTCAGTGCAATGCATGCAAAACGAAATGTCACGCTTGAGTTGGTTTGAGGAATCGATTTCCGCAAAATTGAGCGAATTGATCCCAATAAAGTCCAAATCTGTGTGGTGTTTTATCCGAGCAGCTCCTGAGGTCTTGAGCGGGGGTCCCTACAACCATGCGGCTGATTGGTGGTCTCTGGGCGTCATGTTGTTCTCCTTGGTGTCTGGACAGGTAGAGTCACCTCACACTGCCCTGCACGTGAATTAACGAGTACCTTGTTGGTCAGTGTGACGGACCCACGGTGCACGTTTTTGTGAGTTGCGAATTGTGTCTTTCCTGCGTCCTAAGTTTCCCGTCCCTCCGGAGCCGGACCACTTTTCCATGCTGAAGCAGGTCAGGGAATTCCACTACAACGTTCCCGAAACCTTCAGCCCTGCGCTCATCATCCTGCTCACTGAGGTCGGCATCCACAGTGACCCCGTCCGATGTAGAAACGCCGATCTGGTGGAAATACGCGTTTTATAAATTCTCTCAACTTGCCTCCTGTCCTCAGCTCCTGTGTAAAGATGCGGCAAATCGCCTTCGTAACCTTGACCGCTTCCAAAGTCAAGCCTTCTTTCGCGGCACGTCCTTCGACCCTCAGATGCTTCAGAAGACGCCCGTCGGGATCATCCTTGAACTGGGGAACCATCCGGAGCGGGCGGCCCGGGCGAGGAGGGGCCTCTCGCTGGATTACTTCCACAACTTTGACTGTGATAAAATCCTGCATTCCCCCACCACCCCGACAGACCCGTCCCCTACGCCGGCCGCCGTGGACCCGGACCGTGCTCCGGTGCCGATGTGTGAGGCGTGAGGCTATTGTTTTCCCGCCTCAAACTGACTGTGGACGAGTTGCCATGGAGATGGATATTCCTTGATTTACATTGGAGCGCTGTAACCAAGGTTACTGTCAGAGGGGATTGATGGTTGTTTTGAAAATGTGCAGTAATAAATTCTTAACTATCTATGCAATTAAAGATCCATCCATCCATTTTCTAACTTGCTTAATCTGGTCAGGGTTGCGGTGGCAACGGGGCCAACATAGCAGCCCAGACGGCCCTTTCCCCAGCAACTTCCTCCAGCCTTTTCTGGGGGATCCCTGGGCGTTCCCAGGCCAGCTGATAGATATAATCTCTCCAGCGTGATCTGGGTCCACGTCGGGGTCTCCTCCCAGTTGGATGTGCCCCCTGGACACCTTCAATGGGAGGCGTACAGGGGGCACATCCAACTGGATTGCATCCATCCTTACAAGATGCCCGAACTGAGTCCTCTCCTCTGCCAATAAAGATGATGCTTTATATTTGAGATATCTTGATTTTTTTGTCTATTTTTTACTCTGCCTGCCTGCCTGCCTGCCTGCCTGCCTGCCTGCCTGCCTGCCTGCCTGCCTGTCTGCCTGTCTGCCTGTCTGCCTGTCTGCCTGTCTGCCTGTCTGCCTGTCTGTCTGTCTGTCTGTCTGTCTGTCTGTCTGTCTGTCTGTCTGTCTGTCTGTCTGTCTGTCTGTCTCTGCATGTATTCTACACCTTCACACCTTCTGGGCGACTCCACTACCTACATGCGGGGATGACCTACTTGGAGTGGCGCGCACGCAAGTCCATTGAGGACGACCTTAATAGGACGGAACATTGAGGACTGGATAAAGTATCGTCCATTAAGTGTTTTTAATTAGGCAACGGGGTTAAATTAAACTCCTGCCCCCAGCGGAGACCGTTGCATATAATTGGTGTTGCTGTCTCTATTTAAAAGTGTGTCTCTTGAATGGGAATGCGTAGGATCCTCCGGACTTCGGATTCCCCTTCAGGCCCTTGTCTTAGACAGGTCCACCCCGTCCCTGTTGTGGCTCCAGTGGCGGCTCAGTCCAGTGCCCCACATTCGCCTCCGCAGACACACTGACCCACTGTAGTGAACGAAGGAGTCCTTGGAAATGTCCGCAAGCTATTCCACTGAGTTCGAGCAAATAATGGAATTGCGCACCAAAACTCATCAAGTGTTTATGTCACGGATTGTGCAGTAGGGACATTTAGAACAATGGGTATGAGCATCTGTAGTGAATTATGACTCCTAAAGAATATGACAAATGTACTGTATCCTCTTTGGGTCAAAGACGAGTCGTGTCAAGAGATATACTGTTTTATCAATTCACTATTATGGATTCAGATTTCTACATATTTGGATTAATATTTTCAATAAAAAAACACCCTCATGAAGAATTGCATCTATTTTGTTTGAATAATGCTTGAGGAACGTAATATATTTAACCACTTGAAATGATTTAATGATTTAACCCATTTAGCTCAAATTTTGGGCCATATTCCCAGGGTCATTTACATTGACCGATAACCCCAAAAGATATTTCTATTTCTGAACCGTCCATCACATTCTTTACTGATTATAGCAGATGGGATGCCACTGAGTGCATGAATTGCTCTGAGGATTGAATCCTCCTGTGGATTTCCAGTGTGAGGACCAAATCATCAGGAGAATTAAAACTTCACCCAGGGAATGTATGAACTAATTAAAATAAAAATAGCACACCGAGGGGTATGGTTAAAGCTAAAATGAGGTTGCTTTAGGGGCCCAAGGCTGAAATAGAACAGGATATTTATGATCATAAAACCTAAACGTGCAAAAGATTGCAAATAAAGTTGCTAATATTGTAATAAATTATCGTCAATACAAAATGTTATTGGACCAGACATTATAGATGGGTTCATTTGTCCCGTCCACATGGTTTAAGGCACAAACTGGCTTTATCTACGTAACCTGTGAGAATTGACAGATTCCTGCCTCAAGAGCAAATTGCTCAATTGTTAAACATTAGGTTTTATATATATGTACTGTACATCCAAAACTAAACGATTCATCAGATTCATCATTCAATCCCATATTATATCCTGGTTTGTTCCTCAGATGTGGGCGTGTGGGCCCGCCCAGGGGTGTCGGCTTGTGAGCAGGGTACAAACTAGGGCTGCAGCCTCAGAGCTCATCACATCAGGGGACACCAGAGACTCAGCTCCACACTCTGCCTGGTAAGATTCACCACTCTTTTTTCTCTCTGCGGGAACCCTTTTTTTTAAACCAATATAACACTATTGATGGCTGACTATGATCTGGATGGATCATGTCGTGTTGTTGTTTAATGTAGCAGTTGACTAAAAGTTGGTCATCAATACCTCCGTCTACCTAAGTAACACTATAGCAAATTATTATGAATATATTTGCAAGGGACAGAACTCAGGGACAATGATAGATCATTAGCAATGAACTAAAGAGACTTTACAATATATTTAGATTATTTTATATATTTTGGAAAGTTTATCTATAGTAGTTACTTTAAAAGAAATCAGCGAAGATAACACAGATTCAAATGTCTATATCTATATATCAATGTCATAATTATAGATTTAAAATAAGTTTATCTCTTTCAACTTCAGCCTATTTATAATGATTAGATTAAATAAGATTAGATTCAACTAAAAGTTGTTGCACAGAGTACACGTACTGAGGCAATGAAGTGCATTTCTCTGCGTACAAGTTAAACAATTATTATTTCTTCTATTGTCCTTCTGTATGGAAAGGAACATTGAATTGAGTAATCAACATACTTCAACGACTCTTAAGTGTGCGTGTTTCATTCATTTCCACGACAGCCTCTCAATATAAGCAATGCTTTTGCTGTGGTTTATGTGAACAGCAGCGTGGGGTGTTAACAGTTGTATTGTCCACTCAAAGACCTGCACGGGACCATTTAATGAGCTTGTGGCCAGCCCATGTTTTTAGGACAGAATCTCTACAAGTGGATAGGTCAGCAGTGCCGGCACGCGGCGTAACCCTATCTGACGACATGCAGAGAACCTCTCCATCGTCACTGTCGACGGCAGCACCAGGAACCAACTTCACCAGCTCCGAAAGACACTGATAGAAAATTCTGTCAAATGCTTCAAATGCCACCGTTTCGATCAGTCGTTCTTTTGTGTCACGCCAGAAAAGGAATTATTTTTTAAATGCAAACAATGGAGTAACAATAATATCACAATACGTCATGTTTCCAGTGACTCACCCCGCGGTGGGAAGACCATCTCCCAGAATGACGCACCAGTTCACTACACTATCTGCGGCACAGAAGAAGGAACTCCATGAGACGGCTCTCCGCATCGTGTGTCCAGGGAAGGGCATCCTGGCGGCCGACGAGTCTGTGGGTCTGTAAAGGGCTCTGGGCATCAATTGGCACAAAATAAAAATTATAATAGAACAAATACGCTCATTATGGGAAATTTGAATTTGCTATATCCAGACTAGACGAGTCTCGACAACTGCATTCCTTTTGAAACGAGCCCCTGGGATGCACCTCACATGCAGTGTCTCATTCTGAACAGGCAGCATGGCGAAGCGCCTGGCCCAAGTCGGGGTGGAGAACACGGAGGAGAACCGCCGACAGTACCGGCAGATTCTGTTCAGCGCCGACGATCGCATCAACGGCTGCATCGGCGGAGTCATCTTCTTTCACGAGACGCTGTACCAGCACTCGGACAGCGGCGTTCCTTTCGTCAAAATGATCAAGGACAGGGGCATCCTGGTGGGCGTCAAGGTGGGACCCAGTAATGCCAAAGTGATCTCCAAAAGTCCAAGATTGACCTTTGTACGAACAAATTGTCACCAGTAATGATGAAAAAACCCAGCACAGCTTTGACGATCTACTCTTTATTTCTCAGGTTGACAAGGGCGTCGTTCCCCTGGCGGGAACCTGCGGAGAGACCACCACTCAGGGTGAGGGAAACACGTTTGTGTCAACTGATGATATTATCCCCAGCAATGCATGGAACAAGATGCTTTAATTATATATTCCCTTGACCTCTTTCGGCAGGTTTGGATGGCCTGTCTGACCGCTGTGCCCAGTATAAAAAAGACGGGGCCGTCTTTGCGAAGTGGCGCTGTGTGCTGAAGATGAGCGACAGCAGCAATCCTTCTAAGTTGGCAATAACCGAGAATGCAAATGTTCTGGCGCGATACTCGAGCATCTGCCAGCAGGTTCGGACCCAGTGCTCCTTATGTGTTTAAGCGTATTTACAGATTAGCAGGCCATGACTGGACCCTTTCTTTTGTCTGCCCTTCAGCATGGAATAGTTCCCGTCATAGAGCCGGAGATTTTGCCCGACGGGGATCATGATCTGAGGCGTTGCCAGTATGTCACAGAGAAGGTAGGTGCACATTCCCGTGTGTGTGTGTGTGTGTACGTGTGTGTGTGTGTCTGTGTTAGTGTCGCCTCATGCCCCAAAACACAGCGCTGTTTGATATCTCTCAAAGCGTAGAGCGGGTAGAGGAACACGTTCTCCATCCCATCGTCCCCACCGTTCTGTGGCGTCTAGGTTCTTGCTGCCGTCTACAAGGCCATGTCCGACCACCACGTGTTCCTGGAGGGCACTCTGCTCAAACCCAACATGGTCACTCCGGGACATAGTTGCTCCACCAAATACAGCGCTGAGGAGGTGGCCATGGCGACTGTCACTGCCCTGCGCCGCACTGTTCCTCCCGCGGTCACAGGTAAACTCTGTGGAGCGGTTGGTTTTTAAAGCCTGCTCCACATCGAATGCGAAATTGTGTGCGGACTGCATCTGATGAGTGATTGATAGTGAACATGGCGACATCTACCACGAACGTTGGTTGGTGAATGGACTGCATTTTATATAGCGCTTTTCCAGTCTTGCGACCACTCAAAGCGTTTCACGATACATGCCTCACATTCACCCAAACATTCATATGTCGACGTACTTTAGGGTACAGTGTCTTGCTCTTCGACATGCTGCCAGGAGGAACGGGGGATCCAGGAACCCTCTGATTACTGGACAACCCGCTCTACCTCCTGCGCCACTGTCGCCCGTCACGTCATTATTTTGAAAATTTGACACATCTGGCACATCATCCCGCAGCATCTCAGCACGTGCAAGATCCGACTTTCTATAGAAATGAATGGAGATTCCGGTTTGTTCTTGCCGTTTGCGCTATCGGTGTGAAGCGGGATTCAGAGACAAGAAACTCACACGCAGAAAATCACGCTCCATTCAAGAATCACAAGGAAAATTGTTAAGGGCGCTAATAATTGTTTTGTCCTCGCAGGAGTGGCATTTCTGTCGGGCGGTCAAAGCGAGGAGGAGGCCTCTGTGCACCTGAACGCCATCAATAACTGCCCCCTGATCAAGCCCTGGGTTCTGACCTTCTCCTACGGCCGAGCGCTGCAGGCCTCCGCCCTCCGAACCTGGAGGGGACACAAGGAGAACCAGAAAGCTGCGACGGAGCAGTTCATCAAGAGGGCCGAGGCACGTTCGAAGGAAATCCTGTGATGCGACCTTGACAATATTGCATTATTATTATTTATTTTTTTCAGGCCATTTATTTGCTTAGTCCTTGTCTTCTCCGCCCTCAGGTGAACGGCTTGGCGTGCCAGGGGAAGTATACAGGCGGCGAGAACCGCACAGACAATGGCGAGCATGTCTACGGTTCCACTCATGCATACTGAACATCGGAGCTTCACCTGCAAGAATCCTGCTGCCCTGTTGCCATTACCTTTACCAAAATTAACAAAGAAGAATTATTGTTTCGGTACTTGAGTTGTTTTTAATGTTCATCCACCTCAGAGTTAATAGAGGAAACAGGCATTCACATTGTTTTTTTATTGTCTTGAGATCCAAGGACAATCAGGACGAGCCTCGGTAATTGATTTAGTGTATGTGGAAAATGGCTGCATGCTTTTAAGACAGGAACATTACTGCATGCTACGGTTTTATGGACTAAAGTTTAAACTCTGTCTGAAAAACAAGTACGTTCGTTTGGATCACCGTGCTATCAAAATACTGATAACTGATAGTGCAATTAAGCAAGTCATCTTATTTGGATGTAAGACATTTTTAAGATTCTTTATTTGTGTAGTGAACTGACTTTGCATTGTGTGGATGCACCTGAAATGTAGATGTTTCTTTATGCTTTTATTTGACAAACAGCCAGGGCTTTAGTTTCTGTTGATTAGGTTGTGAAAATATTTTCATTATAAATAACAATGGTAATATTTACTGTGTACCGAATGAAAGTGTTCTATATAAATACATATATCAAGACAATAAAGAGTATTCAGCTACAATGTGTCAACAAATTTACTGTATGTATCAATATTGTGTAAAACAAGTATATATAACTTCACAATTTCAGTATTAAGATCTGCAGTCAGTGTCAGCACAGCTACAGTTAATCAGATGAGAGAGTCTGTGGCACATGAACACATTTCACGTCTTCAATTTTATTATTATAAACTGGTGACTCATATACTCTTTATGACACTTAACTTTTATTCAAAGAAATGTAGATTCTTGATGAATTTGATGTGTTGATGAAGAAGGAGTGACCGCTGACGCTGACTTGAGTAAAATAATAGGTTTATTACAAAAGAATAGCATCAGACCAGACTTGCCGTGGACGTCGAGGAGAGAACCGAGCCGGATGGATTCTCGGTCAGATGAAACTCGGGCGGGTTCTTTTATGCTTGTCCAGAGACAACGTTGACCATCTAATTCCCCTACATAGGTCACCATTCACATTTCACCTCCCTTATCACCAGGACCCCTGACAATGGGCTCTCTCTCTCTCTCGAGACCCATGGCACGGTCTGTTAATAATTATCTTATACAATGGGTACTGTCTTGGGAAGCCACACATTCCAAGACACCTCAGAAACCATCAAAGATAACACAGATGAGAATTATCCGTTTAATCTAACGATTATGATTAAGACAACTCGGGCAGGAGAACAGACACCCAGTCAAAAACTCTTTTGGATTCATCCTGTAACTTGTAGTCTGCGTGATATGTTTAATTTTGATATCATAAATATATATAAAGAAGTTAACACAAAACTTAACACATGTTATATATATATATATGTTAAATTAAGGTTTAATACACAGTGCACTGGGACACTGTGTTCCATGGAAATAACAAGTCAGAGTTAATATTATTGTTGTTTTTGTTTTTGTTGTTATTTCATATTTTATTATTATTATTATTATTATTATTATTATTATTATTATTATTATTATTATTATCATTATTATTATTATTATTACTATTATTATTATTATTATTATTATTATTATTATTATCATCCCTGATAATAGTACTATTATTATTATTGGTGTTATTAATATTTGTATTATTTTATTTATTATTATTATTATTATTATTATTATTATTATTATTATTATTACTTTTACTATTGTTGTTAATAATAATAATAATAATAATAATAATAATAATAAGAAGAAGAAGAAGAAGAAGAAGAAGAAGAAGAAGAAGAAGAAGAAGAAGAAGAAGAAGAATCATATTAATAATAATAATAATAAAAATAAATAATAATAATATTAATAAAATGTTATTATTATTTATTATTACTGTTATCATTACTATTATTATTATTATTATTATTGGTGTTGTTATTATTGTATTGTTTTTGTATTTTAGTATTATTATTATATGTATTAGTTTGATTTCAATACAATCAATATAATCACTTCGTTGTAGGCATCTGACCAATTAGCGGACTACTTTGTTCGGCGGAAGCGGCGGATATTTCAACCGTCGCTGCGCGCGTTTCCGGAGCGAAGAAGCGCGGTCGTGAAGAAAAGCAGAGGGAATAAGAGCGCCGTCTGGAAGTGGCTGCCACAGTCAAGCTGCGACCGAGGGGGGGAAGTACAACGTGCTGGCTGTGGGTCCGTGCTGGGTCCCTCTAATCTGCCTACACCCGCGGGGTTACTCGGAGAACGTCACCGCAACCCATTAGCGACCGTGCGGAACAAGTCACCCTTAGCGTTGGTTAGCCTGCTTTAGCTCCAGGTAGCGTGCGTGAGAGCCAGTTAGCCCGCGTTAGCGCCAGTTAGCCCGCGTTAGCGCCAGTTAGCCCGCGTTAGCTCCAGTTAGCCCGCGTTAGCTCCAGTTAGCTTGTAGCTCACGATGTCCGGAGGCGTCGTGCGAGGCCCCGCTGGGAACAACGACTGCCGCATCTACGTCGGGAATCTCCCGCCCGATATCCGCACCAAGGACGTGGAGGACGTGTTCTACAAGTACGGGGCGATACGGGACATCGACCTGAAGAACCGGAGAGGGGGCCCGCCGTTCGCCTTCATAGAGTTCGAGGACCCCAGGTACCTTGCTAGCAGATAACGGGCGGCGGTGTGTCGGCTAGGCCGGAGAAAGCCATGTTCCGCGGCCTCAGGGCCCGGACCTGCGCCCTGGACCGGGTGGAGCCCGCGGTCCCTGGTAGCAGCATGCTTTTAACGAGTTGTGCGTTAAATTACACTGCCCGCGGCGTGACGGTCGTGCACGAAAACGCACTCAATTATTCGGGCTACGAGTGGTTTCCCTGCACGCGGTAAACCCCACGCTTTGTTATTGGTCTGGGAATGAATTGAGGCGGTTGTGATTTTTGCATTTACCCGCCTGTCTGCAGAGCTGCTGCACGTTGAACCACGTTGCAATCCGTAAATTATAACACTACTTGAATAGATTCCAAATGTTTTCAATGCATGCAAACGTAACATGCATGCATATGTGATATATGATAATGGGTATATTTTAATTTCATTTTCGTTTTTTGTGGCTAGATTTTAATGGCACATATTTTGCATTTCCATTAGAGATCACATTTAAATGTACATGCAGATATCTTTAGATGGTTGATAATTGTATGGTTGATAATTGTTTGCTTGATTTTAACTGTTTTCTGATTGGTTTTTTTTCTTCTTAGAATGTTTTGCACAGCCCTGAGAGTTTAACTTTTAACGTCCACTGCACCACGCTCCTATGACTGCATGTGACCTATCTTATTGTTGAAGGTGCAGCGCCGATCAGACATCAATGCCATCACTGCCAACATGGAGGACCCCCTGCAGAATGTACCGCCCATTCCAAGCACACTTTATACCCTCTGCGTTCATGCTTTTGACATTTTGGCTCTTGATTACCAGGGACGCAGACGACGCAGTGTACGGACGCGATGGATACGACTATGACGGCTACAGACTGCGGGTGGAGTTCCCCCGGAGCGGCAGGGGTTCTGGGAGGGGAGGCTTCGGCGGTGGGATCGGCGCTCCGAGGGGGCGATACGGGCCCCCATCCAGGCGCTCTGAGTACAGGGTCATCGTTTCAGGTATATATGCTTATGGTGGACCGCACGCCGGCGTCTATGGAATCCCGGTCACTCGAAACCAGACGGGTATTTGAGTATTCTCGGCATGCAGGTGGCTTTGATTTCCAATGGGCGGCTGAAGTTCATGGCCATGCTTTTCGGGACAAATACAATTCCGCTGGTGCAAGGTTCCAAACTAATGTTATTCTCAATAGTGGATCAATTTAAATAATTCTGATGGGGCTCACCAAGGTTCTCTTCCAATGACCAAAAAATGAGGATAAACATATCACAAGTGTTATTTTGATAATTTGGCTACAAATCTACCTTCCGGCCTCCTTCAGCCTTTTTTAAATTGTTAACACATCATGCATAATACCGGCAAATAAGATAACAAGTTGTTCATCTCCAGGGGAATTGAGATGAGCAGTGGAGATGGACAAACACTGCATGTAAATTAAATCTGTGTACATGTATAAACATAGGTCACCCTGTGGTAACCCTTGTGCGGAATCCGATATTTTTCATGCTTTGCTCTCGCTTTAAACTTGCCAGAGTTTATTTTTATTTACAGTCGATCTGGTGGTAACGTACACCGTCGCATACCTTCCTTTGTTCGCAGGGCTCCCCCAAAGCGGCAGCTGGCAGGACCTGAAGGACCACATGCGCGAGGCCGGCGACGTGTGCTACGCGGACGTTTTCAGAGATGGAACCGGAGTCGTAGAATTTGTACGCAAGGAAGACATGAACTACGCTGTTAGAAAGCTGGACAACACCAAATTCCGCTCGCACGAGGTATGTGTTCTGGTTTGAGTCGTTGTTGTGGATCATGTTGTTGTTGTTCCCTGTCGCGAGGTGAGTATGTACGTGGCAGGTGAGTGTTGCCCGGCGTCGGGCGTTTTTTGGCTGTCGCCGACGTGGGGGTGGTGGGAGGACAGAGGGGGTTGTCTTTTCAACGTCCAGTTCTCTTGTGTCTACCAGGGAGAGACCGCGTACATTAATGTGAAAGTAGACGGCCCCCGCAGCCCGAGTTACGGAAGATCGCATTCCCGGAGCCGCGGCAGCAGGAGCCGGAGCCGCAGCCGCAGCGCCAGTCGCAGCCGCAGCAACTCCCGCACCCGAGGCAGAGGATCGCCCCGCTACTCGCCCCGCCACAGCCGCTCTCGCTCCCGTTCCTAAAAAAAAAAAAAATCTTTCCATCACCAATGTTTGGCCCTTTGAAGAAACCCTGTATTACCCTCCTGTTTTTACCCCTTTATCATTTTTTTTTGTTTTCTTCCAAATGTCGACGATTGGTTTTTAATTTTTTTGCATTTCATGTCCTGATGTCCTTGTGGGTGCTCTTGGTATGTAGGTGTATCTTCCCGCCCCCGCGCCCCACCCGCCCTCTCCCCTTTGCAGCTGCTTTGTCCTTAGTTTGGGTCTTTCTTCCTTTTGTCTTCTCAAATTTTTTTGCAATGTTAGAAATTGTGCAGTGTTGAGCTGTAGTCCGTTACACTCAAATGTTTTTGAAAGTGTTCAATTGAGTTGTTTCTTTTCTCATGGATTGGGTGGGGTCCCAGTGCTTAACTTGTATTTTACCCTTGTGTCTTCCTTTAGACATCTGAAGATAAGGATTAAAGAATGATTTGGAATAAAACCATTGTGGAGCACATTTCATTTGTATGGTCAGGATAGGACATCTAAGTGAGGAGGAGTCAGGTCGAGGCTATGGTATGCTTCATATTCCATAAATTGAGATATATATTTTTTTTTCAAGCCAATATCATGTTTTTGTTTCTGTGAATGCTGCTCTGGCCCTATGTCAGATTATGGATGTGCTTGGTCAACATGACAAGAAGTCAGCTAACTTTTACTATCGCATTTTTTTAATTCTTATTTGGTCTGGGGTGCTGGAGTTAAAATTAAATCCCTTGCATCAGTTGAATGTTTGGCTTAACTGAAATTTTTGCTGTCCATTGGCAATTTTCTAAGCTAATATCTGTAATGCGTGCTCATGAAAATTGGATTAGGCCCAAATCTGACATTATTCTAACAGTTTGCCTCTGATTTTCTTCCTGGTATTTCAAGGTTTTGATTGGAGGAGTGGCTCAGTGGATCCCAATCCTTGGAGCTGGATGAGTGGATCGATTAGGGAAGGGATAGGCAAGGATGGATGCGAGGAACGGGATTCGTTTTCCTGGAATCAAATGATATTCAGAACTAATTACGGAGCCCCAGAGCAACTTTTTCAATAGCCTATCTATCTTAATTTTTGAGGGATACGGCTTTATTTACGAGGAAACGAAACAGAGGACCAGGAATGTGGATCAAACGATGGAATCGTAGATGCCTGGTATGAGGAAATTCTAATTGGGTGGTTTTGGGCTTTCATTTGGGAGTAGTATGTATCTCTTTTTTGCTTCATCTTAATTTTTCTCTTCAGCATTTTCAATAAAATACTTTGAACAAAGGTGCATTGTTTTGTTTTGTTTTTTTAAATATATATTAAATGTGTCAGTATTTGCATGCCTGTTAAGCCTTGTACTGTGCTGGCCATTTTGGACCAAAATGTAGGTGCTTGCTTCAGCCTGAGGTCACTGCCTTATCTGGGTGTCATGAACTTGTATGCACAACATTGACATCTTGATGTTCCTGTTTGTCTCAGCGCTTTGCAGCCCATTTTAATGCTTTGGGCCAGTTTTGACCAAATCTCTCAGGTGCTTTCATATGTTCATTCAGATGTGCTGTTATTTAAATGCCATCAGTCATAAGCATTACACTTAAGATACCAAAGACATGCAAAGGATCACCATCATGGCCAGTTGGATGAATAACCAGTGCAGATTGTGCTTTTGGAAATGGAAACATTGGCATGACAATGACTCTACGTGGACGTCAAATACGCGTCTCTGGCACCAGAAACCATTTTCATTGGTGGATTATTGAGACGCAGCACGAGGTTCTGCGTTCGATATCAGGAACAAACAAGCCCCGGTGGTGATGTCACCCCCCCCCCCCCCCCCCGGGGGGAGGGCGGTGAGCGTCGCTCGGACCCGGCTCTCCCTCTCTCTCTCTCTCTCTCCCCCCTCTACCTCCCTCCCTCTTTCCCCTTCTCTCTCTCTCTCTACCTCCCACCCTCTCTTTCTCCCTCCCTCCCTCTGTCGCCCCTCTATCTTCCACCCTCTTTCTCTCTGTCTCTCTCCCCCCATTTACCTCACACCCTCTCTTTCTATCTCTCTCCCCCTCCCTCTACCCCCCCCCCCCCTCCGGCTCCGTGTGGTGTGTAGTGTGGACGCCCGGTGCATTGTGGGACGAAACAAGATGCCGCGGTCGGGAGCGGGGGGAGAACGCTCGTGGGGCCGGCGCGGCGCGGCTCCTCGTCCAATCAGCGGCGAGCGGGGAGCTGGGGGCGGGGCGGGGCGGGAAAGCGGAGGGGGGCGGGGGCGGCTCCGTCCAGAACGGAGCTACAACACGCCGCCCGCCCGCCCGCCCGCACGCTCGCTCGCCCGCCCGCCGTGGGAACCCGAAGCACCCGACGCCGTTCGTACCGAAGCAAACCCGGAGAACGTGCCACCCCCTCCCACCCGGTCCATCTTATTTTCAAGCCGAGGGTCAGCCCCGAGGAAGTCCAGCGGTCCACCCGGAGGTGAGTGCAGCGGCTCGGTCGGAGGAAACCGAGTGCGCCACGTCCCCCCCCCTCCCTCCCTCCCTCCCTCACCTCCCTCCCATACGAGTCCGTGGCTGGAGTTCCCACCACAGCGAGTGCGGGTTAATTGACTTCACCCGGGCCAGGCCGGGCGGAGGAGGCACGCGGTGCGGCGGCGGGGTCCGCCGCGGCGCCGGCCGGACCGACGAGGCCTTTGAACGCCACAGGGGGACCCGACGGGTCCGCCCGCGAGACAATGCCCGCGCAGGGGAGCGTGAATCATATCGCGAAGTGAAGTAATTTAACTCCACCCGGGTCAAGTTCCACAGCCAATCCATGCACCGCTCAAGCCCCGGTCCGCCGGACGTTTTGGGAACCCGAAGGATGTGCAGGGGGCAACGACGGAACCGTAGCCCATCACGCCATAGCAATTAAATTCTGCCTTTGAATGTGCGTTGTGCCTTTTTAATTCTGACTGTGTGTGTGTGTGTGTGTGTCTGTGTGTGTGCGTGCGTGCGTGTCAGTTCGCAGAGCACAGATTATCTTCCTTCGCAGCAGGACACCATGACTGACAGGAAAGCAGTGATCAAGAACGCGGACATGTCCGAGGACATGCAGCAGGACGCCGTGGACTGTGCCACGCAGGCCATGGAGAAGTACAACATAGAGAAGGACATCGCCGCCTACATCAAGAAGGTGAGGAGGGACCGGAGACGTCCGTCCCCAAAATGAGCTTTCCCCGGGGTTTCTGTAGGTCCTTTCGATTTAAAAAGTCGGGGCGTAAAAGTGGTGAGAGAGGCCTAAATTCGGATTTGTGAAATAATGTATATTAATAATGAAAATTTAAAAAGTATTTATTTGCTGCAATTATCTGAAACACGACGTTGGATCAGCCGATGCTTGCACCGGAATGGTTCCAATGCATGGGCCGAGTCTGAAGTAAACTTTAAAAAGTCAGTCCTTTTTAAAAGTTGTGACGTAGTCTCGTGATGTGAATACATTGGGTCTGATTTTATTCAAATTGTTTTATTCATTTAATTGATAGAACAGATTTATTCATATAACTGTTTTCAAAATGAGTCGACATTTCTGGCATTTCAAAACTCCCAAGCCTACTATTCTAGATGAACCAACACACCTGATACTTAGCTGTGAGGAGAAATCCTTGTTCTCCCGTGTCCGAAGTTGAAATTGAAATTGATCTAGTTCTCCTTTATGTACCTGCAGTTTTTGGTGGTTGAAATTGTCTCTACCGGGGCAGAAAAATCACACGTCTGTGTTTTTAAATCAAAATGTTTCAAATCCATCATTGGTTCAGTATCATATCAACTTTCGCCAGAGTTTCTTCATGTCCTCAACTGTCTTGACTGCAGTTGTACAGATATCAGGCCTTAAATGTCATGAATATAGTCCCATGGTTCTAATTTTAAATGTAGGCAACCTTAGGTCAAATCCTAAACCTGCTGCTGAAGCTATTATTTGCCTTCATACATTTCAGAAATTATTTAGATTTATCCCAGTGTCTCCCGTACCTTGCTATCTGACCCAAAGAAAAGGGTCATAACAGTTTGTAGTCATCTAATTCATAACCATAATCCTGTTTCTGCCGTATACCTACCTCTGCTCCTATCAAATATACACCGATCAGCCACAACATTAAAACCACTCACAGGTGAAGTGAAAAACAATCCATCATCTCTAGCATACATAACGGAGAGTAGCAATGCTAACTAGTGACCCCAATATGGTTAGGTGGAAATACGCTGCAGTAAAGTACAAATAGTGTATAGCAACAGTGCATATACTGTAAATAATGTGCACATATTACTACTCAACATGCTGATATGGTAAATACACTGGTCAGCCACAGCATTAAAACCACTGACAGGTGACGTGAAAAACATTGCTCATCTCGTTACAATGGCACCTGTCAAGGGGTGAGATATACTGTATAAGGCAGCAAGTGAACGGTCAGTTCTTCAAGTTGATGTGCTTGGAAGCAGGAAAAATGGACAAGCGTAAGGATCTGAGTGACTTTGACAGGGGCCGCATTGTGATGGCTAGACGACTGGGTCAGAGCATCTCCAAAACTACAGGTTTTGTGGGGTGTTCCCATCCAAAAGTGGTCCAAGGAAGGACAACCGGTGAACTGGCGACAGGGTCATGGGCGCCCATTGGCTCATTGATGAGCGTGGGGAGCGAAGTCTTGCCCGTCTGGTCCGATCCCACAGAAGAGCTACTGTAGCACACATCGCTGAAAAAGTTTAATGGCTATGATAGAAAGGGGTCAGAACACACAGTGCATCACAGCTTTCTGCGTATGGGGCTGTGTAGCCAAAGACCCATCAGAGTGCCCGTGCTGACCCCTGTCCACCGCCGAAAGCACCTACAATGGGCACCTGAGCCTCAGAACTGGACCATGGAGCAATGGAAGAAGATGGCCCGGTCTGATGAATCACGTTTTCTACATCATGTGGATGGCTGGGTGTGTGGGAGTCGTTTACCTGGGGGAGAGATGGCCCCAGGATGCATTATGGGAAGAAGGAAAGCCGGCAGAGGCAATGTTCTGCTAAGAAACCTTGGGTTCTGGCATTCATGCGGATGTTACTTTGACACATACCACCTACCTAAACATTGTTGCAGACCAAGTACACCCCTTCATGTCAACGGTATTCCCTGACGACAGTGGCCTCTTTCAGCAGGATAATGCATCCTGCCACACCACAAACAATGTTCAGGAATGGTTTGAGGAACATGACAGAGTTCAAGGTGTTGACTTGGCCTCCGAACTCCCCAGATCTCAATCCGATGGAGCATCTGTGGGATGTGCTGGAACAAGCCTGATCCATGGGGGCCCCACCTCGCAACTTCCAGGACTGAAAGGATCTGCTGCTCACGTCTTGGTGCCAGATAAAACAGAACACTTTCAGAGGTCTTGCGGACTTGCGGGTCAGAGCTGTTTTGGTGGCACAAGGGGGCTAGACAATATTAGGCAGGTGGTTTTAATGTTGTGACTGATCGGTGTATATTGCTAAGCTGAAATACTTATTTGAATAAGAAGTATTCCAAATATTAGTCTTAAATGAATGAATTGCCTCAAGAGATTTAGATTAAACCAAATTTTAAAAATGTACCTGCAGGAGTTGGAGTAACAAGAAATGAAAGGGGGGGGGGGGAGTGAAGTAAATCAATATTTTTGCAGTAGTTATCTCCTGGAACAGTCTGTGTTTAAACAAGCGCTTCCAGTACGACCGGGGGGCTGGTGTTCAAACTTTGAACTCTTGTGATGTTTTCAGGAGTTTGACAAGAAGTACAACCCCACCTGGCACTGCATCGTCGGAAGGAACTTCGGCAGCTACGTCACCCACGAAACAAAGCATTTCATCTACTTCTACCTGGGCCAGGTGGCCATCTTGCTCTTCAAATCTGGGTGATTGGTGCCTGAGCGTTCCTTCTCCTGAACCTCAAACAGGAAAGCACCTGTGGCTGACGTCTCCCATACACAAATAACATACCATATTGATGCAAACCAGCCGTGCGCCATTGCATGGACTATACACTATTTAATATGTATGTTATAGTAAGTTTACTTTGTCGACGGTTGCCGTTTGAAGGCAACCGAGGTCGTTATTTTGTTCATGTTATTCAACCTTGGCCAGGAAAGATCCGGAAGTGTGTGGCCCCTGATTGTATGATAACGGAAAGCGACAGATTGTGACGGGGCATCTGCTTTCCTTCAGAAGTGGCGTTGCTCGACACTTTTGATGGGGGGGTCCAGTCATTCGTTAAGATCTCTAACCAATAGCTGGATTGATTATGGGATGGTAAATTGTTGCCCGAGGGGGTGAGTTAAGTCTCTTCCTTTTTTTTTTTTTTTTCTTTTCTCCCCACTCGACAGCAAATTTCTTTGTCTCCCTTCGGCGACAGAGAGGCTTCCCGTTCCGCCGCACTAAGCTCCACGGCTACACACAGGTTACTAGGACATGGCAGCTTGCCTTTACTCAATTGGTTCAATAGCCAACTCTAGAGAATCAACATTTAAGATTTTGCAAGTTTTGCTCAAACCTGCAGTGCTTTTTAGGGTTTAACCTTTTTGCGAAGGACAGCCATTTTCGAGGACGCAAAGGTTTTGGCCTCGTACGTTCACCGTAGCCCCTGGGGGGGGGACAAATGTGTTTTCCTTCAAACAAGAATCAGAAACATTGCAAAATGAACACCGGTAAGAGCACAATGGTTATTTTTGTTGTTTTTTTCCAGGTAGATATCGCTACGTAATGTCCTCTGTGATCTTTCTTCTCGAATTCCAGTGCGAGCGGTTGGAGTGAGTCTAGCTCAGTGCAAAATTAACCGTCGAAGGCCATTCCGGAAACCTCTCTTAACAAAGACAGCCGGGGAGGACCGACCCTGCCGCGCCCACTTGAATTAACGTTCTTCTTCCCAGCTAGGGGAAGGTTCTACGCTCATCTTGTACGCTAAGCTCGGACATCCATTCGGTTCGCGAAACATTTAAGTTGAAGTGGCGATTCTCAGTGTGTGAAATACGATGGAATGGAACGGAACTGGGTGGGGGGGGGTTAGTTGCTGTGCATTAAGGACTGAATTTTACTGAATTGCCCCGTTCCCAGACTCCTCACGGCAATGGATATGATTTGGTTTCTTCGTTGTTTCTCTGAACTAACATTGTTTTCAAGGAGTCTTCCTAATTGTCGATGTAATTTGATTTAATGTTTTCTCTCTGGCATGTATGTATGCTGTATCTATGTAGGAGCTGTTCCAATGCTGTTCAATTTGCACAGAACGTGCCTGTCATTGCTCTCGACTGTAACTGGCTTGAGTATAATTGCACTTCATTAGAACTATCTATAGTAGGTTACGATGGAACCAAAATCTTCAAAAACTCTAAAATAAAATGAATCTTCGTTGACTTATTATGTTTGTTATTTCATTTTCTTGACATTTTGCACAATTTATTCGCCGCGCGCTTGGGTTCCACATCACCGGCCGATCATGAACAACTTGCTGATGTAGGAACCCTGGGACGGGCTAATGCTGCAACCGGGGAAATGTACCTCAGTGTGGAGTTGGGAGCTCATCTTTACGTTCCTTCATTATGGGATGGTGAGTTGTTGCCCAAGAGGGACTAGACTCCACGCTGCTGAAACCTCGCAGTCCTATCTTCCTCCTCTCTACACCGCCTCACAATTCATCCACTGGCCCTGTTTGCCCTGTGGAGCGGCTGCCGGCACGCCTACCAGCTCCCTCCCGTCTGACCAGAACCAAGACTCCCACTGGCGATCTGACCCCACGGACCTGCCCTCCGTCTCTGAACCGGACCTCCACGTGCTCGATCTGCTTCCCTGGACACTGCGTCGTGAAACTCACCTTGAAACGTTGATTTACTCTCGGACCGGTTGCAGGCAGCTCTAAAAATCCATTCACCCTAAAAGCTTGCGCCTGGTTTTGGGTGAAAAACAATCAATTATAATGTGATCAAACAAAAACAAAAGGCAGACTCAAATTTTCTCATGACTAAATTGAACAATTTGAACATTGTTTAGCAGAGATGTGGACTCGAGTCACTGGATGACTTGCAACCAACTTGACAGAAAATAATTGACTTGAGATTTGACTTGGACGTTAAAGATTTGTGATTTGACATAACTCAGATGATTTGTTTGCCTTAATTAAATTTTTTTAAATATAAAGGAGTAAAATGTGCCGTCAGCCGCTATGTGAGCACACACTGGGAATGCTATTGTCGTGCTTGGCAGGAGTGATTGCAGGAGGCGGTTTATTTATTTTCTAAATGGGATGGCACTGGGGGCACCAAGTACCAGTCAGTCAGTGGGGCTGACTGGTTCTGACTCTTTTTACTTGAGCTGTTTTGCTGCCTGCGGAGCTGGTCCACATTGATCGCGCGGGGGGGTCTCATTTAACAGCCACCCCTTACGATAGGTTCTTAAATCAATTCTACATTTTAAAGGAAATTTGAACAGTGGGTCAACAAGCAATATTTTTCATTGAGAAGAGAAATAAGCTCTCATATGCTTATTTGATTTTTGTATGGGGACATTTATTTAATTGTATATCAATTATATTACCAAGTCATTCGTCTTAATTTTTGATCAGGTTTAAATTCGCCAGTGATATTATTATTAGGCAGGTACTTATATCCTGTCTTTTCTCTTTATAAAGACCAGAACCAGCAGGTAAGACTGCAGTATCTTGGGGGGGGGGGGGGCTTCACTTGGGTTTCGACTTGGCTTTACTGAGGACTTGACATAACCTGTGACCTGACCTCACTCGCACAAGGGGAAAGGACTTGGGATCTGATTGAGGCTTTGACCAAATGACTTGGGATTCCATCACATGCCTGGCTTGTAGTACTATAATGTTGACCTTTGACCATTTCCACCTGACTGAGTTTCATCTTCATGCTTGGTCAGATTCCTCTTTTCTTTTTATTCTGGCCTCCCTGCATTTTCCCAGTGAAACCATTGACTGACTTGGCTGAAACAGCAGGTAGGGGTTAGAGGGATGCTGCTGAATTTAAACCTGTCTGACTGTTTTACGCTACCTTTTTAAGTTTTAACTCATTGGACCCATTTTTTACAGGGAAGTGTCATATATTTCTGAATTCAGCACAACGTAAGCTAGAATGTGTCATATTCTAGCATTGCTTGCATTTTCCCAGCCACTGTCATAACTGACAAAACACATCTACTGAATTTGTTTTAATTCTTCTTCTTTAATTATATATATATATATATATATATATATATATATATATATTATATATATATATATATATATATATATATATATATATTATGACACAAACATGTACCCACAGGTCTTGTAAACATGTCTTTCCCACACTTCCCCGCACAAATATAACCATTTTTTTCAGGCATTGTCCATGGGTGTTTTTCCCTCAGGAAAGCTCTGCCACCCTGTAAAGTTCTATAAATGACCAGGCCTTCTTATCATGACACTGTACAGAGCAGTTCCTGTCAGCGACGATACATGATGCCGCCCGACAGTGCTGACACGCCCGAGAAGTCGATCTTCTGCGCTCCACCTCCATGGAGGCCCTCCACCTCCATGGAGGCTCTCCACCTCCGCGAGTACGGGAGGCGGAGGGCCCAGCACGTCCACGGCCACCTCTGCAGGCTGTTGTGGTCCCTGGGTTGGAGAGGGCTCAATTAATCTGTATTTCAATACAAAACAAAACAGATGCAAATAAGTATAGTTATTACCATGACAGTGAAAACATACAAACACGCACATGCACACACTCTAATAAAAGTTTTTCGAGTTTCCGTTTCAAAAAATGACGAAAGAGAGGCGCAAAGAAAAACCCGTGACATAAAACAAATAGATTAGAAATAATGAAAACAAACAATACAAACGGCGAAAAGCGAAGTTGGTCACAGGGTGTCATCAGGCCATAGATAGCTGTGCATAATGACCTGTAACAAAAAAACAACAACTCGTAAATGCCATAAAAGCAAAGTGAATTCGTTCAACAACGCTTATCAAGGTGCAAATAATTGTTTTGTTTTTTTTGTTTTGTTTTTATCTCATGCGGATAAAGGTCCTGGTGCTCCTCCCGGTTTATTCCATTCATTGATTACGTTTGACATAACCACAATGCTTTGCCAGTTTTACGAGGATAATAAATACTAAATGATATTTCTCAATAGATAGGTACCATCACCTATCCAAGCTCTAAATCTTAAATTCACTTTAGCACAATTTCTTTGTGCTTCGATCTTTTTTTTCAGATTCATATTTTATTTGAAATATATAATTATTCATTTATTTCTTCATTATTATCATTATTATATTTATTGTTTAATTTTGTTTTGTTTTGTCTTTTACTCCACGAGGAGGTCTCATTTATCATGACTTGGTTTCAAACCCACATTGGGTTGGATGCGGTAAAGGTTTTGGCCACTAGAGGGAAACATGCTGCTCTGAATCGAACAGCTCTAGATGGGAGAGAAACAATTCAATTTGATAAACCAAAGAAGAAAGAAATAAAAGGCGACAAATCACATTCTGCTTTCAAGTAGATCACACATTTTACAGTGCACCAAAATGTCATACTAGGATAGTTAAAACTATTTACGAGGGGAACTGAGTTACAGTCTTTGTGTTGTTAAACAGTTTGAAAATGCCTCATTTCTGTGAATTGAATTCAGCGTAGTAGAATTTGGTCAAATAAATATAACGCAAACGTGTTGTATGTAACTGAAACTACAATAGCACCTTTGTGTATAAGTGCTGCTAATTTCAAACTCCAAATTTGAATTTTGATTTAACATAAAAAAAAAAATAATAATAATAATATATATATATATATATATATATAGTCATCCCTTTCGTAGAATGTGGACAGGACTGATTTTACTCCTCAAAATTTGGAGAATTAATTTATAGTAAAAAGAAAAAACGTTCCAACGGTAACTTTAGCAGAGATATGGGATTCCCCGCACTGAAGGGGACTGAGATGATCCTGTCGCTCTTTCTTTTTTTTTTTTTTGTCAACAGCAGTTGTTTCCCCCCACATGCAAGACATTTCCTGCATACAACTGAGTAAACGTCCATACGAGCGGAGATCTGACATTAGAATGCAGAAACCCGATGCTGTTTGTCCTTGTGTAGGGCACTCGGAGGTGATTTGGATTATAAACGATCCTTCCCGGTCCGCTTTGCTGCCCCCGAGAGCCGTTTGTTCTAATGGTTTCCTCTGAATGGATGGCAGCCATGGAGGTGTGCGTGGCCATGCAGGAAGCCCGCCGGGCCGTGGGGCCGTTTCACCCAGGTCAGGAATTATTACTCATATGCCGTCAGGAACATTAATAGAGACCTCAGCGACGCACAAAGGGAACCTCTGTGCGGGCACCTCTTTGATGGCGACGGCGACGGTGGTTGTTTGCATAGCGCTGGACATTAAGATGTTAAAGACCTTGGGAGCCGGGCCTGGGTGGAGCGCTGAGATCCACCCCTAAGACACACCGCCTGTTTTTTTTTTTTTTTGGAAAAGTACCGTTATCCCAAAGCCGACACGGCGTTTGGGATAACGGGATAAAAAATCAAAGCGTGACGACACGAAGAGAAGGGTTAAAGGTCGAAACACCCGCCTTTCTTAAGCGCCGATGACTTTATGGCCTCGTCAGGGCAGACGCTGCCGGAAAAAACCTGCCAGCGCACAAACACACAGAACAAGGGACTATAAAGAAAAAAATAAAATAAAACAATTGACCATCCCCTAAATCTCAAGTGTTGGTTCAGGTGGATGCGCTCTGGGGGTGCGTTGGCCTAAAGCCCCCAGCTCTGTGGCTTCACTCCCACATACCGTCTTATCTGGCACAAACCCTTTATGGACCATCATCCTGTAATCCTGCCCCTTTACTGCCATCATTGTGTGTGGCTGTCAAGGATAAGGTCATTAAATCATAAAGACATGATTTACTAAACCTGTATTCACAACCAGGATTCACAAATTCCGACTCAAGTCAGCGGTGCGACCCGCAGGAAAGCGTCGCCCCAGCCGCCCGGTTCCCAGCCGCCCAGCCCTCACGGTTTCTTGGCGGGGGGGGGGATTGAAACCTCGCTTTGTCACCGATGGCTTCGACTAGAAAGTAGCGCGTGTGCGTCCCCCGCACCGCGTGTGTGTCTATCGGGGCGTGTGAGGAAAGTGGAGCGAGAGAAGGAGCCTGGCACTGGTCCGGCCCCTGCCTCTGCCTTATCTCAGATCATATCCCAGCAGTGGAGGCATGCGATGTTGGGCAACAGGCCCATAAAGCGCTGCAACTCTTTACGAGAGGTGGGGGAGGGCGAAACTCCAGCCTCTCTCCCCCCAGGGGCCGAGGCTGTGGCTGCAGGGCCGCCACCACCGCCGCTGCTCTCGTCCTTTCCTCGACTTCCTCCACACCCCAAAACATTGCGTCCGTCGCGTCCGAGTCCCGAGGTTCAAGGCTTCTGCGGACGGCTTGAAATCGCTGAAACGCATCAAAAAAAAAAAAAGACAACCCCAACTTCACGTCTGGGTTTCTTGTCACCCCCAGGCGACGCAGCGCCACTTTAAAAGATGGTTGACGTGGTGCAGATTGCTCTTAAAGACGTTTTAAGAGGTTATAAAACAGACTTTTTATTTGATTGGGCCTTGGGCGACCCTTGCTCTCCCCAAGGTTTTTATTTTTTATTTTTCTGTCGTTTTTTGTTTTTAAAGACCCGGCGCGAGGACCCGGAGGGCCGGGGGCTCTCGGCGGGGGGTCGGAGGAGGCACGCAGGTAGGGGACTGTGGGACTGTGCAGCCACCATGTCTCAATCTAGAACGCGGTCTTGCATGGCGGGTTTTGGGCATCGGCTAATGGCCCCCAATTACAGTCTCTCTGTCCTCCAGAAAGCAGCCAATGTAGCATGACCCGCCCAAATGAGTCAGTCCCTCCCTAATACACGGCAGAAAAATGTACATACGACGTGGGAGAGTTGATGTGAGGGGACCGAGGGAACCGTCATTTCGGGTTCGGTTCATGAAAACAGTCCAGTCAGTCACAAGGTGTTGGTCAATTTGAAGATGGAGAAACAAGTTAAGGATGAGTTCAATCTGAGACAGTGATAAGCGTGTGTGTGTGTGTGTGTGTGTGTGTGTGTGTGTGTGTGTGTGTGTGTGTGTGTGTGCGTGTGTGTGTGTGTGTGTGCGTGTGTGCGTGTGTGCGTGCGTGTGTGTGCGCGTGTGTGTGCGTGCGCGTGTGTGTGTGCGTGCGCGTGTTTGTGCTTGTGTGCAAATGAAGACGGGGTGAAGTGGAAAGGTCACTGATGTTTCACAGTGAAGCCGGCGGAGGGATGTTTCTTTTTTTTTTTTTTCCACAGGATGTCTCCTGCGGTCGGGGTTAATGTGCTGTTGGAGGGACAGAGATGTGCGGATGAATTAATTTGATGGGATGAGCAGAGGAGCGTGGAGACGGAGGGCGAGAGTCCACCGTGGAGCTGTGGAGGGGGGCGGCCCCCGGGGGGCTGGGTACTATCTCCCTCTTCCTCAAAAAAGTGACCTTGAAAAGAGGCCGCCTTCATATAATCTGCTTCAAACGTGCTATTTTGATTTGATTTTCATTTAATTGTGTCCAATTTATATCTCTATGCCTTATCGTGGCCTTAATGACAGCTACCTATAACACAATACTGAACTGGACGGACTGGATGTGCACTGCACTGACTGTCTCAACTATGGTTGTTAAAACCCTAATTAAAAAAAATGAAATGATCCACTATAAAAAAGTTAATTCGTCACATATATATATATACATACTTTCATAAAACATCCAAATTAACTGTTTCTATTCTAATTTAATGGAATCTGATCTCATATGATATAATATAATACGATATAATATAATACAATATAATATAATCAAATAATATAAATATATAAAACAATAATAAAATCTAATATCTAATATAATCGAATATAATCTAAATAATACAAGTTAATACTATATGATCTAATCTAATATAAGTTAATACAATATAGGATAATATTATATAAATAATATAAGTTAATACAATATAATATAATGTAATATAATATAATATAATAGAATTCATACAAGGTAATACAATATATAATAATATATAATATAATATATTAAAAGTTAATACAATACAAGATAATACGATATAATAAAATATTATATAATAAAATATAAGATAATATAATAAGTCTTAGTTGTGTCTGTGGCTGCTTGGAGCACATTGTGGTCAAGCGTCTGTCAAGGGACTGAGTCAAGTGCAGAGATGACAGAACGAGGAAGACAACACAAGGTGCTCGAGGCGACAGGACAGAGGCCACGGATGATTGAGTGCGAAGCCTTTCTCTTTACTCATGAAATAATAGATAACCAGGATTCCATATTAGGTGGAAAGGAGCCAGAAGAGCCTAATTGTTCAACTCAGAGAAACCGACTTGGATAAAGTTCAAGTCCCAGAGGAGTCCTGGATCGGTTTGCCAGTTGACATAAAAGAAAGAAAAAAAAAAAAAAATCCAGTAATATCATCATATTATATGATTTATAAACACTATACTATATGGAATGAAATTGTTCACTGTAACTCTTTAAACAATGAAGTCATTTAGTCGCTGACAGATCGGCCACGCCAACATCGATCGGTGTCGGCGCTAGAAGGAAATGTGCTGATTTCTTACGCACCCGGTTACACATTAACAATTTACCAAAAAAATAAATAAATAAAAACCAGCTAATAAACCGCGACAGATAACCTGCTACCGTGTCCGTCGGAGCCGGAGAGAACAATCTTCGCACCAAAGGTCACCGCGGCTACCGCTTCCTTTACGTTACTGGTGCTTTGTTATCGGTTGTTTAACGAGGAAAGGCAAAATCTCTCCGGCTGTACTCATGTGTCGGATGCTTAGAAGAGAGCAAACCGCGAAATATGTGTGCCGCTGGAAAACAGCCATGTGAATGCAAATAATAACGCTGAACTGAAATAAGTAATTGACCTTCAGACGCGTGGAGTGTCGTAATTCCGGACGCCTGTAGTGTAGTGTGCGTAGTGTATGAAACGCTGCTGGAACGCTGCGGAAGGTGACATTATGTTCGGTAATAAAACGGTCGCCGTGTTTATTCGCTGGCACCCCGCATGGGCATGTGAGCAGGTGAAGTGTCCCCTTTGCTCCGGTGTTTGTTCTGCAGGTTTCCTCTCAGAACATTCCACCTCTCGTGGCCGCTAACGGGCGGCCGGACGTGCTCCCGCATTAATGAGTTTTGCTGTGAACCCGGCTCTAATCGTAGAGCAAGCCAAGCAGGTAATTACTCCTGAATCTTTAATTTGCCGAGACAGGGAGAAAGAAAAACACAAGGCGAGGAGAAGGCCCCGTGGGTCACATGCCCCGAGACACACCGCGCCCCCGAAATCTACCCGGACCCTGGGAGCCTCAGCACCTACGCGGACGGTTTTACACAAACCAGAAAAGGGCAAATGACGGTGGATGCCTTTCTTCCTTTTTTTGGGGGGAGGATCATTTGTGGAGGAGGATATGTGATTTGTATTGTTATTATGACAGGTATTTATCTTCCTCAGTCGATAATGAATCCTAGAAATAGTGTTTTCTTTCTTTCTTTCTTTCTTTCTATCTATCTGTCTGTCTGTCTGTCTGTCTGTCTGTCTGTCTGTCTATCTATCTATCTATCTATCTATCTATCTATCTATCTATCTATCTATCTATCTATCTATCTATCTATCTGTCTATCTGTCTATCTATCTATCTGTCTGTCTGTCTGTCTGTCTGTCTGTCTGTCTGTCTATCTATCTATCTATCTATCTATCTATCTGTCTATCTGTCTGTCTGTCTGTCTGTCTGTCTGTCTGTCTGTCTGTCTGTCTGTCTGTCTGTCTGTCCGTCTGTCTGTCTACAGTATCTGTCTGTCTGTCTGTCTATCTATCTATCTATCTATCTATCTATCTATCTATCTATCTATCTATCTATCTATCTATCTATCTATCGGTCTGTCTCTCTCTCTGTCTGTCTGTCTGTCTACAGTATCTATCTATCTCTCTCTCTGTCTGTCTGTCTGTCTGTCTGTCTGTCTGTCTATCTATCTATCTATCTATCTATCTGTCTGTTTGTCTGTCTGTCTGTCTGTCTAACTATCTGGTATAATTGTTTACAAATATTTCTTACGTTGATAGGGACAAAGTAAATGGCAGTTAACAACGGAAAAGTAACATTTCAGAAACACACTGTTTAATATCGAAAGTTAATCTTGAACGAAATAGGTTGTTTTGGCCCAGTTACCCTCACGACTGCAGACTTGTGTGGAACCGCACACGGCCTACATAACTGTAGTACAAAATACTGTATGTTTGCCTTGCATTGGCTTCTCTCACAGCGCATCTATTACAAAGGGACAACCTTGCATGGATCTGCACACACTCACACACACACCCACACTAACACACGCACGCATACACGCACACACACACATACACACACACACAGACACACACACACAGACAGACACACACACACATACACACAATGAACAAATGCAGACACGCACGCGCCCACGCACGCATGCTCACACACACACACACACGCACAGCTTGTCTGATCAAAACAGTGTGGACAGTGGTCAGTGTGATACCACATGTGCATGTGTGTGTGTGTGTGTGTGTGTGTGTGTGTGTGTGTGTGTGTGTGTGTGATTGTGTATATCAGTATTTTGTCTGCTGATAAGGGTGTAACTGTAACTAAATCTTTTTGAGAATTTTTATCTAGTGTTTTGTAACATTTACTGTGTGATGTAATTGAATTTTCCTCTTCCACTTCTCACCACTAGGTGGCAGCAAAGCGGTCAGCAAATGCAGCCTGTCGCATAAATTGAACCTGGGGCTAGTTTTAACAAAAACAGAATTATGTGTATTTATTCGCTTCCACCTGTCTTTCATGTGTCTACTAGACAGTATTTATGCGGAACCACTGGTTTGGAACCAGCAGCCGCTTCAAACTGATGTACCTCACAGAGATGCGAGCCGAACAGTATCCTTATTAATAAATAACTTATTTCTCTCATTTTTACATAGACATTTCCACAATATGCACATCTTCATGTTGTGCATAATAAGATAATAATGAGATACAGTCAGTTCAGGAAACAAATACAAATAGTTTGAGTGTTTAAGAGTTTTGGCGTTATTTTTAAATTCTATATAAAAAAAGATGCCGTATATGTTATAAAATTTAAATTTTAACTGTAGTGAAACATATAATACTCCATGAGCTAATGAAGTTATTATTAACAGCGGAAGAGGAATCAGATATTTAGACTTACTACTTATTGAGACCAAAGTTCAGTATACGTACTCCAATTGCGGTTGTGGGATATTTTGATAATAATAATAATAATAATAATAATAATAATAATAATAATAACAATAGTTTGAAACCAAGTAAATAAATCTCCTTTGTGTCTCTATCCGTTCAAGGCCTCCAGGGCAGATTGGAGGTAAATTTACCAATTTATCTAATTTGGCTTTTCACAAGCACTGGGTGAAAGAACCTTGTGTTTAAACTGAAAAAAAGCGTTGTGGCTCTTCTGTTGGGGCACCAAGCACTTACCTTGAAGCTTTCTTTTCATGCCTCGATGTGCCTGTGTTTTTTGCCTCATTTATTTCCACTGAGTCAGTGTGCTTGGTGGTGGCGTTGCTTTTAACTCCATGTTGAGGCTGATTAATAGGACAGCGCTGGCGAGGAGAAACCGCTCCTAAAAGCCGCTTTCTACCAATACTGAAAAATCCAAATAATTGCAATGGTATATGACTAATATGGGATAAGTTAAACAAACGAAACCCAATTGAAACCTTCTTGGTGAAGACATTATTTACAAGCTCCTCTCCTGCTTGTTTTTATTTCTATTTATTTTTTTTATTTATTCTGACGTGACACCACCACCCATGTTGTATTTTTTGTTTTTGATACCATAGAGATAGTGTGTGTGGCCCTGGATCCTCCGGCAAAGTGGCTGTTGCTCCGATCCCTGAGTCAATATTGACCGCAGGCCGCGCAGGCAGAGTAGCAGCAGCTTGGCTGCAGCTGGGACGATGGAGACAGACTCAGGAGGGAACTGCCGAAATATCCCAACCCATATTAGTCCACACTGGGAACCTAGGGAAAACAGGACTTCAGCACGTGGTTAAAGAAGACTTTTTTTGGAAGATGTAACCTTCTTCTGTATTATACTGTGACAGGCGATGATGCCAGAAATGAGGTCAAAACCATTCCGTTTCAAAGCTTCACTAAGTGAATTGCAAGTGGAGTTCAACTTCTTTACCTGCGATGCCGCTCTATATTCATTCTGAAATCATCAAGAACTGCTGCAACAACTCTGTCCTGTGGACGACCTGTGGGATGACAAGAACACAGCTTTTTGTTACACAGAACCGCCACAAATCCCCCTTCTTTGGTGAACTATCTGACCATGTTTGGGTCTATAAACAACTAACCACTACTCCAAGAGGGGGAGAATCACCACGGATGAGACAAATAAACATAGAACCAAACAACAACATGTATGTTGAAAAACTTATACATATGATCAAACAACAACATGTACATGGAAAAACATAAACATAGAAACAAACAACATGTACATGGAAAAACATAAACACAGAACCAAACAACAACATGTACATGGAAAAACATGAACATAGAAACAAACAACATGTACGAGGAAAAACATAAACATAGAAACAAACAACAACATGTACATGGAAAAACATAAACACAGAACCAAACAACAACATGTACGGGGAAAAACATGAACATAGAAACAAACAACATGTACGAGGAAAAACATGAACATAGAAACAAACAACAACATGTACGTGGAAAAATGGTATTTCATCTGACACAAACTCATGCACACACACACACACACACACACACACACACACACACACGTCGCTTCAAATGCAAGTGACCAATGTACTTGTTGTCACTTCAGATATAAACATCATAATCCCGCATACATGGCACATATAACGTAACTCAGTGTAATGTAACTGATACAAAGTAATGTAATGTGATTTATGTAACTTGATGTAGTGTCGTTTAATGTAAGGTTCTGTGACGTGGCCAATGTGGAGCCTATCCCGTCTACAAACGGGCGACTTGTTCACTGTAATAAAGAAGAATGACCTCAGTTTAACTGGATGCAGCACTGGGGGCAGCTTATCTCAGACAGATGCTAGGAGATTTGGGAAGAAGGGGTGTGAAGGGGTGTGCAGGGGTGTGTAGGGGTGGGCAGCGCAAGGGGTCGTACTGCCTCGACGATCACGCTCACATTACTCCCTCGCTGTCTTCTCCGAGTCTTTGTAGTCCAAGACATGCGGCGCGTTGAATTAGAGGTGTCATTATCTCAAATGTTCACACCAATGTTGTATACCGGCGGCCATTGTCTTGCACGGCGGAGAAGAAAGAAAAGTGTTGAGGAGAAAGCAAACAACACGGCGTGCTGCGGAGCTTTCAGGGTGAATAGCCCAGGGTGAGCTCAAAGCTGCTGTGATCTGACATGATTTAGCAAAAAGAAAGGAGGAGGAAAGGAATCAATCCCTGACTGTGCACACACACACACTACAAACACACACACACACACACACACACACGCACGCACGCACGCAAACCCACGCACACACACACACACACACACACGCACGCACGCACGCACACACACACACACACCAAGTGCAGTCATGAGGGCAAATACACTTTCATGTCTTGGACGTGGTTCAAGAAAAGGCCTGAGAGGGGCCCACGCCCTGCCCGCCGGTGTGTTGACAGAGCCGACGCGGTCCCTGTCGGACAAGCCCGCGGGGCCACGGCGCGGCGGGCCCCGCCACCCAGGATCATCCACAGTTCATGTTTAAGGATGGGGAGGAGTGGATGGATACCGGCGTGTTTCATCACTTTCCCCGTCCTTCTGTATCGGGTTGGTCTGAATCCAAGTCCAGCCCCCCCCCCCCCCCCCCACTCCTACTCCCACTCCCACATGCATTCTGCTCCTTCTCTCCCTCTGAGTCTTTCAATGTGGTTTTGTTTCTTATTGTTCAAACATCTTGATGACGTCCCCCCCACACACTGATACGGATCAAAAACACACGAGTGTCACGTCCAGCGCTGACGAGCTGTGATGCAATCAAGGTGCTTGAGGAATTAGCTTCGCGATTGATGGATTTATGAAAGATAATTGCAGAGTAACGCCTTATCATCACAACAGTGGCTCCTTCATTTGCATGATTGATCAAGGTTTCGGTCTGAGCCCCAGAGCTATCAGGAAAAGAAAGAGTTCAGCTGAAATCCATTTCACTGCTCACTTCTTCTCATCATCTTCTTCTCTTGTCTTTTCTTGGATTTCAAAACGTATATGTATATATATTTATATATATTTGCTTTTGTTTAATTCCACAAAGTTTCTGTGTTTCCAGTGGTGTTCTTGAAGATTCTTTAAACAAAAATCAAATTTAATTATAAATTGATTACTTTACGTTCGCCTTTGGTATTTAGAAATTGCTATGGTCAAATGTTGTTGTTTTTTTGTCAACACATTTTCCAGCCTTCATGGACGATGCCCGCAGTAGCAGAACTCTGGCTTGAGTGAGGAATTCCAGCACCGTTTCCACCTCTGCTTTCTTACGTGGCACTTGGCTTATGTTGTCTTCAAGCCGTCCAGTAACAAGGGCGTCAACCCCATTACAACCACTATTGGGTTCACCGTTTTAAACCCAGGACTTGTTCGAATGTTGATTCCCGTCATTTATGAAATGAGATTCAAGGTTTCGTTATTAAGGCTTGAACGTTTGCCCCATTGGACCGCATTTACAGTCAGCACAGTAGAAGCAGCAGCATTTTCATAAGGCCTGGGTGGTAAAAAAAAAAATGGCACGCATACATTCTTCAATCTAAACAAGGACCTTGGCGAAGGAGCCGGTGACCAAATACCACAGTCACGGCTCAGGTTTGTCTGAATTTTGGAGCGCCGGTGCAGGAGGGTCCGAGTTATGAAGCCAAACGAAATGACAACGAGGAGAGAAGTAAGCAGGGAGGAGGAAGGATGCACGGCTGGAGGGTTCGTGCCAAGGCTAAGGTCCGGGTTAGTGTGCGGAACGGATCACGCCCGCTGCGTTCCAAATCTCACGCGCCCGCCCCAGTGGAAGAAGTTTCCTAACGTTCCGCTCCGTGCTTCCACCGGGGTGTGTGGTAAGAGGGCAGGTGAAGACAGGTCAGTGGAGACGCCAACGCCCGGGCTGGTTGGATCTGGTTTCATACAGGGCTATCTCTGAGAGGAATAAAGTGATTTAACCATCCTTATCACATACAGTTGTAATACATATAATAATACATGTAAAATATATCATACAAGGTGCAGTGCATGTTATACCTATAAATACTCCTAAGGGTAACCCATTTTATTTTAAATATTTAGATGTATATATACTATATAAATCATTCTCTCTATGTAATTTGAAGTAATTGTGTCATTTGAAGATTCCACTTATATGAAATCTATTGATAGTTCATATTTTTTTGGTGTATTACTCCATTTTTTTTAAGTAGGTGAGAGTGTATTATTTACACTCAATTCAGGGGCAAGGGACAATATTGACATGGCACTTATACGATAAAGAGGATGAAAAAGGATGAGAGAAATGAGAGTGAGAGTGAACCATTTCTAAATACAAATAATTCAGAGTGGCTATAAATCAAACGTGGTATTCTCCACTAGCTTTGCATTGTTTTACACCTACTGTCTCAAATATCCAGATGAGGAAAACGGTAAAACATTATAGGAAGTGGACGACTGAGCTGAGCCGTTGAATGAGACGAGGTCTCGATGGGCTTCACCATCTTATTTCATTGGCGTGAGTCTATGTGCGGTGTTCCCAAATAACTCTGCTCAACCAGTCACATTACCCACCGTCATTGTACAGAGCATTTTACAGTGTAAGACTTCACAGCATAGGAGCCGCACTGGACATTTGGAGGCAGCTGCGCCCGAGAGCGGAGGATCATGGGAATGACACAGGATGATGATGATGATGATGATGATGATGATCCCTATCCCAGTTGCTCAACGCCGTGTGCCCCTAACTTGTGTGAGAACGCGACTGGCTGCCCATGTTCCACGGCACGCTCTGTCACACACGCTGCTTTCACAACCTGCGCACCCGACCGACTCGTTTTGTTATGTCTTCGTGTCTGCTGGTAATGGTTGACGGATTAAATGGCGACATCCTGACGAGCACAGTATTTCAATGTCATTATATATAGACAGCATGAACTAATGGATGGATGGATGGATGGATGGATGGATGGATGGATGGATGGATAGATAGATAGATAGATAGATAGATTTAAAAATAAACATAAAACAGCAATATGAGGCAACGTGTTTTAACCCAAAACAAGATACAACGAGTTTCAAACGTAGTTCAAAATATTGTTTCAATTTTTAAATGAATAAATATTTTAGAACCGTCCTTCCCTTCAAGGTGCATTGGCATGCGACATGGCATCCCCTAGCTTCCGTTATCATGAAAAACCCCCTCGAAAAAGACCCAAAAGAACAAGCAAGCCGGCGAGGGGACGGGACAGCCTGTGCTTTATCTGCCTCCACGGGGTGATTTAACCCTCACAGCACACAGGTGACATTTTACAGCAGTTCCAAGTGCAGGTAAGGTGTGCAGATCCCAGGGAAGAACTGCAGCGACGCACACAATAGCAGAGATAAGGGAGCATATCAGTGACATTACATTATCTGTGTGACGGCTCCCAAAACACACTTTCTGTACGATGACAATACAGGGGGCCTCGGTCACGACCGGAAAAAAAAGGTTAATGTTTTCAATGTAAAATATACAAGAGGCATCGTTAAGTCATTGACTCACTAACTAGGGGAATTATAAAAGGCATTTTATCTGCAGGCTGTCCCGGCTTATTATAATGATCAACCACACTGATACTACACTGGGATTTACACTTCTCACCAATGCTTGGCTAAATATTATGCAGGTGATGAAGTTATATTCACATACATATTTAAGGATCACATTTGAATTGTTACAGTCAGTTAAGTTTTGGGCTCCCTGCATGACAACGTAGTCCAAGTTGTTTAGTGTTTATAACTTTTGAGAATTTCTTATATTGATATTTTTATCATTTGTGTGAAATCAAATTAAATGTCATGAAATGTTAAAAGTTAAATGTTATTTGTAATTATATAAGTCAAATATAATTTTGACAACGTAGTAATAATAAATAATACATATAAAATATTAGAAATAATAATAATAATAATAATAATAATAACATAATAGACATGACAGGTGTAGTAGTATCCACTACTATTAGTATCATATACACAGTTTTTCTACTACCACTAATAATAATAATAATTATTATTAATTAATTTTTATGTATAATATTTTAATTTACTAACAATTAAATTAACAAGAAGAAGAAGAAGAAGAGGAAGAAGAAGAAGTAGAAGAAGAACAACAAGAACAAGAACAAGAACAAGATCAAGAAAACCAAGAAGCAGAAGAAGAAGAAGAAGATGAAGAAGAGCAAGAAGAAGAACAAGAAGAACAAGAACAAGAACAACAAGATCAAAAAACAGGAAGAAGAACAATAACAAGAACAAGAACAAGAAGAACAAGAACAAGAACAAGATCATGAAAAACAAGAAGAACAATAAGAACAAGAACAAGATCATTAAAAACAAGAAGAACAAGAACAAGAAGAACAAGATCAAGGAAAACAAAAAGAAGAACAATAAGAACAAGAACAAGATCAAGAAAAACAAAAAGAAGAACAAGAAGAGCAAGAACAAGATCAAGAAAAACAAGAATAACAAGAACAAGGACAAGATCAAGACAAAAACAAGAAGAAAAACAAGAAGAACAAGAAGAACAAGAAGAACAAGAACAACAAGAACAAGAAAAACAGGAAGAAGAACAATAACAAGAACAAAAACAAGAAGAACAAGAATAACAAGAACAACAAGAACAACAAGAACAAGAAAAACAGGAAGAAGAACAATAACAAGAACAAAAACAAGAAGAACAAGAATAACAAGAACAACAAGAACAAGAAAAACAGGAAGAAGTACAATAACAAGAAAAAGAACAAGAAGAACAAGAACAAGATCATAAAAACAAGGAAAAGAACAAGAAGAAGAAGAAGAACAAGAAGAACAAGAAGAAGAAAAGAAGAAGAACAACAAGAAGAACAAGAAGAACAAGAAGAAAGAGAACAAGAACAAGAACAAGAAGAACAAGAAGAATGAGAACAACAAGAGGAACAAAAAGAACAACAAGAAGAATAACAAGATCAAGAAAAACAAGATCAGGAACAATAACAAGAAGAACAAGAAGAACAAGAACAAGATCAAGAAAAACAAAAAGAAGAAGAAGAACAACAACAAGAAGAACAGGAAGAACAAGATCAAGAACAAGAAGAACAAGAAGAACAAGATCAAGAACAAGAAGAACAAGAAGAATGAGAACAACAAGAGGAACAACAAGAACAACAAGAAGAATAACAAGATCAAGAAAAACAAGATCAGGAACAATAACAAGAAGAACAAGAAGAACAAGAACAAGATCAAGAAAAACAAAAAGAAGAAGAAGAACAACAACAAGAAGAACAAGAAGAACAAGATCAAGAACAAGAAGAACAAGAAGAACAAGAAGAACAAGATCAAGAACAAGAAGAACAAGAAGAATGAGAACAACAAGAGGAACAACAAGAACAACAAGAAGAATAACAAGATCAAGAAAAACAAGATCAGGAACAATAACAAGAAGAACAAGAAGAACAAGAAGAACAAGATCAAAAAAACAAGAAGAAGAACAACAAGAACAACAAGAACAACAAGAACAAGATCAAGAACAACAAGAACAACAAGAACAAGATCAAGAAAAACAAGGAGAGGAACAAGAAGAACAAGAAGAACAACAAGAACAAGATCAAGAAAAACAAGAAGAAGAACAAGAACAAGAAGAAGAAGAAGAAGAAGAATAGGAACAAAATCAAGAAAAAAAAGAAGAAGAAGAAGAAGAAGAAGAAGAAGAACAAGAACAAGAACAAGAACAAGAAGGGGGGTAGGAGGGGGTGCCGAAGAGCCATAGCAGAAGATGAAGAAAAAAAGATGAAGAAGATGAAGCAGAAGAATGATAATTGTGTATCGTGTGGCGTTGGAGATTTATCCCAAGGCTTCTCTCTCTCTCTCTCTCCCCGATTCTCCGTGGCACATTGGACAATTCCCCACAGTCCAAAGTCCCTCCAGGTTGTGCTGATAAGCGGAGCCAATAAAAGCAGCAGTGTGTGCTGCAGTGTAAACACATGTCTACCTCATTCTGCAGCCATTTGCATAAGGGCTCCGGCAGCCAGCCCACTCATTACCATGTTTTATATCCCGGCACAGTGGAAGCATCATGGCAGATCAGTGCACTGCCCTCCACAGGGAAGTGAAGCAGCCTCTCCGAGCAGGTGTCACCGGGAGTACCCTCCAGAGGAGCAGCGCAACTTTTAGCCTCCACCCACCCTCCCCTCCCTCCCTTTTAGTTTATTTTATTTTTATTTAATTTTATTTAATTTTATCTTATTTTACACATTTTAATGTTTTCTAAAATGGTCTCCAAGCTGACATCCCTGCAGCAGGAACTTCTCAGCGCCCTGTTGGACTCCGGATTGACCAAAGATGTTCTGATCCAGGCCCTGGACGACATCGACCCCAGCCCGGCGGCCTACGGGGTGAAGCTGGAGAACCTGCACAGCATGTCGCCTCCCCCCAGCGCCAAAATGAGCGGCAGCGACTCGGAGTCCAAGCCCGTGTTCCACACGCTCACCAACGGCCACGGCAAGGGGAAGGTGTCCGGGGACGAAGGCTCCGAGGACGGGGACGATTTTGACACCCCGCCGATCCTGAAGGAGCTCCAGTCCCTCAACACCGAGGAGGCCGCGGAGCAGCGGGCCGAGGTGGACCGCATGCTGGCGTGAGTGGACCAAAATAATGGACCATAATAATAATAATAAGAAGAATAAGAATAAGAATAAGAATAATAATGAGAATAGGAATAAGAAGAATCAGAATTATAATAAAAATACTACTTATAATAAAAACAACAAGTTAAAATATAAAAATAATAAAATAAATAAATCATCACTAATTTAGATGCGCCGGTATCGTGAATTATGTTTTATTGATAATTAATTATTACGATTTTTTTCCTCATAAATATGAAATATTCCCTAATATTAGCAAACACTATATATAATTTGTATGAATTGATTTGCTCTGGCTATTATGAGTCTACAGCCGATAGAGTTGTGTGGTTCTCTGTGTTTACAAATTTGAAATAACCCGCCAGCAGTGCTTCGTTCTCACCTTCTTGGTTACTAATTATCCCCATGGATTATTTCTTTACCTTAGGGAAATATCAACCTAAACTGCGTCTATTTATTATTAACTTTCCCACAACGATAAACTCTCGCTGCGGCCTCCGTAGAGTGAAAGGGAATCAATGCAGGTCGGACGGGATTTAAATGGACCTCTTCAAGTTTATTTTATAAATAAAAATAATACAATTCTGTTGATTTATTATTATTATTATTATTATTATTATTATTATTATTATTATTATTATTATTATATTTTTTATATTATTATTTTTTTATGTTACTGCGTTTTCAAAATTCTATTTTATTATATTATTGTTACTATTAATAATAATAATACAACACGTAGATACATTTTTCCCCAAAAAAGCGTCATTCGTAACTAAATGTAAAAAAACATATATATATTTAAATTAACGAAATTATACAGTATAGGCCCGATTTTAAACGATAATTAACGGGACCGGAAGAATATCAAAACGAACCCACGTGCGGTGAAGTTATTATTAATTTTATTCTATAAATCATCAACTGGAAGATACACAGTGGCGTGTGTGATTAGACTGAATGGAGATCTGGTTATTCATTGTCAAAAGTTATAAACCAACATCTCCCACTTAACCCGCAGACTTAGTTGTTCTCCAAAACAAACAGTCGTGTGTAGATTTGCAATTACGGATGTCACTAAATCCAGACGCTGCTGATCTGTGTTTCGGGGTGAGTGTCAAAACGTCGCTCCGAACTGTGCTCATCACTACGTCACATCGGTGTTAATAATCAGGCTTCACTGTTGCTAAAGTTACTTTGGGGAAACAATCGAATTAAAATGTAATTATATGTTATTTGTATAAGGGTACGATTTTTAGAGATGGTTGAATTTATTAAAATGCTGTTTCAATATGAACACCAAGTAAAACTCTTTATTTTATTTTAATTTGCTTTTTACTAGACATACTGCAGGGGTTACTGTCCGTCTGTCTCTGTTTTCTCGATAAGGCTGCTGTATTGAGTATGCACCTTTCTAAATGCTGCAATTTTCCAATTTCCGTTTTATTTAATTACTGCTGTTATCATTATTATTTTAATGTTTCCCTTTTTTTTATTCAACCAGAACGACATTTATTATAGGACAGATTATCGGTAATTACAGTAGTGGATGCGTGTGTTTTAATTTAAACGTCAGTTTTATAAATCAAAGTTTTCCAAACAAAATGGTCGAAATTTCTTCAATTCTTTGGACTAACATTTGAAAGTATTTACAGCCCATTGAAAAGGCCACGGTGATTAATGGGGCCCTGGGACTGGGAGGGAGTTTTCCACTATACAGCCCTTTAAACTTGAGGCTTTGCAATAGAATGGAATGGACCAAGATATTCAGTGGTGCTTTTTATTGTATGGGTCTCTTCCAAGGGTGTAATTTTCTGGGGGTGGGTGGTTTCAAGCCCTCTAGAAATCGAAACTGGTGAATAATATCATGATGAATGAAAAATGAATAACTTACAAAATATGATTAAGTTGTTGGTTTTCTTGATCCATATGATGATGTTTTCATATGTATTTCTCCATAAAATTCAGGAGAAACCATAATTGAACAGCCATTTTGAAAATAAATAAACAAATATAAAAACATCCCAGGAGGACGTGCCCCCAGACCTCCCTAGAAGGGTGGACACCTCAATCCTCCCAATTTTCAACCCTTGTTCTCTTCGACCTGATGAGCCTACACTGTAGACACATTTATCCCACCACAAACACTGTGGCCAAGGGTTGTGAAATGAATGGTGTATTTTGTGCTTCTTTTCCCCCTGGTGCTCAGCGAGGACCCGTGGCGAGCGGCCCGCATGATTAAAGGTTACATGCAGCAGCACAACATCCCCCAACGCGAGGTGGTGGACATAACGGGGCTCAACCAGTCCCACCTCTCCCAGCACCTCAACAAAGGCACGCCCATGAAAACGCAGAAGCGAGCGGCACTCTACACCTGGTATGTCAGGAAACAGCGGGAAATTCTCAGACGTAAGTTAATATTTGAGTTTCTCAGACCTTAGATATGCCTGTGATAAGTGGGCCCTGCATGGCCCTGCATGGCCCCGCAGCGCCCTGCATGGCTGGTCGGCCTCCAACCTTTATAGGGAGAACCATTTGGATGAAAAACTGACAGTTACTTTATTGACAATTACATTACTGACACCAAGCCAAAAAAAAACTACAAGCACATATAGACAAAGAACAAAATGCACTGGTTGTATGGAGGAAACCCCCAAGGGCTTTTGATGATGCCACCAAACAAATATACATGAGATTCATGTGCTTACAAGTTGACAAACACTAACAATCACACACAAACATAATTACATAGTCAAACACACAAAAACAACGCAAATCAATGATGTATCATGTATTATTGACTTAATGTATTAAAGCTGTCATGTATTATTGACAGCAAGCTTTCCTATCACCAATGTGATTTTATCAACCCCTCTGGCCCCCTGTTTATTTATAAATGTAATAAAATTATAATAATGTGATCATTAGTATTATTATTATGGGTTTTTTTTCAAGCAAAAAAATATATTTTTGAATAATTTGGTAATATCAAATGTATCAAATTGATCCCAAATTTTCTACTTTTTCAGAATTCAACCTCGCAGTGCAAGGTTCTGGGGGCGACATGATGGCCAAAAGCAACCAGGACCCGGCGTTTTTTTTCCCAGAGTTCAACCCATCCGGTCAAAACATGGGGCAGTCCGGTGAGGAGGTTGGCAGCGAGCCTTCCTGCAAGAAACTGAGACGTAACCGCTTCAAATGGGGGCCTGCGTCGCAACAGATACTCTACCAGGCCTATGAACGGCAAAAGAACCCCAGCAAGGAGGAGAGAGAAGCTCTGGTGGAAGAGTGCAACAGGTGGGAGGAAGGATACGGGAATTTCACCCACTAATATGTCTGTGTTTATGTCAGGTTTTTTTTTCCCATTGTATTGTTGATACTACCGCCTCCTTCCTTTGCAGAGCAGAGTGTCTCCAAAGAGGCGTGTCGCCGTCCAAAGCTCACGGCCTCGGCTCTAATCTGGTCACCGAAGTGCGGGTTTATAACTGGTTTGCCAACCGGCGTAAGGAGGAGGCCTTCAGGCAGAAGCTGGCGATGGATGCCTACCACACGCCGACCCACAGCCTCAACCCACTGCTGTCCCACGGGTCTCCACACCACCCTCAGACCAGCGCGTCGCCTCCTAGTAAGACGTCTTATTCATGATAATACGCCGCATGAACACGTGTATACCTCCCAGTAAGCTGCAAACCTACATGGACACACAAAGCAACTTCTTGCAATTATTCTTTGCCAGGGTTTTCTTTTTATGCCGCTGTGCCATTGTGGGGTTTTTTTTTGTATGTATATCCATACTTTAACAATGCCTAGAAAATGGCTTGATTGATTGTTTTTCTTCACCAACAATATTGGAAATGAGAGGAGGAACTCTGTTAATGAGATCAGAGAGGTACAGAGAGAGAGGGAGGGAGAGAGAGAGAGGGGGAAAGGGAGAGGGCAACTGATCAATGAGACTGAGTGAGCTGAGCAAATGCCATTGTTATTCTGATCTTTGAAAACACACCAAGAACAATCCACATTGTACCTGCAATCTCCACTCCAAAGTCAGCGTGAAGAAGCGTGGCACAAAGGACAGCGGCCCTGTGACAGGACAGGGTCAGGCCAGGGTCAGGGAGAGGCAAAGCAACTTTCAAATCACCGCAACCTACCGCCCTAATTCCCAGATTTCCTCAACCCTCATAGGTTGCTAATGACTCCATTAAGATAACTGCCAAAACAAGGAAATGCAATATATTACTGCGCTGACTATTTGACCCCACACCTGTTTGCATTCAGTATAATTGAGTACTGACAGAGAGTTTACCTGTTGTATATGACATAAAAAACAAAGCTGATAGGCTTCACAGGACATTATCCTCAGTGCCATCACTCAGACCGCTATAAAACTGTGATTTGAGAGACTCAATGAAGGCCCATTGTTGTCCTTTCATGTTAGAACACGAGGTCAACTTTGAAGAGAAAACAAACCGTTTGCCCCGTCTTGCTCTCTTACCTGCGGATAAACTGGTCTCGCCCGTGGAGGGTCTGTTTGCTCTGGTTTCTGCCCTCCCCGCAGAACACCTGACCAGGCGTTGACCTCAGGTTACGAAGCCGGCGGGGTCAGCAATAGGCTCGTTGGAGAGGGAAGCCGGGGGTGGAGGGACGGGAGGAGAAGGGTCGGCGGCGGAAGGCCCTTTGCTCCTCCGAATCCTTAGTTGGCTACTTACAAGGTGTCATGCTGGCATCCTGCCGACAGCATCAGCTGTTTTTCAGTGTCGGCCCCTGGCCGGACAATAATATCCCAGCAGGACTTCTCATCGTGTTGCTAGGCCACAGCCTATATTATGCATGCTTAATGGACAATTAAAATCCTTAGCTACTACATCTCCCCTGCCTTTGATAAGGGGGTCCCCTGACTTCTACTTTCTATACCCTGCCTTGGCGGGGGGGCCCATTGTCTGTGGTGTATTAGAAGACTGCAGTGACTGTAGCCTAGGTTCATTTATCTCTGCTGGGCCTTAAGGAGGAGCGATTTTCAAGCCTCCCCCTCACCTTTATGGGCATCAGTATAGTTGTAGATGTTGGGCGCAGACTTGAAGCAGCATGAGCTGTCCACCAAGTATTGGCTCTTTTCTGGCCAGACAGGACTGATGACCCCTTTTTGTGCCTGTGGAGAGAGCTGGTAACCCCCTCTCTCAACTATGGCAACACACCTTCAGTTATATGAGTGAGGTCAATGCTAGGTCAGATTAAAGAAACCCTCACTTTGGGAGGGTTTATTGATTCTGTTTTGGTTCACTGCTTGGTCATTCACCATTCACAACTGGATAGGCAATCAAGCAGTATATCCTGTTAGTTTTAGATATTTCCATTGTCCAAATGTGATTACTCCATATCTGCGTATGTGTATCTATACATCCAAAGATGTGTGTAGGCCAATGCAGTTAGTCAAGAATAATCTTGATAATATATTGGTGAAAGAGTTTTATATATATATATATATATATATATATATATATATATATATACACACACACACACACACACACACATATATATATATATATAAAATCATTAGAACAGAAATGTAAATTTACTATGTGCTGAACATTTCAATCAAAGGAAGGGGTTTAAGATAGAGAAGTAGGGGATTTTCGAGTCAGAAGTCTCAGCCCAGACACAATGGTTGTGGAGGTTGTCGAGTGGGTGAAGGGATCCGTGGGCTGTTTTGCTCCAGGTCACCTCAGGCTAGCGTGGAGCTTGCAGAAAGGATGGCCTTGCTCTGCACTTTCCACTCGCCCATGTCTCCCAGAGAACCAATGGGACTGGGTATGTCCTGCAGAGACCCGTGAGGCCTGTCATATGCACTGACACTACAATGAGCACTGCCTGGGGATGGGGAGGTAGGCTTTGATTTTACATGGGTCACACAGGGCGCTGGAGGCCTTTAAACCTTCCTCCGCTGCCGAGCTACCACTTCCCCCCCCTGAAGTTCTCGCCCTCCCCCATCTAACAAAGAGCAGTGTTCAGTTCTGCTTTGCTCTTTCTGGACTTGATTTTAACTAATTACTCATGTGGGCTTCTACTAGGAATGCTGATGCCACTTTTTGAAAGACCAAAACTGATTCCAAGTCCTAATCTTGAAGTATTGGTGGAGAACCAATCTGACCCATTACTTTTAATGAACCGCATGGACTTAGCCCATTTAAAGCATGTAACCGTTGCTATAAAATAATTTTATCTCCATTAGGAACATCTTACAGGTTCTTATATTGGCCAGAAATTTGGAAATCAAGTTGAGAAATCTAGGTACATAAACATGGCACATAAATCTTTTTTATGTGCCATGTTTGATATTTGTCTCAGTTTAAGTTTTGTATATGGAATATTTTCTGGTACCATTATACCATGGGATTGGACCGACACCTTATACCAGCATCAGTACATCACCAGCCCTCATTGTCTTTATGACTGAAGAGCTATTGCAAATTGGAATTGGAAAAACTAGAAATAACAGAATAAATATGGAAAGTCATACTGTCCATGCTTATGGTCATACTAGTTATCCCACCAAAAGTAGAATTCTTCAAATGATTATCTTGAAAGTCAATGGTGGCTATTCTCGGTTGTATAGACACAAAGAGTGTCTGAGTATGTTGAAGAAGCGCTCCATACTCCATGCGGAGACTCCAGGCGAGCAAGAATTACTGCTGGACATAGAGACAGAAAACTGTGCTGAATAGCATCCTTCTCTGCTTGACACTTTAAGAGGTTGCCCAGCTCCAAGATAACTGCCTGTTTATGAGAGCGCCGCCATTGTGTGGCAATGGGGGTCACGAGTCCAATGGAGTACTTTATTGTTCTGCCGCGGTGTTTACAAGGCACGGTGGAGTGTAGTGGGGCTGCTAGTATGTTCTCAAAGACAATACAAGGTCTATAGTCCTCTTGTGGGCTGGCCAAAATGGAGGACAACTGCTTAGAGGATGAAAAATGCTCCAGTGTCTGAGTTCCTGACAACCCTGTAATGGTAATGAAGACGGCCAGGCACAGGAAGATGAGGATAATTGCCCTCTGTGTCTGACTTTTACAAGACGTGTACAGTGTGAGGGAACTGGATTTGACGTGTGGGTTTGGATGACTTTCATAACTACAATATTAAAGGCCTGTTTTTTGGCAACACCTCCGTTGAGTTGGGGAAATTTGTCCAAAGAAAATCGACAGCGATATGAAGGAAGATGAACAAGCAAGTCTGTGGCAGTTCCGCCTGCCACACGCCACCTGAGTGGCGTTTCCAGGGCCCTCCGACGCAGAGACACAGGCAGAGATGTTGCAAACACACCAGTTTATTGTAGAGAGTGGGCAAGATGTAACAAGCCGGGAGCAGGAGGAGACATGTCAAGGCAAAGGCTCTCCCTGTGTGATTCCCTGTGTCATTGACTGTTCTGACGCGCAACAGGCGTACAGCCACCCTGATCCCGGGCCCAATTACCTAAATCCAAGGCAGGTGTGGCTGCTTAAACCACACCACCCCCACACCACAAAGGCTTTCCCTTGAAGGGAATCGAATTAAATGTTCAATCTTTTCGAAAGACCTCTTTGAAATCAATATATTTTGAACAATGCCCTTCAGTTATATTTTATTGCAGTTTGATGGAGGTGAAGTCTTGCTTTTCCCTCTCCAGTGGCTCTGTGAATCCGTGTGTCATATTGTTTATATGACTGGCTTTGGCAGGTAGTCGGTCCGATTCACCTGGGTCAGGGACAGAGAGGTAGGGCCGGGGGGGGGGGTTGAGATGGGAGTGCAAACAGAGCCTGTCTCTAAGGTCTCTCTGAGGACCCACTGTGGGAGGGACACTCTCCCTGTGTGAGGCATTAGACCACAGGATAAGAATGTGTTCGACATTGCTCGTAATCGTGTAATGTTTACTTTGTCAGTATCAGAGGGGGCTAGCATGGGCAAACAGACATCTGATGGGAGGGGTGGAGGGGCGGGGGGGCATTCCTCTGACCCAGTGAGAGACAACAACTAGTCTAGACGCGACATTAGGTCACGGCACTAAAATAACTAATCAACTTCATTTTCGCTTTTCCTCTGAGTTAAGTTGGGTACGTTCATTTTGTGGCACAGTTGCAGTCGCGCTACCGGGTTGACCCGGTGTGGTGCCCCTCTGGTCTTCGGAACGGCCCGGTGTGATTTTTCAAAGTGCGCTGGGGTTCGTGACGTTTGTACACATAGCCTCAGAGGACGGCCTTGGCTGAGTCTCATAGATAGCACAAGCGGAGAGCTCAGCGTGTTTGTTTGTTCTTTGCTCCCCTGTTGGAGTCAAAGAGCGGGTGAGTGTGGTTGGCTGGAAAATGGTGCGACCGCCAGTCACAGAGCAAGTTCTCCTCTGCTATCTCCCCGCTCGAAATACTATACTGTAGTTGTGGGAAAGTCAGTATGAAACAAACTCTCTTTTTTCATCTTCCTCTTCTTCCTCTCCACCCCACCTGTCCTTTGCTTAGTGCGGTATGGCCAGGGACCCGGTGAGGTCAGCTCCTCCACCACCATCAGTCACCACGGGAGCAACATCATGGCGACAAGCCAGTCGGTGCTGCAGCAGGTGTCTCCAGGCGGCTTGGACCCCAGCCACAGTTTGCTATCACCTGACACCAAGATGGTGAGTGGTGAACACACCTGGGCCCTCTTGGCCTCAGATTAGATAAGACCAAGCCCTGCGTTTCACATAAATGTACAAAGAAGGTTCCTGGACCTCTGCTCCCATAGACCCGTTTGGGAGAGCGAACAATTATCACATTGTCTCACTCTGTTTGGGAGGTGGAGACAGTAGAGCGCGGCCACAGCCAGACAAATGCGCAGCCTTCACCAGGGCAGGCCAGGCATGTTCGCTGCTCAGCCAATAAACCTGACAAAGACACATTCTGCTCTTATTGATTAAATGTCCAGCGAAGAGAAGCCACAGATGGAGCGCTGCTCGCCCCACGAGGAAATGACGCCAGCATTTGATTATGCTCAAAGTTTTTTCCCTCCCTCCCCCTGTGCACTAGTCAAATATTTAAACAGTAAAAATGAAAGCTGTACACAAACCTTAAACAACAAATGCTGATATATCCATATGTTGCTGTATGACCTGAATTACCGTGTATGCCATAAAATGAAGCAACTGGGACGCCTTGTAAAACAATGCGCAATAACATTGCCTGGTAATGCAGAGCACTTGCCCTTCCTCATCTAGGGTTTAGGGGAAATAGCCGCAGTGGGAGCGGGCGGTGTGCTACGGCAGGTCAGAGTTTCTTATCATCAGATGAGGATCTGACTGGTCCCTCTACCCTTTTGGCATCGAGCGGACTATTCAAATAGACTCAGCCCTCCTGCAGTGGGAGGAACCTAGCAGGGATGAGCATTACGAGCAGGCATAACAATGTCTTTCCTTTAATTTTATAATCTTTTATTCTGGATTTTTACATGGAATTACTGTAAAGATACATGTATAATACCAGAACTGCACACAGGCATTCCTGTGTATTCAGCCTACTTTCAGCTGTATGTTTGTGTGTGCACAAAACACTCACGCACTCACACAATCAGCTTTGCCGGGGACAAACAGACACAAATTGCACACAAGAACACTTATTTTCATATATATTTTATTTTCGTTCACCCTTTGTTCCTTATCAGTGATTGCTTGTGCACTATGTATACAAGAGTTACACAAGCACAGTATCGTACAAAAGCAGCAAAACTAAGTAAACATTTATCCCTCCAACTTGTTGAGTGGACATGTTTTACTTTCAGATTGAGTTATGTGACTTTAACATAGCAGACACTCAACTTGCCACGACTTTGAATGTAGTTATACAGCAAATATCACTGACGGGAATGTGGTTTCATGTTGTGTTTTTTTTTTGCCGATCTTCCGCCAGGGTGGAGGACTCCCTCCCGTGAGCACGCTGACCAACATCCACAACTCGCATCACACACATCAACAGACACAGAACCTCATCATGCCTCTTTCCGGAGTCATGGCTATAGCACAAAGTAAGTCTCCGATCTCCCTCCATCCCGAAGCCTCTCAAAGGTTGGTTTTGCTATTTTTCAACACAGACCTTATTAAAATGCTGAGTCGCTGAGCGCTTCACTATTGAACACTCTGCTACAGCTTCTCACTGGGCTTAATGCAGTCCAATGGGGCGAAAGTTTAAGCCTAAAAAATATTAAATCTCCCTTTTCCAAAACAAGAAAGTCACATTGTTAGTCACATATTTTTACAATATGTTTAAAATCACAGTAATGTGACATTTTATTTAAAACAACTTTTTGCAATTGCCGCGGTACATCCAAAGTGTGATTGTCAATATGATATTGTCAATAATGTGAGCTTTCTATTTCCTAAAAGGAGATTTAAAATTTATTTTTAAGGCTTACGCATTTGGCCCTCTTCATGCATTCAAGCACAGTGAAAAGCTGCAGCAGAGCAACATTTAAATTAACAAGGCCTGGGTTGAAAAATGGAAAAACTGTCCTTTGTGTTGCCTTAATTACAGTTATCCATGCAAATTGACCATATATTATTTCTCAACACATATTTTGCATTTCCAAAGTGTCCAGGTATAATGTAATAATACATTGAATAAAGATAGGGACCATGTTTTTTCACTTGTCCGTCGCTAAGAAAGACAGACGAAGCAGCAACTCTGCTGCAGCTGGTAGAGACTCACTGTCTAGCTTAGGGACCCTGCAAGTCACATGCATAACTTGACATTTATTTTGTATAGCTTCGTTTTATAGTATAAAAACAGACAAGTGACAGCAAAACGCGTTCGAAGCATTAAGTCTTCTCTTGTCCTCGCTAGGTTTGAACACGTCGCAGTCCCAAACGGTGCCGGTGATCAACAGCGTGTCCGGCGGCCTGGCGGCTCTGCAGCCGGTGCAGTTTTCCCAGCAGCTCCACAGCCCACACCAGCAGAGCCTGATGCAGCAGTCCCCCAGCCACATGAGCCAGCAGCCCTTCATGGCCACAGTCACACACTCACCGACTCCATTTGGTCAGTCAAACCCCTTACAACAGGCCTCTTTTGGTCAATTAAATTTTTTTTTTTTTTTTTAATTGATTGTTTTCAACTTTTCTAAACTTACCCCATCATTATGTGGTTTTTTTTTTGTATTTACAGTGTACTCCCACAAGCAAGAGCCCCCACAGTATTCCCACCCGTCACGATTCCCCTCAGCAATGGTGGTGACAGACGCCAACAGCATCAGCGCCCTAAGCTCCATGTCATCAAGCAAACCGGTGAGAATTGTACCCACTTGACATCAGCAGAACAAGCCCCAGTCAGGCACCAAAACTCCCCGACAACCAGAATATTTTGCATATGACTCAACACACGACTCCGTGCATGCACCGACTATAATTTGTTTTCTACAACATGTTTGTTTCTGGTAGATATGCTGTTTCTGCCAAATATATCACCAACTAGAGACATAATTTATTGTGTTTATCCTCCGACTCTTGCAATGTTCTTCAATAATTGCTGGTAATAATTGCGTAGCCTCAGGCAAAGAAAATACAGTCCATAATAATTCTGACACAATCAATAGAAGGAGGCATTAGGACAGGGAGGAGTGTGCAGTGTTTGTAATTGTTGTGTGTTTACTTGTTTAATTCCTGTCACATTAGGACGCTCCTGTAAACAAGATGGTGCAACTCGGGGGTCTCTCGTGGGTAAATACCATTTCCTCAGTTCAGTTCACGTAGTTTAAACGGGTTGATTCACGGGGTGAAATCACGGCGTTAACATGTGCGCACTTATAACACGCGGAAACCTTTCAAACTTGGAACTTTTTAGGCCATGGTCGTCCTCTTTGGTTTTTGGTCTCACGCTGTTCAAATGCTTTTTTTTTTTTTTTTCCTCCTGGCGGAGGAGTTCAAACTAATAGACCAGGGGAAGGGGGGGTACGCCGATAGTATACTCCTCAGAATTCCTATTTCCTTTCAAAGACCCACCCGTCCAATCAATCTGGTGTGCCCTCAGCCTGAACGGCGCTTGATTAACGCCGCCTCCTTTTCACTCTCCTCTCCCCGGCGAGGGAGCGAGAGCGTTGGCCCCGCGATCAGGAAATGAGGCTCGCCGTTAATCAAAGCTCCTCCGGGGGCTTGTGCGCCCTGCCGCCGAGCTCGGTGACACCGCGAGGTCGGAGGTAGGCTGGAGGTGGAGTGTTCCTTAGTAATTACATCTCTTCCTCTTTCCTACTTCTCCCCGCTCTAAGTGATCGCTCTAGCCTGAAATGCCACCCGCCCCCCCGCCCCGGTGCTTTCACACGCTCAATTTCCCACGCCGGGCGAGCGCTCGCGCCGCCGCACCGCTGCTGATAGGCCGAGGCGGCGACGGGATGGGATCGCGCAATGGGGCGTCAGAGCGGACCGGGCCCGATTCGTGCATTCGACGACAAATCGTCCTGTTCCGAGCTGTCACCCGCGGCTGTTTTGCGAGCCTCGGTATCCGGGGGAGCCTCTCCCCCACCGAGCTCTCCCACGTAGCTCCTCATCAGAGGGTCCCTTGGAGAGACAGAGGTTTCCGCGCTCTCCGATGACACGGCCGACGTGCCCGGCGTTTATAACTCCCTTGTTTACCGAGAACCCTCTCCATTACGCCCTCCCCATTACACCCGCTCCGTTTAAAAGCCACCTCTACTTAGAGCCCCGTTTCTAATGACTCAGGACTTAGGCGCGGGTCACCTTTATCAGGTAAGGCTGTTTGCCGGACAGGGGGTCAGCCGGGGGTCAGCCGCCTCCGCCCCGCCGATGAAAGGGCAAAAAAAAACAAAAAACGAAATTCCACAAACAATCTCGGGGATAAAAAGGCTGTTTAAGTGGAAACAATGCTTTTCAGCGTCGGCAGAAGAGGGATGGAGAATGTATTTAGTCAGGTGTGGCTCATGAAGGTGCGCAATTGATGTATTTACTTTCTTTCTCTTCACCGATTCACCCGCAGGAAGCCCAGATGCCTGTTATTGCATTAACGCATTTTGTTGAATTTGGTTATTACTATACATTACTTTTACTTTGCCTAACTATATGTTCTCTCCTTTTGCCTCTCTTTCTCCTTCTTCGCATCTCTCTTTTTTTTTTTTTTTTTTTTTACAGTGTCCTCTTCAAGCCTGGTGAGCGTGCACACCTGACTTCCTCGTTGCTCGGCAACCGCAGCACACCCCCCCCCCCCCCGCTCCCCACCCCCACCGTGGTAACCGTGGCAACGCTTAATAACTGGCAACCGTACGCTGGACGATGAGTCAGTCAACAAATGAGGAGCGGCGCTGGAGGGCAGCGAAGAAACTAAAGAAGGGGGGATAAAACAAACAAACAAAAAAAAAACTTTCATCACCCGACACCTGAAAGACGACAAGACCGGATTTCCTCTGATACATCAACGAAAATGAAATGATCAACAAGGACGCATGATTTTTATTTTTTATTTTTTCAAAGATGCAATCTTCGCAAAACAGTATTCATTTTCTAATCCCTTTTGAGACACACACACACACACACACACACGCCAGACAGTCGCTCCCTTTTGTGACATTACCGAGGAACAAAAAACACAAGGGAGAGCAAACACGGCTGCTTTTGAGGCGTGCGGCGCGAACATTCCAAGGAGAGCCATTTGACGCCGTGATTCCATGTGTAAAGATTAAGGTTCACTAAATCCACCAGAGATAATGATCGGGCCTCCATCACGGCTGAAGGACTCTGTGAGCGATGGCTTCTCATAAGACCGGTCCCTTATGCCGTGTTTCTGGATGCCAGGGGCGCAGAGTAATGTGCTCTGCGGTGCCCACGTATTTAACACTGGGCGTCCCATAGCCTTACACGGACGGGAGCAGAACCGTGCGACAATCATAATAACCGAGACCCGAGACGCCTTTTGTTGATTTTTTTTATTTTTTTTTTGACGCAAAACTACTTTGCAAGGTTATTCCGTCAGGCCGAGTCTTCCATGTTTTGTTTTTATTTTATTTTTTTTCCACATTTTGCTTTACTGTGCTGACTTGAGTGCGGGTTGTCTTTTATAGTCTGAAGGATTTTTATCGTTTGAGTTGCGTTGCTTGAGTTGCTCAGTGTGGAGGTATTACTGTGACATTCTGAGCGATTCTGACAATCTTGAAAACTTCGAAGGAACTATGCAATATTTCTACAGAGTCTTGAGTCTCGCTGAACAGTACTCCGCAAACAGGAGACTGGAAATTAACGTGCACTATCAGTGAAGCGACCGGCAATTGTTCGGTTGGTGATGATAAAGCTGCCTGAAACTCCCCCAGACGCACACACGCACACACACACATACACACGCACGCACGCACGCACGCATGCACGCACACACACACACACACACACACACACCAACACACACACACTCAACCAAGGGAGACCGACAAATTATGCCAAGGAATGACTTTGTCGAGAATTGAAACACTTTGCAAGAACTTCCTTTTCCTTATGATTTCCCTTCTCAGAGGAGAGTGCTGCCATATCTGTCAAACTGAGTCACACTTTGAAATGGGTGTGCTTTTTGGGTCCAATCCGAGTCTCGGAGCGGCCCTTCCCTTCCTTTCCCTTCCCTGGAGCTGGGACCGGTGTTTGCATTTGGGTTCAGGTGAATTTCTGGAATGGGACTCTCCCTTCGCTCTCCCACTTCCTGTCAAAATGTGAAAAGCAAACCAAATAGCACGGCCGCTTGTTTATTCCCCGCGCGTCGAATCAGGGAAGGGACCCCCCCCCCGGGTGCAACAACAACACCGAAGCATCCAAACACAACACCGACCTAAGTACAGTAGTTTGCGAAGGAGAGAAAGGTGAAAGGTCCGATCAGGCCGAATTCCAACAAAATTAAGAAATGTTGGGGCGTCTTCTATTTAGGAACCCCCCCCGACCCTCAGAATATCCAAGTTATGGCAGATCCAGTCTCCTGTTCAATATTAGGTCATTACGTTGTTGTTATTATGCTGTTTGGTTGGTGACTGTTATAGACACATTTACTGCCATCTAATCAGAGGGCACTCACACTTGTGTTGCAGAGGACATGATTTTTTTTTCTTAATGTATTATTTTTGTATAAAATTGAAATCAATCTTAAAATCATTATTTATACTTTCTGAGAAAATGCTGATATTTCAAGTAAAAGCTTTTTTTTTTCCAAAATGATTTTGTTGTTTTATGTGAGTCCTTTGGCTCCGTTCAGCACAAATTTCAGTTTTTGAATTCGGCATTTACGACGGCGGAGTCATGTGACGCGTTATATCTTTATTGTTGCGAAACTATCGATGCCCTCCGTCGACAACAGAGTCGCTCCCCGGCTCCGCTATTTATCATGTTTGTCATTTAAGTGTCACGGCCGGAGCACAAACTCAATTTGTGCTCAAAAATAATGTTTATTCAAGTTATCTAACAGACTGACCGAATTCTCACGAGAATACGCCGTCACAATGTGCCTTTGTTTGTGTGTTTGCATGCACACTGGAGAGGGAAATAAGGAAAGAGCGAGAGGGAGAGAGAGAGAGAGAGATAAAGAGAGACAGAGAGAGAGTCATGCCAGGGAAGACAATGTGCCACACAAAGTGAATAACCTTTGAGGCGGTTGATCGGGGAGTTGTGTTGGTAAATCTCTGTTTATGGCCCCCCCACAAAGATTTGCGCTATTGCAGCGTGATAAGAGCACAGCGTCTTTGAAGTTGGTAGATCTAAAGTGCATGGCCCTTTTCCAACATCAGGCACATACACCGAGCGACGGGGCAATGTTGTGTGGCGAGCGCCGCGCAACTGAAACCCAGTTCATTGAACCTGGCGAGGCCGATAGCAGGATTCATTTTGGTCGTCTGCGCTCGGACATTTTGAATCAGGATTTCCTCAGCGGTGTTTTGAAAGATGTGTGGAGGTGGTAGTTTTAGGGTCTAGTCAGAAAGGGTTTCAATTTAAAGGTCTTAATAATAATAATAATAATAATAATAATAATAATAATAATATAATAATTTTTTTTTTTTTTTCTGACCCTCCAATGTCACCTCTCTGCATCACACTTTTTAAAGTATAAATTAGTTAATTACCTGGGGATTAAAAGCCATTTTTCTAGCTCTACTGTGTACGCTGCACATTGGACTGCAGCCTCAGATTGGCTGAATTTCATAACAGGCATGCACTATCTCTCTCTCCATAAGCAGAAGTCACTATGGAAACCAGAAACCAGGGCTTGGAAGTATTTGTACGAGCTCTGCGGTGGTTACAGAAGTTACTGATGTGACCTACTTCAGTGAAAGCTGTTTCATCAATGCAGGTGATGGCGTTTCCGTAGAGAAGTCCTTTAATGTCACTGTGTCAGAGTGAACCAAAGGAAAAATCGATGGGCCTGATGTGAGCCACATGGCGCTGGTTAAAACTAAAGATTTGTCCGATGATTTTTATTTATTTTATGATGAAAACACACCATCGGTGACGCACCAAAGGTAACCAATTTTCCGCGAATAGTCGAACGAATCCACAGCCAAACAGTTTGGACGAAAAAGCAATACAATTTAATTTGTAGGCCGGTCAGGTGAAAATAATGTAAAAAGACCCATTCAACCACGGCACATCCATTCAGTAGCATGGATTGAATGCTTTGTTAAAAACGTATATTGACAAATATTTTACATCTATTACTTCTTTGCAAAAAATTTCTTAAAATACTTAAGTGATTTTCATGGTAGTAGTTTTCGTAATATACTGAACTAAGTCTCGACTCAGTGTTTTGGAGGCCCTCTGAAAGGAAGCCCTGCTGGGGAAAGCCATGTAATCCAATGATGTCGCTCTATTTGCTTATCAATGAGGCCTTTGATTTCAGACCCAGGGAGCCTCCTAAGATCTGACCAGAGGTCTTTACTACTGTTTTTAAAAAAGAAGCAGCAAGAATTGCAAAGTCATTAGCATCTGTTTGGGACATAGAGATTACAGAACAACACTACGTCCATTATATATCAGCTCAATACACCCACATTTAATGTTTATTTTAACATTCATTTTACATTTTAGAATCCTATCCTATGTTTGAACAGTCCTATTAGGAATACTGGATACAAACATTAAAAAAGAAGCCACACAGTCTCTGTATTGAAATACATTTCAATACAATAATTGTTTCAGTTTCATGGATCAATAAAATATGAGAATGCTGGATCACTATCGCGGAATTTATTAATGTGGGGCAGTTTTAACTACAAATTAAAGCAATGATATCTGCACATAGCGACCAGATAAAAAGAAATTGTAAGTTAAAGATGTTATATCAGAGACAAAATGTGTTAATTAGCAACTAATTACAATAGAAGACTAAAGACAACTTAATTGATAATTACATTCATTGTTAGATAGGGTTAAATCACACCCAAATTTCAGAATTAGATTTTTGCTCTGTTGATATAAACTATAAATATGCACGCCCGCAAAACAAAAAGTTTACATTTTGAACTGTCAAATGTCCCAGAACCTCAATATGCAATCAATTGCAGTGATGAAGAACAGCGTTCCCTCTCCATATACGTTTTACTGATGATATGAACTACTCAGGGGGAAGTTGGTATGCAGTGAAAGTCATCTCCGGTCCTCTGTAACCGAGCCGTGGCTTTATTAAAACCTTGAACACTTTTTGACTTTTTGCAGCAAATAATGAGCCATTCACCAAAAATCCCTAATTGCCCTTAATGAGTAGCCACCAGCTTCGCACCTTGACACTCCCACATGTAAATAGGGACACGGCACGTCCGACTCAACTATCAATCACATCTGCAGCAACTCATCACTTACAAGATCTTGTACTTTTCTAATTACATGTCCTTTTGAAAATCTACCCCTCACATATAAATGCCGCGGCGGGTGGGGTGGGCGCGGCGGATCTCGCAGATGCGGAGGTAGCCGACAACTCTGAGGTCAGCGTGGGGAACGAACTGGGATCAGAGGGAGCGGACAAAGGGACGGAAAGTGGAAGCTGCGGCGCTGAATGTGGCCGCGTGTTTAGCAGTCGCACAAGAATGGATACTACATCAACTCCAGCTGGGGCCCAAGGGGTTAATGGATAAGACTACCCAGCAGGGATCAAGGGTCAGGAGGCCACTCTCCGCCAGGGCTAATTGGTCACTGCGAACAGAGCTTACGCCAACCTTCTGGGGAGAAACACATACACATGCATGGAGCTGCTTTGATAGAGGGGTCTTCCATCACGACCCCTGTTCCCGGCGTCCTCTGTCGCGACCTTGCTCAGTCATGGAGATCAGTCGGGCCGCAGCCCAAACAATCGCCAGCCTTCACATCGTACCTCGCCACTGATACCACCAACAGTGACAATTTGGGGCAGACAGTTGAAAAGGTAGGGTCCCCTTTGATGTCGAGATATTTCTTTCATTTCATTTGCACATGTAAAGGATTTGTGTTTTAAAACCGAGAAAAACATTCACCGTTATTTGCTAAGGCCGCCGCTTTCCACCGCGAACCCCGTTATGGTGAAATCACTTAACATCGATCACAGCTAAATACATAACATTGAAAAAGTGTTAATCACATAGCTGTAATGCACCAAATTACTGTAGGTTCGTCTGCGTCGTCAGGGTCCCATTTAAACGAATTCACTTCCATTGTTAGACAAAAATCTATTTCACCAGCAAAAAGATAAGTACTTTTTTTTGGTTTGCTTCGCAAGTCATAAACTGTGAATTAGGAAGAATTAAGCTGTTTATGATTCTTTACAGTGTTCCGGTGACAAAAAGTTAATCGAGTTTTCCGGGTCTTGGGACATGTGAAATATGAGTATAGATTTACAACTCGGTACACTTTCCCGACCTACAGCGGTGGTAAAAAAAAAAGGTGAAAGAAGAAGAATTGCCGTAGCGGACTCCTGACAGATTGATGTTGTCATGCTGATGCTGTCACCGGCCTGGTGCTGCAGGGGTTAATGATTTATAGGGGATAGTGGGATGCCCAGAATGAGAGAGCCGGGTTAATGTTTTCTCGCTGGACCTCCTCTGGGGTCTACCCACAGCCAGCCCACATCCAGCCACCGGGGGACGTGACGGACTCGGCTGGCCTCCAGCTAAACCCGGCGCACAGCAGGGTGGGAACCCACCATCGGCTCTTAAAGGCCCCTGAATGGATTCAAAGGCCTCCCTTGAGAAGAGGCGGGACAGGGAGACTGATGAGAGCTGATCATCTTTTTTTTTTTTTTTTTTTTTGGGGGGGGGGGGGGGGGGGTATCATTCGAGGAGATTACATCAGTAGTAAAAATCAATCGAAACATTTGTCATTGATTACCAAAGACAAAACTGTGACGACGCGAATGACAGATTTCCCCGCCAGAGATGAAGAAAAGCCTGCGTGGTGGATCACGTTTGAATAAAGGTGTTGTGCGCGCCAAACTCATATGCCACCAGTATGGATTTAACATTTGGAAAAAAAATGTTGGCGGTTGCGAGTCGCTCTGAACCTAAACTGCTTGCATTGCTCCCTCTGTCATGGATGTGAACCCTGAATCCTTCTCTTGAATAGCGCTGAAATATGAAAAGGGTCTGGGGCAGAGCAGCAGGTGATGGATCGCGGCATGTCTTGTCATCGGCTGTTTTACATTCCCTTATTAGGCTGTAAATCTTTTCAAACAGCGCCTGGCAGAGAACAATGAGAGAAGGGAACATCCTTGTCGTGACTCCACCTCGTCACTCGTGCAACAATGAGAACGGTAGCTCCATCACTGGACGCGTCAGGCTGCACAGTGTTCTGAATACCAAACACAGACAGTAAAGATGTTCGACAAATATTTATTGCTTACGTTACCGTGAAATCGAAATAAACAAGGATACATATTATGATAGGATTTGACTCAGGAAGAGAACGAATAAGAAGTTATAAGCTGTGTAGAAAAAAATATATATACCATATATGTTGACTATAGGTGCATTCAGATGGCTTTCAGTTTGATATCATAAAAAGGAATGTGCCCAAGAAAATTCTAGCAACCACACCGCACATGCTGTCCTTTCCTAAAATTGTTCATTACTTGCACAAAATGTGATATTTGTCCCATCAATGCTGTACCATGAAGCAGGCATTATGCAAACTAGAAACACAATTATGCAAGCACTTGCACACCCTCCTCCCAGGACAAAACTCCCAAAATAAATAATTATTTTATATATGTACATACCGATCAGCCACAATATTAAAACCACCACTAATTACCACTAATATTGTGTAGCTCCCCCTCATGACCCCTGAAGGTGTCCTGTGGTATCTGCACCAAGACATTAGGAGCAGATCCTTTAAGTCCTGGAAGTTGTCCGGTGGGGCCCCCATGAATCGGACTTGTTGTTCCAGCACATCCCACAGATGCTCCATCGGATCGGACCCTAACCTGAGCCATCCACATGATGTAGAAGAAAAGGTGATTCATCAGACCAGGCCACCTTCTCCCATTGCTCCATGTCCAGCTCTGACGCTCAGGTGCCCATTGTAGGTGCTTTTAGAGGTGGACAGGGGTCAGCATGGACACTCTGACCGGTCTGCGGCTAAGCAGCCCCATATGCAGCAAGCTGCATGCATTGTGTGTTCTGACATCTTTCTATCATAGCAGCATTTACATTTTCAGAAATATGTGCTACAGTAGCTCTTCTGTGGGATCAAACCAAATGGGCTGGACTTCGCTCCCCGCACGCATCAATGAGTCCCATGACCCTGTCGCAGGTTCACCGGTTGTCCTTCCTTGGACAACTTTTAGTCGGTACTAACCACTGCACACCGGGAACATCACACAAGACCTGCTGTTTTGGAGATGCTCTGACCCAGTCGTCTGGCCATCACAATTTGGCCCCTGTCAAAGTCGCTCAGATCCTTACGCTTGTCCATTTTTCCTGCTTCCAGCACCTAAACTTCAATAACTGAACTTGCTGCCTAATGTATCCCACCCACTGGAATGAGATGAGCAATGTTGTTCACTTTACCTGTCAGTTATTTAATGTTGTGGTTAATCGGTGTGTGTGTGCGTGTGTGTGTGTGTGTGTGTGTGTGTGTGTGTGTGTGTCTGTATGTGTGTGTGTGTGTGTGTGTGTGTATGAGTGTATATATATATATATATATTAACAACCAATGTTTAGAATAGCAATTAAATGTTCTTCTTTGGAAAATAAATACCCTGATGTCTATTGATGAATATTAAAATAAGCACACGAGTTATGATAACAAACTCAAGAAAAAAAAAAAATCAAATAAAATAAAAAAAAAAAAAAAAAAAAAATATATATATATATATATATATATATATATATATATATATATATATATATATACACTGTATAAAATATATATATATATTTTTTTTTTTTTCTTGAGTATGTTATCATAATATGTGTGCTGATTTTAATATTCATCAATAGACATCAGGGTATTTATTTTCCAAAGAAGAACATTTAATTGCCATTCTGAACATTGGTGGATAATAATTATTAGCGCCGACCCTTGGAAGGCTATACACCAGTGAAAAGTGACGCACAGCGCTCGGCGTTTAGTGTTAGAAACACTGACATCTAGCGGCGGATGTGGAGAGTCGCAGCAACACGGAAGGGCTCGGTTGACGTCACAGCTGACGACATCTTTCGGCACGGACGGCTGGTATCAAGATGGCGCTGCGGCCAGGATCCGGGGGAGGCAGCAGGTATTATATATGTACATTTTTTTTTTTTAACTATTATCAGATAAAATGTGCGGGGGAAAAAAAATATAGCCACTCACATCGTAACTGCCAGAGGGATAGAGTGAGGAAACGATCGGGGCTGCTTTGTTGTCGGGGTGATGGGATGGGTTGGGATGGCTAGCCTGTCAGGTGTCTGCTTGGGGAGCTAGCAGGCTAGCTAACTGCTAGCTCGTCCACTAGTTTTTACCGGGGTCGGAGCAATGGAGGCCAGCTCTACCGCCGCTGGGGTGAAGCCCAAATGGCCTCTGTATGGATTTATGTTCCATCTACATGTCAACGTTCCGCCATTACACAGTTGGCCGAAAGGTTTCAAATAGCACCATGTTTGGTGTTGTTATAACCATTTTGTTTCCCACTCTGGTACACACAGTATATGTACAGATGTAATTTCCCATTTGTGACCGAGTATGAATTGTTGATACAGATATGTATTGTTCATATTTGACTTTGCATATCACCAAATGTTCCCTTTTCTCACGTCATTTATAGGTTTATATGTAATGTAGTGTTTGTGGCTGTAGATTATTTCTGCCAGTTTGTAACATGGTATCAGGCAAATATAATCCATATAACAGGCAGTGCAATCCATCTCTGGCCTGTGAGTCTTTCATGGGGACTCGCTTCCCGTGAGTCTTTCGTGGGAGTGTGTTTTTATGTTGTTGCGGACCCCTAACCTAAGAGGCATTTCTGTCATCATGTGGTGGGCAATAACGTTTTTTATAATCTCAAATCTTATTATTGTTAACGGCGGCTCAGTAACAGTTCTTCTAGTAAGTTTGTATAAATTGTGATTTCTAAATGTGTTCACCTGATAACCTCTGAGGGGATGACATCTAATGTAATATACTACTACATTACTATGACTCCAAGCTTTGTACTCTGATTTCAGTTTTTAGAGACGGGATTGTGGTCGGGTTTAACTTAAAATTGCAACTGTGATCAGTAAATGGATTGGGAATATTGTGGTGTCCCACATCATGTCGATGTTAAGGCAGACTGATCTACAGAGACTAAGGAAACACTTTCCCGATGGCTCTTTTACAAGCTGAGCTTCAGCCTGAGCCGTTTGAATAATGAATACTGTACTGGCTATGAGCCTTTCCGCTGTCCAGGTGATACCGATACGAGTGTCGAAACCTGAGAACTCCAGACTCCAGATTAGATCAGCCCGACTGTATGTAACGGAGAAGTCCCTCGCCTCGAAGAAAATGGGGTCGTTGTAAATGCTCTAGATATCACATTTACATTTACATTTAGTCATTTTAGCAGACGCTTTTATCCAAAGCGACTTACAATTGTTCAAACACCGACGGACGCAGCCATCAGGAGCAATGAGGGGTTAAGTGTCTTGCTCAAGGACACTACAGCATGCTAGCAGGAGGAGCCTGGGATCGAACCAGCAACCTTTAGATCACTAGACCACCAGCTCTACCTCCAGAGCTACCATCCCCACATCCCCACATATCCAAAGTTGTTTGGATCGCTGAGGTCAGAATGTCCACAGTCGTCGAGCACGTCGGGTGGGTTGGCCTCTCCCCCGGGTTCATTAACTTTCTGGAAGCAAGGAATCCACCCGCCAGTCTTGGAATGACTTAAAAACACAGCATCAACTTTTACAATCTGCACAAACAAAAACTATGACCTCCACACCCAATTATATTGTTATTATTTTTGAAATCACCATCAGTACATTTTAAAAGTAATGAAAACATTCAAAGCCTAAAAGAGATCAAATAGCTCTTAGTAGAATAAAGTAAAAAGGGAATGGATGTTACACTGACAACGTGATGACACATTTTAGGATTTTAGGCGTGATCAAACAAAACATACTATTGGTTAAAAAAAAATTGGCGTTAGCCAGGAGAGGGAGCAATACTACAGTCTAGTGACAATACACACAACGACTGTGACATTCAGAGCTTCAGTATGGCCTCGTTTTGCTGGAGTTGGCATATTTAACTTGACTTGAATTTATAATGCCTGTTTTCCCCTCCAGAATGAATGACTGACATGTGTAAGATCAGACCTGCTGGCATTTCTCAGCAGGAATTGTTATGTTTGTGGTAGGTTACTAAGTTGGTGCCAAAAAGCCCCACTCATCATTTGCGCAGCCCATGAGTTTTACTAAAGAGCTCTGTTGCAGGTTTGGTTATCTGAAAAACCAGCTGTTTATTTCCTTAGTTAATTAATAAAATTTCCCACCGAATGCTTGTCCTGCGTTTTCCCTTTTAAATAATTGAAGTCAGTCCATCTTCAACTTTGCCCTTGGATACTCTTGGATGTTCATAAACATCTAGGACCATATGCGGTTGTTTTGTTTTTGAATATTGTCCTTTATCTCTAGCTCTCTCTTTAACTACTTGACTAAAAGCCAAAGTAGTTCAGTCTAGTCAATATATTGTTGTGATGTCTATATCGTGACATGAGAGTCGTTTGTGTTATTGTAATATCCTGATATAGTTAAATGTTTTTAAGGCTGCATTTCGGTAAGGTAAAGCTGTTTTCTCAACATCATTGACCTTTTTAGTTATTCTAATCAACAGCTCTACTCGCTAGGTCATAATATCCAGTGTCCATTGCTTCTCAAAAAAATTTGTTTGTGTAAATATCTTATAATATTATCTCAGACAAAATATTGTCAAGTTATGGATGTTTAAGCATTCATTACATTTTTTCAATAAAGTCCAGCCCTAGTTTAGTTAGCTTTCATATTTATTTTCTTTATTTTTGCATAAGGAATTGCTTTCTTTATGCATTTAAACTTCATACACATGCAGATGTTGTTTTCATCTTTGTAAGAGTAGATTACGGTTTTCATTATATTTCACTGCATATTCCAACTTTTAAAAATCAACACTGTTTGATAATAACCAACCATGCTGTTTGATAATAATTTGTTTTTTGTTGTGTTTTGTTTTAACAAAGCAAGCGCCTGTCTATCTGCCACAGCTGCTATCACTGCTGATCTCCTTCTGTGTTAATCTGCTAATCCGTGACTTGTTATTTGCTGTGATATGGTGGTGGGTGGCGACAGAAAATTGTTCCTATAAAAGCCTTTTAAGCTCTAAATCTTAGAACGAGCAGATGTGAACCAGAATCATTTCAAGTCATTTCGAGTCATCTTCATCAATCGATAATACATTTAAATATATTGCTAATGATAATTCATAATGCATTATCAGGGTAATGTTTACCCTGTGATGCTGTAAATGTTGTAATAAGATCTGTTTAATATATAACAAGCATTTAGGAATTGCAGTACTGGTTTAACATCTGGTTTAACATCTCATAGCATAAAAAACATTTGTTTGTTTCAGTCTTTTTTACCATGAACAGATAAAAACGTAATCCCCACAACCCTATGTAGAGATTATCGATTGATCAGTGATTCTCTGGCTCCATTTTCACACGTTTTAATATCCATCTTCAGTATCCACACTCCTCATTGAGATCCGATTGTATTCTCCATTTCTCCATACTTTTTGTTTATTATTCAGGAACAAGGTCATGCTTGGAATAGTCGGATTTCTGCCCATGAAGGTGTTGTATGTCGATTGAAAATGCGATTTCATTTCACTTACACTCAATGCTGTCAAAATGCGTTCATGACAACCTTGAGAGGTGGTTTGGCTGATTGGATTGGATCTGTTTTTTTTTTTTTTGTTTCGTTTTTTTCATGGGCTAAAGTGCTATTCGATTGCAGTCTGATCACCGAGATGCATGTTAATGTCAGGTGTAAACGGCGTTGCTGACCATCTCCCCAAGGCCCATCTCCTACTATTGATCCCATTTTTGCCTTGCAGAGAGGCTGTCGGCCATTTCACTTTCATGTTTTATCGCCTACTTGTTTGGTAGCTGGTACTAATGGTTCTGCCGTTCAGTAGTTTTTCTTTGGAATTCCAATTGACTAGAGGCTTAAAAGGCGTACAATGTGCCTGCGACGTCCTGGTGAAATAAATGAGGCTACATTAAACCATTTGTCAACCACTTTTAAATTGCATAGGCACAGCAGAGGCGCATTATGGGATTGTTGTTTTTTAAAGTGCTTGTTTTCTGATCAATAAATGTCTTCCCGAGCCACAGAAACGTATTATTGGATCAATTCTTCTTACTTGTCAGATTTAGTGCTTGTGGTCAAAGTAGTATTTGTTCATGCAGCCCCTGAAATTCACTGAGGCTGAACAACAAAATCCACAATGCATTCAGATTGAGTCTGGCCTCCGGGAAATAACTAAATCAACAGCCTCTCTGAGAGGGGCTTCAAAATGTTGACTAGCTTTTAGGGGTGTAACAGATCACAAAATTCACGGTTCGGTTCGACACAATACAGTGGTGTCACGGTTCCGTACGTTTTCGATATAGCAAAAAGGTAAAAATGGCAGAGAAATGTAATTGATTTTTGATTTATTAAAGGGGACCTATTATCCTTCTTTATACACAAATTAATATAGATCCCGAAAATATGTTTTTGAATTTTTTTCTGAAAATTCCACCTAGATTATGCATTCTAGCTATTCTAACATACCTGTGTACCATTCCGTTAGAAAACAGGTTGTTTTTTGTGGGAGGAGCCAACCTCCCGAGGTCCTGAGTTCTGTGAGCCACTAGCGTTTGAGCCGATAAATAATCTTCACTCATATCAGCTCTACAAGGCCTAATTTAAAAGTTTGTTCTGACTTTCGCTGCTGTGCTCCAAGCTTGTGGGACAAGGACATCGCACCGGGACTCTCAGACGCAGAGATTTTTTCGTTTCATCTAAATGTCGGAAAATAAAATAAATAAATACATCTACAATAGAAACACACAATTTTTTTGTTTTGTTTAGAGAAACGCACAGCGGACCTCACGCCACAGCCTACAGTCTATGCACCGCATCATTTAAAAAAAAATGTTTTTGAGAGAAACGCAGCAGAATCATTTTTGAGATTCTTACATTTCCATCGTCTGCAGTTTCTTCACGGACAGCTGGCATTAATTCCTATTTCTTTCAAAACATTTGTTTGTTGAGTTACTCAGATCCAATTCTAATGAAGCCCAACGTGACGTAGGGGTTGGCTGCAAACGTTGGTTCACGGGTTGTTTCAGGACATGTTTTTTGAAATAGACAGCTCACCAAAAAACTGGCCGAGTTGTCTTTTGTTCTCGTGGTGGGCGTTCCGATTCCTTTCAGGGACACAAATCTTTCGATTCAATTCACTAAAAAAATTTGTTCACTGATTCGTTCACCGAATCGCGAATGATTTCTGGTGATTCTCACGTTCGGGAACGATTCGCTCTTGCAGTGAATCCGTTGAGTGAGTGTTCTCTGTAGCCCGAGTCCGTGCAGGAAGACTGCTGCCGTCTAACGATGTTTAAACAAGTTTGACACTGCACTTTGATGGTGTGGGTATAGGCTGCATGTTATTTAAGAAATGTACTACGATGTACTGCAGCGCATGAGACTTTTTACTACGGTGGCCAGACGTCCGAGTTTGTCCGGGATTGTCCCAGCTGTGTGTCCTGAGTCCCGACAAATATCTGTAAAACACTAAAATCTCCCAGTTTTCACAATAATAATAATAATAATATTATTATCCATGTAAATGCAGCATTCTGCATTTATAGTATAGTTTAGAGTATCGGTTGCGCACAGTGGAATGCCGACATTGAAAATTATAAGACAGCCAAACATAAGCCATCGTCATAATAATAATAATAATATAAACGCATACATATGGGATAACTATCTAAAATAAAAATATCAAATAAGAATATTTTAATGAACAATTTGACCTTACAAAGATTTTACTTGAACTTACATGTCAATGTTGCCGAGCGTAGGTGGGATCATGCCATCACTGTCAACCCCAAGGATTCTCTTGTATTTTACTCTTCTTTCCCGCTGTCCTCCTGGTTGTTTATTTACCTGTAAACAATGAATATCCTGTATTTTAAACCTTTCTTAAAAAAAACAAAAAAAAAAGGTTGGCACGGCACCACCCATCTCCGCTCCGGTGACCGGTGCTGCCCTGAGCGTGTCCCCTTTCACCCATTTCCCCAAACAAAGCCAATAATTACAATGTGTTTTTGTTGTAATCCAATAAATCGAAGAAAACAGTGTTTAACCGTGGGTAAACAGCGACACTTCATCTGTTTAGATAACAAAAATATCTTTATTCTTTTAGGTGTTCACTGAACATTCACGAAGTAAATAGTATTTACCATAGGCTTGTAAGAGCACAGATTACGCAGCATCCGGGTCCTTTCCCCAACCTGGAAGTTCTGGCCGCAGTGTGCTACGGTGTTTAAAAACGAAACAAAGCGAACGATTTTCTGCAAAATGAAAATGCTATATTTATAATAAACTGTTTCAAATTAATTAGCTGTGTGTGACTTAGTTATATATTATTTCAAGTAATGCGATTGTTTTCCCCCAACCTAATTGTGTGCACCCTCCAGTAAAAATCTAAAAATGCCATTACTCTATACGTTGAACGAATTCTGAAGTCAAAATCGAGTGCTCATCATGCCCAACCCTAATGTCATCAACAAGTCGGAATATTGCCATTACCACGATATGATATTATTTTTTACAATAATGAAAATGATCCCTGTATTATCTTCAACGGTAGACGTTTTTTTAAATTTTATTTATTTTTTTAATCCCACCAGGGGAAATCTGAGAATTGGAACGGAGTACTTACAGTTTACCATGTTCTGAAAGTGGAGTGGATAGGAAAAGAGGGGCGCCCTCTCCGCTCAGTGCTGTTGAGAAACTACTTCGGATCTCACTCCCCCTCTACAGTCCCGTACAGAAACTTTGAGGGGCAGGTGCTTAAAAAAAAAAAAAAAAAGAAAATGCACATGGACCACCAGATCCAGTTCTAGGCATTTTGCCGCCCCGGTCAAACAGAGCAGCACAGCGGAGCGCTAGTCACTGGGAGGAGGAGATGCACCGTGACCTCACTCCGCTGTGGGCACATTGCAGCCGCCTCCCCCGCACTTGCGTGCCGCTCCATATGCAGTTTTGAATGGTCTAGAAGTTAACCTGAAGATGGATTTTATGAGGTAGCACAAATGCATATTTAGGGAAAGCAGGATTTTTTCCAAACATTTGTGAACATTATTGAGCGCCCTCTCACCAGAAATGACAGCACTAGACACTGGTCTTCCTTGCAGCCGGAGAAATGCAGCAATATAACAGTGATGATTTGGGTCCATCGCAGATAACCATCAGCGGAGCAATCTCTCTGACACTGAAGGCCCATACAGCAGCACAAATCACAAGTACATTCTTTGATTTCCCAGCCACTCAGCACCAGATTATTCATATCCAAGCTGCCTTCATGAATATCTATGATTTTGGCAAAATGTTGGCATGATTGACTGGTCCCACATCAAAATAACCCTGCACATCGACAATGACTCGCACGTTAATCAAAGACGGTGCTACGGTATGGATACCCAAGTGCTTTCTGATTGGGGCTACATGATGTTATGCACTCTGCTGTTTGTAATGTTCCCTCAAACAAATTAGCTTCAACTTGCCTCAACTGGCGGCTTATTGCAAAGACCTTTGAAATATGAAGTTGTGATTAAGGCCTAATGAAATACATTTGACTTGACTTGGTGTTCTTGCTATACTGATGTCAAAATTAGACCTTTGTCAAAATTTCTCTCCAACTGGAATCAAAATAACACTAAAGACATCTATTATTAGAGAAGATATGACTTTGAAAGTTGTAAATCGCAATCCCCAGAATATGTGCAGGGGACTTGAGCTGCTTTCACACATGCACTGCAACCCTGAAGTTATCCAGACATTCACCCCGAGGAGCTGTATGTGTAAGCACAAACGTTCGAATCTTTTCGATCGGACATTACCCCGACTTTATCCAGCCAGCACCCTAGTACAAAGTCTGCGTAATGTCCGATTGAGCGGTATGTGTGAACAGAGCAGGTGATTGTCATTCACAGCGAGTGAGTCGGGGTGTCGCGTGTTGATGACGTCTCTGTCATGCGCCACTTATTTCCCTTCGTGTGGATCTTTGTGCACGGGGCATACAGCATGTAGCTGCTTCGTACTCCTTACTGTTTTCCTTTATGTTCCTTTACACTCTTTCGTTTATGTTACTTGCAAATACATGGAGTAGTGAAAAGACAAGTCAGTAGCCTCGTCCGCCATCTTGGGTGCGCTAAAACTCTGCAGCGTCATTGCCTCCTGCGCGCTCTACCCTGCCTCAGCCCCTCTTCTTAACCAAACAGATTATTTCCAGGCGGTGTTAACGTCTCCTAAATGTAATTCTTCTCATCTTGAAATCTGCAGACCCAGATCAGAAAATGTATCATAACCCCTAATGTAAAGTATTTCCTGAACTGGGAGCAGGCTGAAATAATTTTGAATTATACCAGTCATCGTAAATCTAAGAAAAGTTAAATTCATTTATACGAATAACTTGGCGATAGCACCTCTGAAGGTATAATGTGCAGGACTTTGCATTTCCAAACTTAGCTGCACGGATAAAATACATAAAAATCCTCTACCAGCTTGTCTGCTGCCACGTCATGTTTTCACTACCGCTTTCTTCTGTGTTGCAATTCAGAGTATTGAGCAATGGAATTTAGTGGTTAAATATTTTGGTTGGTCAAAGTATAGATACATAATTGCTTAATTATCTAATATATAGAGTCTGAGTTACCATGTCTCTCTGTCGACTCAGTTGAGATGGAAGGAAAAGTTGGCTGTGTTGAAATTGCAGTGTAATTTGATAGCTAAGACGTTAATCTCAGGTTTTTTACAGTTAGTAAATGTAATTTGTAGTTTGTTAACTGGTACTTGGAAGAGAAAAGTGTTCACTGTACATAAGAAGAGGCTACTCAAATGGGATGAAAAGCTCATTCTGCAAGCTTTTTCTGAGTGGGGTGTGATAATATATTTGTGTAAACTTAAACTGACTAAAACAACATGGAGCAAATTTTATTGTAATAATGGTTCACATAAAGGCCTTCATACCAATAAAATATGAATGTTTTGTGGTTCTCAACTTACACACACTCCACACGGAAATTTTTAAGGAACATAACTTGTGAGTGAAGTACAATTTATAAAAATAAATATATTTTGTATATATGTGTGTGTGTGTATAAATAAATATTTTTGAGCCCCTATTGTTCTGAACCATAGCCTACACATGACACAATGTTTGACTTTGTTTGTGCTTTTAAAGTATGCGTTTTATTTTAAAACCATTATCTGTTTTTTCTCTCTCTCGTTAGTTTCATGTATTCTGTTGGAGGGGGCCTGGGACCGCCACAGGGTGAGTCATTCGACCATCAACATTAGCTGTTACACGCGCCTTGGGCTCCTATCTCTCCTGTTGATATGTACTCCATTTCCCTCCTCCACCGTGCTTACTCAAGAAAGGCAGATTAGCAGTTAATTTAGTGAATGCAAGCAATCACCCAACAAAACAGCCACCATATATTTCACTTTATGCAAATATGTTTTATTTTACGTCATATTATACCTTGTTTAATGCACATTTGTTTCCCGCAGCAAAGTATATTCAGTCCAATATGCCATTAGCAGACATTTAAGCTCATGCCACATTGGTGATTTGTAAGCCATGTGCTTTTCTTTGCTGAGATGCACCATTGCATTATTAATCCCCCCAAGCTCTTGTTATTGAGGCTGTTTATTTGCTTTACAGTAGCACTTCTCATAAACTCCAGACACACCGTCGTCTTTCGGGGTCATTACACCCTCCTGCTGGCATTGTCATTTTACCGAGACAAATTATGTGCAGCCCTCTTAACAAGATATTTATTCAGCTTGGTTGAGACCTAACACAGTGCAGCATCTGGCTCCTCAGCTCCCAGCTCTCAGCCATAGCATCCGTGCGATCAAACGCCAGCTCTCTCATCTTTTTCACTCATTCAGTTTTACTCAGAGCTGTTACTGCAGACACTAGCATATATTTTTATTAATTAATTTCATCTCTGGGCAGCTTTCTCCGCAAACTGTCCAAGATACTGCTTAGCAATAGTGTCGAAGCCCTGAGTCCGCTCATTTATGTCTCATGTAAATACTGTATGTACTGTATACACCGATCAGCCACAACATTAACACCACTGACTGGTAAAGTGAATCACGTTGCTCATCTCGTTCCAATGGCATCACTCAAGGGGTGGGATATATCGCAAGTGAACAGTCGGTTCTTGAAGTTGATTTGTTGGAAGCGGGAAAAATGGGCAAGTGTAAGTATCTTGACGACTTTGACAAGGGCCATATTGTGATGGCTAGACGACTGGGTCAGAGCATCTCCAAAATGCCAGGTCTTGTTGGGTGTTCCTAGTATGCGGTAGTTAGTACCTTTTTAGTACCTACTAAAAGTGGTCCTAGGAATGACAAGTGAAGTGGCGAACGGGTCATGGGCGTTCATGGGCTCATTGATGGATGTGGGGAGCGAAGTCTAGCCTGTCTGCTCCGATCCCATAGAAGAGCTACTGTAGCACATATTTCTGAAAAAGTTCATGCTGCTATGATAGAAAGGTGTCAGAACACACAGTGCATCACAGCTTGCTGCGTATGGGGCTGCGTAGCCGTAGACCGGTCACAGTGCCTATGCTGACCCCTGTCCACCACTGAAAGCGCCTACAATGGGCACGTGAGCGTCAGAACTGGCTACACAATATAAGTGGTTATTAGTGGCGGTTTTAATGTTATTGCTGATCGGTGTGTATAGGTCATTGTGGGTAGAGATACTAAATCAGTGTTGAAATTATAAACAAAAAATATTATCCCAATTAAATCTAAATATGATATTCTAAATATATATATATATATATATATATATATATATATATATATATGTATGTATATATATATATATATATATATATGTATTACATTACATTACATTGCATTTAGCAGACGCTTTTATCCAAAGCGACTTACAATTATTCATATTAAGACATATTCATTCATATCCTTAGTCTTGTTGTGTTGTTGTGTCTATTGGTGTTGTCTTTTTATACCTTCATGTCATATGTTGTGTGTTACAAATATTACTTACACATTTGGAGTATGGGGAAACGCAATTTTGATCCTCTGTGTAATTACGTGTTGCATGGTACGATTGACAATAAAGTACACTTTGAACTTTGAACAAACACCGACAGATGCAGCCATCAGGAGCAATTAGGGGTTAAGTGTCTTGCTCAAGGACACTACAGCATGCTAGCAGGAGGAGCCTGGGATCAAACCAGCAACCTTTAGGTTACTAGACGACCAGCTCTACCTCCTGAGATATATATATATATATATATAAAATGCTAACTGTTTGTATGTTCCTGCAGGCATGATGCCCATCCAGCAGCAGCAGCAGCAGCAGCAACAACAGCAGGGCTTCCCCATGGTGCAGGTCATGCAGCCCAACATGCAGGGCATGATGGGAATGAACTTTGGGGGCCAAATGCCACCTGGTACCATGTCGATGCAGGTAAGGTTGTTCCTCTCTACTTTGTGTGTAAAACAGTTTGCTTATTTATAGCATTAGTTAATTGTCCTATTGAAGAACAAGTCAATCTTCAGTGTATTTGACCACCATGATATGTAAATATGTTATGTTTATAATGATTATTTTTTTGTGTCACTGCTTCTACACAAATCTTAACACAGGGGAAATATGCACTCGGTTTTGTGGGGGGAAATAAATTGAAAAAATATCTCTTCGCTGCCTTGGCCCTTGTTTAAGATGTCATTATAGTGACATTGATTATAAAGGTCACAGTTTACAGAATCAACTACGAACCTTTGGTAACATGTTGTGGCAGGAGTGCAACATCGCAAACACTTTTGAATTGATTTCTTAGAGCAATGAATAGCAGCTACTGAAAGACTGGCTGTCACTGATGAATACACATCGCTGATAAACCTTGGAATTGATTTCCATTGAGTTTGTTGGCGCAAAGTGCTCGAATTAAGGGTCCACCTCGCCCTGTTTTCTTTGGGATTCATTTGTTCGCAAATTGCTGTAAACATCAATGCATGAATGGCACTGTGATGCAGCCTGCTAACTTTTAATGAAACTTTGGTCCATTAATGTCTCTTTGATTTGCATTGGTTTCCTGTGCTGTGAGCATTTAATATTGAATGAATACAGACGCTACATTAGGAATGCCAATGAGTTTTATGAGCTGCTATTTCTATGGGTTTTTTTTTTGTTTTTTTTTGCTAAACCAGGGTGGAATGGCAATTGGGATGCAAACCCCAGGGATGCAATTCATGGGCCAGCCGCAGTTTATAGGGATGAGGGCTCCTGGGCCTCAATACACCGCCGACATGCAGAAACAGATGGTCGAGGAGCATCAGTATGTATCATGCTTCTCTATCTCTGTGTGTCAATGTGCTGTAGTATCTGCTGACTGGGGATGGTAGCTCAGGAGGTAGAGCTGGTGGTCTACTAATCCAAAGGTTGCTGGTTCGATCCCAGGCTCCTCCTGATAGCATGCTGTAGTGTCCTTGAGCAAGACACTTAACCCCTAATTGCTCCTGATGGCTGCGTCCGTCGGTGTTTGAATAATTGTAAGTCGCTTTGGATAAAAGCGTCTGCTAAATGACTAAATGTAAATGTAAATGTAATGACTTTCTTTTCATACCACAATACTCACATAATGACAATACAGCATTGCGCAAACATATTGTAATATAATAATTATTATCTAACAATTTTGACCGAACAAGAAATACATTTAACATTAGGTGTGTTTTCATCATCTGGGATTAGGCAAATTAACTGTGTACCCGAATGTTTTATGTTCAAATGTTCAATGTCAATTGAATCACATCACAACTCTTCCCCTATAAAACTAAGTGCCTTGGAACATAAAAAAATATCATAGACAGTTTCTGAAGGACTGATGGAAACAAGCCTTTACATAAAATGTATGGTGACATTTCTACAATCTACAATTTGTCTGGAAACATATGACTGTGGAATCGAATGGTTTTTAAAAAAGATATGCGATATGGTCAAATAATTGCAATTGTGTAATAATTCTAGGAAGCGACTGGAGCAGCAGCAGCGGATGCTGGAGGAGGACCGGAAGAGGAGGCAGTTTGAGGAGCAGAAGCAAAAGCTGAGGCTGCTCAGCAGCGTTAAACCAAAGGTGAGCACCCCACCCACCATCCCACCCTGCTTAAGCTGATGAAGATAAGATAACTTAATTAATCCCTACCGGAAATTCATGCTTTTTTGTTTTACAAGTTGACAGGATAGAGTAAATTGAGAAGAAATAAATTAAATATGTACAAATCTATAAACAGAAGTTAACAGGGTAGGTAGCCCAATATGTGCAGATGGCAGTATAATCCTGTACAATAATGACAATAATAACATTATGATAATACCAATAACAATAATATAATAATAACAATAATACTTGTAGTAATACATAATAGTATTTATGGTCATAATAATAATAAAAAAATATATACAGTGGGGCAAAAAAGTATTGCGTCAGCCACCAATTGTGCAAGTTCTCCCACTTAAAAAGATGAGAGAGGCCTGTTATTTTCATCATAGGTTCACCTCAACTATGAGAGACAAAATGAGAAAAAAAAATCCAGAAAATCACATTGTCTGATTTTTAAAGAATTTATTTGCAAATTATGGTGGAAAATAAGTATTTGGTCAATAACAAAAGTTAATCTCAATACTTTGTTATATACCCTTTGTTTGCAATGACAGAGGTCAAACGTTTTCTGTAAGTCTTCACAAGGTTTTCACACACTGTTGCTGGTATTTTGGCCCATTCCTCCATGCAGATCTCCTCTAGAGCAGTGATGTTTTGGGGCTGTCGCTGGGCAACACGGACTTTCAACTCCCTCCAAAGATATTCTATGGGGTTGAGATCTGGAGACTGGCTAGGCCACTCCAGGACCTTGAAATGCTTCTTACGAAGCCAATCCTCTTCTGGATCATCCAAATGCTCCCTAGCAAACTTCAGACGGGCCTGGACATGTACTGGCTTAAGCAGGGGGACACGTCTGGCACTGCAGGATTTGAGTCCCTGGCGGCGTAGTGTGTTACTGATGGTAGCCTTTGTTACTTTGGTCCCAGCTCTCTGCAGGTCATTCACTAGGTCCCCCCGTGTGGTTCTGGGATGTTTGCTCACCGTTCTTGTGATCATTTTGACCCCACGGGGTGAGATCTTGCGTGGAGCCCCAGATCGAGGGAGATTATCAGTGGTCTTGTATGTCTTCCATTTTCTAATAATTGCTCCCACAGTTGATTTCTTCACAACAAGCTGCCTACCTATTGCACATTCAGTCTTCCCAGCCTGGTGCAGGTCTACAATTTTGTTTCTGGTGTCCTTTGACAGCTCTTTGGTCTTGGCCATAGTGGAGTTTGGAGTGTGACTGTTTGAGGTTGTGGACAGGTGTCTTTTATTCTTTTAATGAGTTCAAACCGGTGCCATTAATACAGGTAACGAGTGGAGGACAGAGGAGCCTCTTAAAGAAAAAGTTACAGGTCTGTGAAAGCCAGAAATCTTGCTTGTTTGTAGGTGACCAAATACTTATTTTACCGAGGAATTTACCAATTAATTCATTAAAAATCCTACGATGTGATTTCCTGGATTCTGATTTCCCAATCTGTCTCTCATAGTCGAAGTGTACCTATGATGAAAATTACAGGCCTCTCTCATATTTTTAAGTGGGAGAACTTGCACAATTGGTGGCTGACTAAATACTTTTTTGCCCCACTGTATATAATAATAGTCAAAGAAGTCAAATAGAACGAAGGACTGGAGCAATTATTTCCCTGAACCCAGTTATATATTGTCAGACTGGAACTGTCCTTGCATACCCCATCCCTCTACCCTCTCCTTATTAATTATTTAAGTGGATGTGCATTTGTTCATATCCATGTTTAAAAATAAAGTCCAGATTTACAAGTCAAAGTGGTAGCGCATTGCTCCGTGTGTGTGTGTGTGTGTGTGTGTGTGTGTGTGTGTGTGTGTGTGTGTGTGTGTGTGTGTGTGTGTGTGTGTGTGTGTGTGTGTGTGTGTGTGTGTGTGTGTGCGCGTGTGCGTCTCGTCTCCTTATCTCACTGTGCTTATGGGGCATGCAGATGGGGGAGAAGAGCCGCGATGACGCCCTGGAAGCCATCAAAGGCAACCTGGACGGTTTCAGCAGAGACGCCAAGATGCACCCAACCCCATCCTCACAAGTGAAGAAGCCAGGTAGACACCCCTGATCTGTACGATAATGATGATGTCTGCACCCAGCTCAGCTTCGGTCTGGCCAGGCTGTCGAGCTGCCTCCTCAGAATAATAACTGGGTTGGAGCCTTCAGCCGGCCAGAGGAGACCAAGGTCCAGCTCTGTCTTCTTTGTGTCAAATTTGTAGAACATAATTCCCCTATCATTGGTATTATTTTTTTCTTTTTTTCTCACCTCACCTGGACATCTGCTAATATTATTTGTTCGACCTTAATACATATATTTTCCACTTTGTCATATAAATGTAGTTATTTCACTTGTGCCTTTCAGAACATTGCAGCTGTGCCTTTCACAGTTTGCCCAAGGTATTAACACGCTTATTATGTTATAATTGTGTTACTTTATTTGGTTCATATCCCTGAAATGCATATACAGTATTTATAATCAGGGCTGGGTAATATTGCAAAGTCAAATATCATAATCCTTTTTTATTTATTAATTTTTTTTCTCTTCACAAATGCCACAATATTAATAATTTAAATCTCTAATATTGATCATTTTAAGGCTCATATACCACCTCACAACACACAGCTGTATATTTCCTGGCCTTGCACAAGATTTTTTTCACTTCCTCTCTCTAATTCAATTCAAAGAGCCTCAGTCATCCTCTGTTGTAGTTTGTGCTGTGTGTTGTGCCATCATCATCATTATCTCTCCATTTTTGCAGAGTCATCGCCGTCACACTCCACTATCACCCCTCACTCCCTCCCCCCCGCTTTCTCGGAGGACGATGACGAGTTTAGCGATTTTATACAGGGGCCCGTAGAGGCCCCTGACTCGTTCTCCCAGTCCTCTTCCTCCTCCGCTGCGACCCTACACCCCTCCTCTCAGGCCCAAGTTCAGCCTTCGTCCCTTTCCCCCGAGGCGAGTTTATCCCCCCCGCCTCCCCCCTCTGTGTCCATTCCCACTACCGCACAAAGCTCTGCTGTCAACCTCAGCTCCCAAACTACGTTTCAAGGTAACTTGTTCTCTTGCTTCATTTTCCCCCTTTAACCACCCGCGTGAGTTGTAGACCATCATTAGCACTCTCCATCAGTCCGGAGGGGGGGCTTGTTTGTGCGTTTGTTTGTTTGTTTGTTTGTTCTGCCACCGCTGATGCGGAATTTCAATAGCTTGTGCATCAACATCGGGTTTGTCTTGGCTGGTTTTGCTGGTTGAAAACATGCTGGGGGTATTGTTAACATTAGAAACTAAGACAACAATAAAGCTCAATAGTCTGGGGCCCGGTTCAAATCCGGCCTGTGGTCATTTCAATAAAAAAGGTGGGTTAGTCCTGGATTATTTATTATTATTATGACCAAAAAAAAGTAAATAGTAGTAATTATAAGTTTTATGCCTTAGAGTATTCCATTAGTCAGCTATAACTATAGTTGAGTAAACACATTTTTTTCCTTTCTGTATTTAAGTGGAAATCCATAAGATCGTCTGTGTTGGCTGGAATACACAAGTCCCAGAATTCAATACTGAATTTTTATTAATTTTTTTGTGTCAGGAGTCTAATGGTTCACAAAAAGCACAATTTTGGGGTCACGGTTCACTACTGCACATATTTATCTCCACAAAGCCACGCTGACACGCTACAGTAGGGTGGTGTAGGATAGAATCCAATCCAGCCTCACATTTTGTTTGATGGTAGACTAGACTAAGACTAAGACAAACTCCTTCATATAATAATAGAGCAACGACCGCGACTGTGAAGGAAACATCCAAACGAGAAAATACAGTTGCACTGCAAAGGCTATTTATTGTACAACATAAAAATAATGTGTTCCCTCGTCCGCACCTCTAGGCCCTTCCCTGGAGGAGAAGCTTTTCTCCTCGTGTGATCTAACCGCTGATAAGAAGGCCCAGGTTAGCTTTAGGCCCCAGCAGGCGTTGGCCGAACTGGCTCCTCGAACTAAAGTGTCGGCCCAGTTTCAGTCCAGCACCAAAGCACGGAACTGGGCTTGCGCCTCGGAAGAGTTGAGCTCGGTCTTCATCGTACAATTGCCACCAGATGCTCCGGCGCCGACGCCCACCGTCTCCTCATCCGATGCTGAGTCATCCTCTCATTCTGTCGGTGACAGTGGTGAGAGAAGCGTCGATTAGCCTTTCGCTCGCCGTCTCTCTGCCGCAGTATTAACACGCTCTCCTGGTGGGGCCGTCAGATGCAGTTTTTCCATTCATTCCTTGGGAGATTATTTTCACTCTTGCTCTTGACCTAACAAATAAATTGATATGCTTTTTTGCACACTTACTCTGGCAGATTTCTTTGGGGAATAATTGAATTGAGTCAGATTCCTAATCGGGCTTAATGACCTGTGATAAGTAATGGTCCTCACACTCAGTGCAGTGTTCAGGGTTATGATGGAAACTCTTATCTCACAGACTAGATTGTGGAATCAGGATGATTTTGAGGTTCTCTCTCTGTTCTCTTTGCATCTTTTTCCAAACCTGGTTTCTGTCCTGTGCCAGCTTTATACCGTTGTCTTTTCTGGCCAGATCTCATTATAAGGCCTTCTGGTGCTGGCCTGCTATGCACATAATGTGCAAAGAGCCAGTATCTGTGGAGGCCCCTGGGTAATACCTGCTGACTAAATGAGCTGCCTTCTCTTCCCTCGCTGTGTAACATCCTACTGAGGCTGACCTCTGGCGCATGTGACTGTGGGTTTAACACGGAGGCTCGGGGATCAGCGGGTGCCAATAGATCTAAAATGGAGCCGGGTTCCGATTCTGCATGCCACTGTGTTACTCTTTGTGCTCTCATTCGTTGGTCTTGTGTGCTCATTTGCATCTCGGGAAATAAATGAGCTTGTCACTGAGATCATTAGGATGTTTTAATTAGATTCAGTCAAGTTGGAAAAAAACCACATAATACTTGTCTCATGGAAGGATTATGACTAAAATGGCCGCTTAAGTAGATATTTGTCTTGTTGATATACTGTATGGTTAGTGGGACAACACAGACTAATATCAAACCACTTCATCAAGAGTTGAACTCTGATTGTAATTTTTACTTAATGTTGCATCCATAAGAAAAAAAAAAATGTTTTGTTGCAAATTCATTCAATGAGTGCTGCAGATATTCATTCCTCGACAATCCCAAGGTTCAGCACGGTTCCGCAGCTCTGGTCAGAGCAGTATTTTCTCCAAACAAAGCAAATAAAAACTCTAGATGTATTTAATTTACTCTCTTTCCTGACGCTGCTTCTCTGCAGAGTAGATCGCAGATTGCTCCTGAAAAAATCCCGCCCGTGTTCTCACGGTCCGGTGGCAAATGCCGGCAAGAGCCAAGAACCTCTGCACTAGAGGACATTCCGTTGCTGATGGTCGAGTTTATTTCCTACTTTCATCGCCACATCTGTGGAATTCCTGGACATTCTGGTCAAAGGCACACTCTCCTTGTACACACAGCGAAATGAGAGGGAGATGCGCACACCGTTACCGCGAATATTTCTCTCTGTCTCTTCACTGTGCAACAAGCTGGATGAACTTAGATTTGAACTTTATTGCTCATCACATGTGAATTTATATGCTAACGTTAGCCAAGCCATTTATAATCAATTATTTTTTTTATAAAAAAATACACAATTGAATCGCAATTTCAGCATTGGAATTGTGATATATTTTCTTTATATTAATATTATTTTCAAATTTCGCTCCTGCAGCCCTCATGTCAATATCAGTATTTAAACAAGTTATCTTTTGCCGAGCTGAAGGCATTTTCTGAGAAACTATTAGAACATACTGCGCTTGTGAGTCAAGGGCTGATTTATAGATATGTGATGCAGCAAGATGTGAATCGCTGCAGAGAAACATTATGTCTGTGCTACGTCTCCCAGACAGCAGGTGCGGGAATCTATTCTTGTTTTGACTTCCATATGAGCAGTACTCGGCTGCCAGGCGACTGCACACAAATCGCGTGCTATGACAACTAATTCTGTTTGTCTCTCTTTGTTTGTGACAGCCGGTGTTGGTGTGTATCCACAGCAAGAGCACATCCAGCCCATGCTGCCAGGCTGGCTGTACAATGACAGCCTCATCCCAGGTAAGCCCTCGCAATGGAATTCATCTGCCCCATGAGATGTGCAGGGCTGGGAATCAGTGAAAATATTTTGATAGTGGCATGGCTTTGACCTGAACAACACTTTTTACCTATAGTGTGTGTGTGTGTGTGTGTGTGTGTGTGTGTGTGTGTGTGTGTGTGTGTGTGTGTGTGTGTGTGTGTGTGTGTGTGTGTGTGTGTGTGTGTGTGTGTGCGCGCACACACAACTTTATGTACCACTAAATGTGGTACTTAATGCCACATATTGTTCAGATGGTATGAATGCGATTTGATTAGTACCATAAAGCACCAAATTTCAACACTCTTTTGTCCAATCCATTAAAGTATATGTTTGGGTGCATTACGCTAAAAGTCTGAGAAAGAATACAATTGAAATGGTAGAGGATATACTCTGTTATATGGCTTTTCTTTGTGCCAGTTATTATTTTTTTATAAAGTTACGTATTACCACTGACTGTTTTTTTGTTGTTTTTTCCTATATCTGTTTTATTTTGTTTTTTTTGTTGTTTTTCTGCAGAAATGTTCAAAAAGGTCCTTGACTTCACCATGACTCCAGCAGGGATTGACACAGCCAAGCTTTATCCCATCCTCATGTCCTCAGGCCTTCCCAGGGAGGCATTGGGGCAGATCTGGGCGACAGCCAACCGCACAACGCCTGGCATGCTGACCAAGGAAGAGCTGTATACTGTTCTGGCGCTTATTGGTGTGGCACAGGTAGGCACTGATCCAAGCCAAGTCATCCCCATACAGTGTTCACCATGCATTGCTGTGAATTCCATGTTAAAATTTGATTGATTCGGCCAGAAATGGGCAGGAGGTGACCGGGCTGTACCTTAGCCAGCGGTCTGTGAGTTGGTGTAAGGCCAACTGAATACAACGAGCCCCCCCTCAGCCGAGCTAGACGCCAGGTTGATGACAGACGCGCCTCTTATCTCCCTCACCCTGTCACCAGATCCCCTGGTCGGATGCAAATCTGTACGCAGCTCATGACAAACTGCTTGCTTCAGTTTCCATTCAGGGAATTATGAGACACCTTTTTGTCATTTGAGTCTTGACATCAATTCTTAAAATGCCAGAGGAACATCTTTTTGTGTTAATCGAAAAATAGTGGTACCTGTCCAGTTGTATTGAGAAATGCATTGATATACAACATGATTTCCCTTAGTATATCGAATAGATTTGTTTTGATAGTCACTGTGTCGATATCTAGTTGTTAGAATTGAATGCTGGTGTTTACGATCATTCTAAATTAATGCTGACAAGATATTGTGATCTCACAAGCCCAATGCATCAGAATCTCATTAGGGCGACAAGACAACATTCGCTCACCTTGAGGATTTTCTTTTCCTGTCGCCAACCACTGCATATTAAATGAACGGCCCTTCAGGAGGCCACAGCTGCTTGCTGTATGAAGACATTGTTTCTCCGAAGGGATTCAAATTTCCTACAGGGATTCATAAAATATCACAATTTCAGGTAGTCTAGTAATCGTAAGATTACTAAAGTTTCCTTTAGCAAGACACTTAGACCCCCTAACTGCTCCCTGGGCACCGTGACGTGGCAGCCCACTGCTACGTAGCAGGGCTTGGTCAAATGCATCGATTTCCCCCAGAGGGGTTAATAAAGTATACAAAATAAATAAATGAACACATCAACTTTAAGAACTGACTGTTCACACTTGCTGCCGAATATATCCCACCCATTGACAGGTGTCATTGTAAGATAATATGATAAGATAAGATTTGTTCACTTCCTCCGTCAGTGTTTTTAATGTTGTGGCTCATCGATGTATTTATACCACCATATTGAGTAGTACTATCTCTGTATATTATTCAGAGTATATGCACTGTTGCTATATTCTATTTATACTTAACTACAGCGTACCACCACCTGCCCATATTGGTCTCACTAATTGTGCTACTCTCAGTTAACCTCTGTTTATAGATTTGTACACATTTCATTTAATTTTCTTTTTTTTTTATCTTGCACCATTAACTTCTGCTGCTGTAACACCTGAATTTCCCCCCAGGAATTTATAAAGTTGTGTATCTCATCTTATCTTGTACTGAGATTCTCTCTTAATTCTGTGTCCCGCATTTCAGAGTGGCCTTCCAGCAATGAATGTGGAAATCCTGAGTCAGTTCCCCTCTCCGCCAGTGCCCAATCTGCCTGCCCTGGCCATCGCCATGGCCCCCGTCATGCCCCAACACCAGCAACCAATGATGGTCCAGCCCCCGGTATCCATGGCAATGCCCACACCAGCACCACAAGTCATGGGCATGACGCCTGCAGCTGCACCTCAGTCGCTCCCCAACACTAATTTCATCACCAATTTCCCCCCTGTGCAGGTAACACTGTACCCCTACCTTTTGCCAAACATCACAAGGTTGTTTTTCGGTCACTGAGACCTTCTGTTTTCAGGGGACCAAAGCAGACGATGATGATTTCCAGGACTTCCAGGAGGCTCCCAAGCCCGGGGCGGGAGACCAGGCTTTCACTGACTTTCAGGGAGAGTCAGGAGTAAGCTTCCCCTCCACTGCTGCACCTCAGCACCAGAGCAGGTAATTGACGACTTAATGTCGAATGATGATGTTGCATCTTGAAATGTAATGCTCCTGGGTTTAAAAAATGACAATACTCCAATTAGGGCTGGGCTGGTCATTTCATAATCGGGCGATGGGCAATTGACGGTTATTGGTCACTGACACACATACAAAAAAAAACGCCATAATCACCAGTTAATGTTTTTCTGAAATGTATAAGATAATCCACCTTTCCTATAAATATACATAAATAGTTTCATGTATGCTTAAACACCATACGATCCCTCTAAAACAAAGCCGACTATACTCAGCAACAATCATGCTGTCTCTGAGGTGCGCTGTCTCTCTGAAGTCGCACTGAATTAATGAACTTATTCTTTAAAATGATGAGATATTTTTTACATCGGATTGTATATTGTGGGCGATCTCATCAAATCATATCGGATTTAATTGAATCGTGACTAGGGCTGCACGAGATATCGTTTCAGCATCGTTATCGCGATCTGTGCATGCGCATTAGTCATGGCAGGACGTGCGGTGTCAAGTAAGCTACAGCTACAAAAGCTACAGCTTTTTAGCTGCTGGATACAAAAGCAAAACTCTCACGGTTCTCATTTTCCATGACTAATCTGCAAGAGGCGTCTGTCTGATATAACAATTTACTCAGATTTAAGGGTTCTTGATCGGGTTGGATATCAAAACCTGTTCCAAGTTGGAACGGGTTCCAAATTTCCAAGAACCATGGATTTGAGAAGACAGATGCATTTCCATTCTGCTTATCGGTTCCTAACTTTTGCATATTTCAGTCGCTCTCCCGACTCGCCTTATGTTATCACGGGGCGGTAGCAGACAGGCAAATACGATAAGATAAGGTATTTTATTAATCCCAAAGGGAAATTCCAGTGTTGCAGCAGCAACGATATATAGCACATGACAAAACACACATAATGTACAAAAACACGATGTTTCTGAATCAATAAATATATATATATATATATATATACACACACACCCATATACACACACACATACAGATTCACACACATACATATGTGTATATACATATAAAATAACTAAATAAATAAAACATTTTAAATAATAATAATAGAATAAAATTGAATTTATACTGTAATACCATAAAGAGTTATACCAATTTATAATTTCTGTTTCCCCATGATTGATTACATCGCTCCCACGTGCAGATAACGTAAAGCACCGTGGCGTAAAATATTGCCGTAAAGCTGTTTTGACGCTGATTTGCAACATAGCGAAACAGTATCGGTTTCAAACTATCTGTCTGCATCCTGACTGCATCATACGCTCAAAACTTTGCCTTAATTTCACTACATTTTTATAGATATTTTTAACTTACATTTTCCAGTATTTATTCAAATATATGTATATATGTAATTGTTTTTGTTGATCATTCCTTATACAAAATTGTAATATTAGTGTTTATTTTTCGAAATGAAGGGAAAAAGAAACCTCCCTGTCACAGTTGACAGTTTACTAATTATAGCCTGAATGTGCCAAGCATAAAGATGTTGTTATTTTTATTTTCTATGCAGACGCACTCCCCTACAAAATCACCCTAATCATTATAGAATGATAATTTTTTCCAAATAGAGCTATTCAAGTCATCCGGTGAAAATTTCTGTATTTTTTCATATATCGCAAGAAGATTGCAACGTCAGTTTTTTCCAATACATGACCCTTTATCGTGAAATTGAATAGTGAGAATCGTGCCCAATACCCCACTTTCTTCCCAAGCACCATCAACTACTGATTAGTATATTTCCTCTAGATGATGTCACCATTAAGGTGTAACATTTGATAATTTATAGTTTGATCAATCTGCATACTATTGGTGTCTCCCCGCATTGTCTGCCTTTGGAAGCCATAATTATTCAGTATCTTAATGGCTTATATTGCCTCCCCTGCATAACAATGACTCGGGGTCAACTCATAATCAATTCACTTCTGTGGACAGCAGATAAGCTAATTTTTATGCCTCCGCACTGGTGACAGCCGTGGCCGGAGGCATTATGTTTTCGGGCTGTACGTCCCATTCTTGTGAATGCGATATCTCGGGAACGCCGTGAGGAAATTTCTTCAAATTTGGCACAAACGTTCACTAGGACTCAATGATGAATTGATTAGATTCTGGTTGTCAAAGTTCAAGCTCACTGTGACCTTAAGTCTGTCCCATACTTGTGAATGCGATATCTCAGGAACGCCTGGAGGGAATTTCATTATATCTGGCACAAACGTGTGCCCCTTTTCCACCAAGGCATTTTGAGGGTCGGTTGGGAGCCGGTGCCTATTGTGATGGAACCAGTTCTTTGTGTTTCGACAGAAAAAGAACCGTTTTTGGAACCGGAAAACTGTATCCAGAGCGGAACCACTTTGCTGCTGGTCTACAGCCAAGAACTGCTTGCGTCAAGGGATGGGGGCGGGGACAAAACATTGTGACCATTATGTCCTTTTTTTTTTTTTTACTGCCTCAGCAGTATGGACTTCATGGATGTAAAATCTAGTCCGTGGAGCTCTCAAGTGGACAAATCAAGTGAACATATGGACAAATCTATCATTTTATTGAGCTGGAGCACACTTTTCAACTCATTAGAATTTGGTGGTCAAAGGTCAAGCTCACTGTGACCTCACTAAACACATTTTTGGCTAAATCAGAAAGACTATACTATACACTAATTATGACAATGTTTAATCGGACAAAAGATGAAGTGATGATATATTATATCCAAAAGGTCAACTTCACTGTGACATCATAGTTTTTTGCAAAAACACTTTTCTGGCCATTATTCACCGCCATAACCCATAACGAAGAGGAGATTGTTACCATATTTCACATTTGGTCGAATACTGAATTGGCGACATTGACGAAGCTCTCTATCAGTCCTCAGTACTCTCTAGTCTAATAGTCTCTAATTGAAGATTCAAGACTCAAGAGGTTTATATACATATACATACTTTCATACATATATGCAGTGAAATGTAATGCAACGCACCCGGTGATAACACACAATATGTCCTAGGAAAAATTTCTTTCTAAAAGACCAACTAACTGACTCATAAAACGTAATACAGTAAGTCGAATACTTATAGAATAAAAATAAAAATATATAGAATAAAATAAAATGAAATGAAATGGAATAGATAGAGGGAATATGCTTATGTATATGGAATAGGCAATTATGTATATACAGATATGTGCATTAAAGTGGCATGTGAATTAAAGTGGCATGTGAATAAAGTGAGGTAGTGTTTGGGATAATACAGCACAGTATACAACAGTACGGCGCAGCAATACAGCATCACGAACAACCCTGAACAGTGACACAGTATGCGGTACAGTATGCTACATAATAGTGCAGTAAGGTAGTGGAGCCTATGTGTGTGGCTCAGTGAGGACCCCTGGTGAGTTCAACGTTGATAGTCCTTATGGCTTGCGGGGAAAAACTCAGTCTCAGTCCCTCTGTTCTCGCTGCGTGACTGCGGAGGCGCTTGCCTGACCGCAGCAGCTGGAACAGTCCGTTGTGGTGATGATGAGGATCCTTCATGATCCTGCGGCCTCTGCTACTACACCTCCTGGTGTATAACTCCTGCAAGGGGGGGAGGGTAGTTCCAGTGGTAAGTTCAGCTGAACGCACCATCCTCTGCAGGGCCCGCCTGTCCTGAGCAGTACAGCTCCCAAACCAGGCAGTAATGTTGCCTGTCAGGATGCTCTCCACTGCTCCAGAGTAGAAGGACTTGAATTTCCTCAGCTGCCTGAGGTGGTAAAGACGCTATGAATGAAGACAACATGTTTCTCTCTGGAAATTATTCACTGGAATCATACATGTCAATAAAGTGATAACATCCATTTCGCCAAAATATACGCTTTATACCTTTTATTAAATTCCTTCAATGTCTTCACAACATATATTATATAGTCTTTCATGGATGTGAACTGCAACTTGACTGGCTGGTGGAGGCATAAAACTGTGGTGTGGTAATTTTAGTTTTATATTACATTTCAAGCTTTTGTGAAGAGAGTGCCATCTCTAAGTGAGAGGAAGCAGATAGGCAATTAGATTCTGGAAAGACAAACTGCAGTGTCTCACATCTAAGTGGCAGTCTCTTACAACAAAACACTCCCACCCCTCCAAAAATAACATTCAAACTCTTATAGCCGTCTGTTATGAATTCTCCAAAGTCTAAGATCACTGGCTAATTAAAAGGGAGAATGAAAAGCTTGTGCTGGGTCTTCAGAGGGAATTGGCATGCGTAGCCTATCGTCAGTTACTTTGCAGAGAGCAGACTTTGAAGAAAATTATGTTTTCTGGAGAGAGATCCCTAATTCCCACTGGTTCTCTTTTTATTCCTGTATTGGATCAAGGGCTCATTTCCAGTGTATAGGGAGTTTTATGGCTGTTCTGCCGTCTCCAATACTGTATTTTGGAAAATAGCAGTTAATTTTTTGTAAAATAAAAGTCACAACTCACAACTTTAAAGGTGCATATTTGCAGTCCCCGAAAAACACTATAAATCCAGCACAGGAACCACACAGGGTGCACGCAGTGAACGTGACGCAGCACTGGAGGAGATAAAGCATACACACACTGACTGCAGATTCAGCCTTGTTTACTGGTTTTTATTTGAGTACCGGTTTATATTTGAGGAGATACATAAAATATAAAACATGTATGTAAAATGTATATATAAAACATGCTCCTCATGTTACGGCTCTGGAAAAAACAAGCTTGTTGACCCGGGGGAAAAAAGGAGGTTGAATGACCTGGAAAGGGAGGTTGAAGTCTGTCTCCTGCCATGACGCAATGGCATTTGGACCAATCACCACATGGGAGGTCTAAGAACGAGAGAAAGACCAAAGCAAGAACTCAGATCACCGTTTCAATTTGTTCTGATTGTGTTCTGAACACGTCTTTTTGGTCAAAAAGTTCTACTTTTTAAGTGTACCTCCACCTTTACAGTTACCCTCCTAACGGGGTCAGCAAATAAACAAAAAATACAAAATCAATTAAAAGAATTGTCGCAATCAGTGGTCTGTTTTATACTTTTAATTTGGTTGAAAATTTGACTTTTTTGATCGATATTGATATACCTCGATTCGCGTAGTTTCATTCTAAGCTACACCAAGTGGGATACAATCTGCAGATGGCATCTCTGGGGATTAAGAATTATCTATTAATTTTAAATCCAAATTATTAATTAATTAAATCCAAGTGTGTCCCAATCCTCTTGGCAGGCGGAGATAGGGATACACAGTTATATAGTGTAATATTAAGCAGCCCAGCGTTTCACTTAGTGAACAAGCAAATCATTTGACATCTTCCCCTGTCCAAACGCATTTCAGGCTTGCTCTACAAGAGTTCAATCAGCTCAGGTGACTTTACGGGGGTTATAGAGAAAGGGATGAACGACACCCCTGGCAGTAACTGCCCCCACTCCCCCTCGCTGACCCAGGCTGTTGTTTTTGGCAGTGCACCCGCCATGTTGACCCCAGTGTCAGGATCGTCCTCGTCGTCCTCCGATAAGTACGCCGTCTTCAAACAGCTCTCTGTGGAACAACCTGCAGAGCCCAAACCCCCCTCCTCAGGTATTTAGAGTCTGATCCCCCTTTCTCGAATTGCAAGATAAAAGTTATCGTACTGTTGATTTATTTTTTTCATGAAAATACAAAATGTTTTGTTTTTTTGTTTTGTTGTGTTTTGGAACAGATTTTGGAGACAAATACAGTGTCTTCCGACAACTTGAGCCGCCAGCTGACAAGAAACCAGTTGGTAAGAGCAAAATCCTTTCCTCCATTGAAACTTTGTCTCCCAAACACTTGTGCATCCCTCTAACACCCTGACACCACCACCCAACCCTGCCAACCACACACACTTAAGACTTTAAGATTTTCCTCGACTGAGTCCCCTTTTGAAGTTTCTTTACTGAAACTCTGCAATTGACAAAATCCAGTATAGCATGTTGAGCAAATACTGATAATGTGACTGTTTGGTTTTTTTTTTCGTTGGTGCTTTTATTAAATATTAATTTTAAACAAAAAGTTATGGATATTGTCAATACGTTATGGCTTCAACATTAACAGGGTCCGCCAATAGTGGTGGCCAAATTGCCCCAGTGCAACCAGATTTGGACCATTGTTAACCGTCTTGTGGGGGCTGGTTGCCTCGCTGCCAACCAGCGTGGCCATCTGTTTAAAAAATCTATTGATCGATCTATGCATTCATCTGTTGATCTTATTAGCGGGGATGGTAGCTCAGGCGGTAGAGCTGGTGGTCTAGTGATCTAAAGGTTGCTGGTTCGATCCCAGGCTCCTCCTGCTAGCATGCTGTAGTGTCCTTGAGCAAGACACTTAACCCCTAATTGCTCCTGATGGCTGCGTCCGTCGGTGTTTGAACAATTGTAAGTCGCTTTGGATAAAAGCGTCTGATAAATGACTAAATGTAAATGTAAATGTAAATGTTGATCTTATTCAGTTATGAAATTATTACATTTCCGCCACCATTTTGTCAGTTTGGGCAACCTCAAGCTGATCCATGGTTGGCAACGTGGCAGCCACTTCAAAAAGTCAGCCCCAGGCCCTGCTAGTAATCAATAGTAATGTGGATATGATCACTCCAAAGAGGAAGATGGATTCATTGCTCATTTCTCCCATCCAGAGCCAGAAAATCAGTTCAGAAAATCAGATCACTTGACTACAGCTTTTGAATTTCAGGAAAAGATGAGATTCTATCTATCTAACCTTAACTCAAGATTCAAGAGGTTATTTGTCTAACCTAAAGATCAAATTGCTCTAGTCTCAAATCACACTAGTGTTATTATATAGATTTTGTTCACAAATCTGCTCTTCGTCAAATGAGAAAGATGACGTAGTGGGTCCTGAGATGGTCACTGTTTGCGACATATGGCTAAAGGACAGGAAATTATATTAAATAACAACATAACAGAAAAGGACATATTTAGTTGTTTTTTTATTTTTTGTGCGATCACAATATTTAATACAAATTCAACCAATATTAGTGAGGGCTTGCAATTTCGCAAAATTACTCTGACTTTTCACCATTACATGGCCAAATCAACAGAGCTGATATCACCCCTTACCCAAGAAGACAGAGCTTACGTCACCGGCAGCGTATCAGCACATACTGTACTGATTTTATTTGGTTCTTACTGTTTGTTCATTTGAAAGTTAATTTTATAGAATTCTTATGGTTTGGAAAATACACACAAGATGAGTACCAAAACATTTCCAGTTGTTTCTGTGATATGCTGAAGGCATACATGTATTATCATGGGACGTGAGTCCGTATGACTCTTTCTTCATTGGTAGTAGTTGTAAGTTGGCAGCTTTTGCCAAGTCGCACAATTTTACTGCAAAAAAACATATAACTTTGAAAATTGCATTGCAAGTTTTGTGAAAACCCACTGCAAAATAAACCATTTTTGTCCGCAACAATCACAAAAAACCTGGAACGTCTGTGCCACTTGGATGTTGTAAAACAGATAGATTGCTCCAATGGCTTTCGCTGTTCATTATTAATTTATTCAGTTATATGGATCCCCATTATCTACTGCATCACAGCGGCTATTCTACCATTAGCTGCCAGTACAATTGTGTATGAGTCTCTTCTACACACTGTATCTTAAAGTGTTAATTTTTTTAACACATTCAGTATTGATCTAGGTGTTTGTCCTACCTTGTTTCACTAGATCTGTTTCCATTGGGGACAGCTCTAACAACTCCAGTAAGTCCTGCCTTGCGCTGACCTTTTGCAGTGACCTTTCCTTTATTGTTTGCAAGGCTCCATCTCCTAAATGAGCCCATTAGTTTCCTCTTTTCCGCCATTCAGCAGCGGGTTAAATAGATATTGATATGAGCCCATGCCGGCGTTAAGCTACACCGGTTTACTGCAACAAATTTTCCTGTGTGGTTTTCCATGGCTGTGCAATGTCTCGAAAAAAAGTTTGAGCTGAAAAATGTGTTTAATGGTTGAAATACTGCTCGGAATAATAAGCCTGGGGAAAAAACAGCCTCAACAGCAAAAAGGCAATACTATATCAAGCGTCCAGTCTTGTTTTGAAGAATTTTGTGCGTTTAATGTTATTTTCTGCAGTGATCTGTAGCAATCCGCCTTTCTTCAAAATATTCCTGAAGCACATTAACAGGGCCCGACAGTAACAGTTGCAGTTGTTGTTCAGTGAAATTAGGCTGTTGTTGTCAACAACTTTTCATATGTTTCAGTAAGTGCGGTTTACTTAGAAACTTCTCTGACAATTTTTTATCCTGGCACAATTTTCTCAAAAAATGGCGAAACAAGTGAATATCAATATATGGATTATAATTATATAGAATTATGACTCAATTGTATTGTAAAATTATTTCAATTCGAAAACCACTTTTTCAGTCAGTATTTAAACTAGAACCTGTTGTATATTGAGACAGTACAATGCATGGTGGGGATACTGTATTGTCTCTCTCTGCAGAGAACAAAACCTGGTTTGTACAGCGCTGTGTGCTTTCCTCTGAGCACCCTGTTCAGTTTTATGAAGATTCACAATCCGACTGAGGCGTAACTAATCCACCTCTCCCTTTCCTCTAGGATTCTTAAATGACCAAATCGCTCGCGAAAGATCAGAGGCTACTTTAGGTCACGCCAATGTCCATTCTGTTGCCGTGTTAAATGTTCTTTCATCCTCAATTGCCCTCAATTGTTCTGCTTGGCTTGCAGGGGAAGGCTTCACCGACTTCAAGTCTGTCGGTGCTGATGATGGCTTCACAGACTTTAAAACCGCAGACAGCGTCTCTCCACTAGACCCTTCAGACCAGGCCAAGATCTTTCAGCCAGCTTTCCCCACTGCTTTCCCCAACTCTCAGTCTCTACAGCAACTACCGCAGCAGCAGCCAGCAGCCTCTCTCTCTCAGCCTAAAAACCCCCTCAACATGGCAGACCTGGACCTGTTCTCCTCCATGGCCCCCACTGTGACAAAACCAAGCACATTCCCCTCCGTGTCCGTGCCCCCTTCCCTCGTGCTCGTACCAGGCGGAGCCAAACCCCCCGGCGGAGGAGGAGATGACTTTGGTGACTTTGCCCTGTTCGGTTCCTCCTCCTCCATCGCAACTCAAGGCCCTGCTACGAGAGGGGGCGCGGCAGCCTCCCAGGACGATTTTGCCGATTTCATGGCATTCGGCAGCTCCGGCGGGGAACCTAAAGGCGAGGGCGGCGCCGGGGACCAGGCGGAGGCGGTCTCGCTGCAGCATCCTCAGCAGGGCTCGGACAAGTACGACGTGTTCAAACAGCTCTCCCTGGAGCGGGGCTTGGCCTACGACGACGCCAAGGAGAGCGCCGGCGGCAGCTCCTTCTCCTCCCTCAAGGGCGACGCGGATGACTTCGCCGACTTCCAGTCCCCAAAGTTCTGCACGGCACTGGGGGCCTCTGAGAAGAGCCTGGTGGACAAGGTGGCTGCCTTCAAACAGGCCAAGGAGGACTCCGCCTCCGTCAAGTCCCTGGACCTTCCGTCCATCGGGGGCAGCAGTGCGGGAAAGGAGGACTCCGAGGACGCCCTGTCGGTGCAGCTGGACATGAAGCTGTCGGACATGGGTGGAGACCTGAAGCATGTGATGTCGGACAGCTCTCTGGACCTGCCAGGCCTCTCAGCCCACCAGCCCCCTGCCGCAGGTGAGGAACTAGTGCGTTTGCTCTGGTGAGGCCCCCTCTTACAGTTACACACACTACTGGCCCTGGGAGGTGCTGCGTCGCCCCGCCCCCCGTGTTCTCCTCAGCACCCCATTGTGCCCGCTGAATCAGGGATTTAAGGGTTAATAAGGAGGTCCAAATTAGAAGTAAATAATGCTACGACATTCAACCCCCCATGTCACACTACATCCTTCATTTCACAACTCACCATTCATTTCAACCTATTTATTTATTTATTTGCTTATTTATTTATCGATCTATTTATTGTTCTTGCCTTCCTTTCATCTTTCCCTTTTACATTCCTTCCTTTGTACGTATTTTCCTTTCTTTCCTTCCTTTCCTTCCTGCCGTCATTCCTACTTACTCCGCTACTTGTTTCACTCGGTCTCTGCACCTCGCTTTAGTTATTAATGAGTGGCGCATGTTTGTGTAGTTCAAATCAGAAAGAGAGCAGCTCCAGCACTTTCCTGGTTTGGTTCAGAGATTACAAGGGAAGATAAGATCACACTTTTTTAAGATGATCGTTGATGATCATTGAAACGTTGGCAATTATACTCCACCTGCGGGGTCTGCCGAACAATGCTGTGTTGTGTGATGGCTTTGCAGTCTAGTTGCCGCAGTTATCGGTGGTACCGGTGTTACGTGGTGTTCAGGGAGCACCAATCATTACATGACTTGCCCATTGCCCCCACCGTCGTTTTGGCCTTTTTTTTTTTTTTTTTCTTTCTCTCGCTCTCTCTTTTTTCTTAATAGACATAACAACCCATTTAGTAAATTTTCCCATATCAGGGCACGTGATCATATTAAAAAAAACTCTAATTCGTGAAATACTAAGCGTGTTGTCAACACTTAGTTGGACGCTACAAAAGGGAAAGTGGCGTCGTGCGCACACAGCAGAGTCGAGCAGCCTGTCACATTTCATTTTTCACGGGAGGAGAGGGGAGAAAGAAGGCTCTGGAAGACCTTAGATCATGTCTAGATCAGGACCGGTCTCCCTCCATGCGTAGTTAACGCCTGTGCATAACACTCTGTGCCCCCACCCCCGTCCCCGTTGTAAATATCACCGGTGTACCCGTAACACTGGTGTTGTCTTGAGTTTATTAATCGCTGGGAAAAATTCCTCACCGTGGCACCCCTACTTTGCAGACGTCGAACCTTCCCCTATTGTCCATTATACGTGCGGTTATGGCATGTTGGTTGTTTTTGTGTGGAGTGATGCAAATAAAAACACTCAACAGAGAGCACAAATTATGAGCATAAGCAGAAATAGCGTTTACTTTATGCTAATCAAAAACCACACAATGTCTGCAGTTTACTAAAATACTTAATTCAAACTGCTGATGTGTGGTCTGAACTCGATGAATACCAAATTAAATCATTTTGATTAGTTGTGCATGAAATTTTGCGGGAATTAGACCGTAATTGAGTTGTTTTGAGCTAGGTTTGTGTGTGTTTTTAGACAGAAGAAGTTCAGGAGAGAGGGGAGCTACTAAGTACGAGTAGTGTTTGTGCTGGTGAGTGAATGCCTGTTCATCCTTGTGTCGGCCAGTGCTGGGCAATGGAGAAGAGTTTTTAACAATTCCTTTTTATAGAAAAATCTAAATTTGAGGTTTTTCTTTCTTATAAATAATGGAGAACAAGTTCCTGCTACCTCTCTGACTGTTCTACTGGACTGCTTTCTTGACTGTGACTTTGACGACCTCAATCTCTTTATGAAGGCTTTCAACTTTTGTTGTTTGGTTTCGTTGACAGGCAGGACTGATGATAAACAAGTCAAGTCCTGTTTGTATTTACAACAATGTGCATTGGTCAATTCTGACACCCTGTTAAAATAATGAGTGTCAGATCCCAAATACAGAAATCCGATATCAAGAGCCAAGATCTCATCGAAGATATGTGACTTTTTGACACAAAAATAAAGCGCTAAAATAAGGCTCTATCGCCCAGCCCTACTGACAGCTGGCATTAGTTACATGTCCCTGAGGCTTTTTCATAGAACCGTGCAGTATTATTTTGATTAAAAATAGCCCTCTAATAAGGTACACTAATTATAGGCTATATATATATATAAATATATATACATATATATATTATTTTTTTCCTGACAGTGTTGTCCACAATTAAATGACTAAGGAGTATTTGAGTTGTCAATCTAATAGCTTACCTTTGTGGAACCTTTTTTTTTTTTTTTTTTTAACAGGAATCGTCTCTAATACCATAATATTTCAGACACATCGGCACTTTCCCATCACTCCTCAGTGTGCACTCCACCTTCCATGTAATGTTCCACAACCTATGTTCAATGTCCATCCCATTACAACAAATAGAGCTTGTGGTTTTTTTCCCCCGCAGCTGTGCTCCTATCTGCACAGCGAGCATTAGTTGCTAAGTTGTAAGTACTTTAGCATATCAGTTTATCAGCCGTCTGTGTGAGACACCTTTTTTAATGCATCGTTTCATCAAAGATATTTGTCAGTGAAGTTTCCTTTTCAAAAGAAATTAAACAGCATCCCCATTGCCTTATATGACCTTCAGTGTAATGGAAGCTCACTGGCGGTTTGCCTGGCAGTGTCACAAAATATAGCATCAAAACATTCCAAGGAAACTCTTGGGTAACTGTCGTCCGAACCATGTTCCTCTCATCCCCACCCTCCATGTTTCCGTTCTTGGGGAGCTCTAGGATCCGCTGGTCCAGGGAGCATAGCGAGCAAAGCAGCTTGAGCGCCTCACCACGCTTGCACTATGTTCTTGGCCATGTAGGCTAAACCTTAAAGAGACAGTATTTCTTTTATGAGGTTCCTTCAGAGTCCGTAGCACAAAAGCAATCTAATATTCTTTTCTTTTTTATCTGTGGTGTTCCAGCATGAATAACCATGTGTTTGGCTCTCTGAGAACATGATGAATTTAGTACGACCCTTCCTGCCTTGCTTTCTGCTGCAGTGTGCCTGCCTTTTCAATTTGTGAAATTGACAAGAACGTATTATAGGAAACCATTTTGTGAAGAACAGGATTTGCAAGTTGTTTTTATCTAAGGGAAAATGTATACATACAGATTTAATAGTGTATTTTTATTACAGGAATATGACTCTTATTTTGAGACTAGACAGACTCCCTGACAGTGCATTGATTTGTCAACCGTGTAAATTAAATGTAGCCTATTTATTAAGATATAAATGTTCAACGAAATATTTTAGGCTAAGGTTGAGAGGTGAACAACATTGTCTTGAGTAATAGTAATGTAGTTTAATTTAGGGGATCATAAGAGTGTTTGCACACTACAATGACAAAATCACTGTAGCAAGATACAGAAAAAAAGGATACTGTCTCTTTAAATCTATCTAAGCATCCGCAGATTATCAAGGCCCCTTCTGAGATGTCAGGCATAAGCACAGCCCTCTTTGTTTTCTGCCGCCCTCTGAGTGCTTGAGCAACATCATTTGGCATTTATACATTCAAATTTGACCGTTTTTTCTGATTGCCAAAAGGTTTGCTGGAAGAAAATAAGGTTCAATTTTGTTACACCACCGCAGTCGTTTGGTAGAAAACCGGACTTAACTGGTTGTACGTCATCGGTCAGTCCCTGTCATTTGGCGGCCTACATCCAGTGTTGTGAGATGCGTTGTGAACCTTCCATAGTGGGATGGCGGATCTCTCAAACGAGTCCCCAGCCCCTGTCATCGTGCCGCAGGCAGCATTTGCTCAGGTCCTCAAAGGGTTAATGTATCTTGCCTTGAGCTTGTTCTTTGAATTCTCTCTTTAACCTGGCTTTTCAAGTGTTCTGTATGTAATTTTCTCTTTCAGAAAACCTGTTGTTTTTACATCCTGATAGTAAAACATACAGTGTGTCGACTCCCCAGGGTTACTGGTTTTAGTCTGTGAATGTGCCTTCTCATTCTAGTTTCTGCTTCTGCTGTATTCTGGGATTATCTTTTCTTTTACAATTTTTGCTGTTTGTTTCCTTTCCTTATTCCTGACTTTGCATGCCCTTGTATCCTAAATGATTGATATCTAATTTTACAAGTGTTAGTTTTACAAACCTCTTGTAACAATAGACCTCTCCCACAGTATTTTGTGATCTTTCTCTCTTCCTCTCTTTACTCATGTTGTCGTAATAAATATTACCATTGGTATTGCTGAAATGCGTACCGTCTTATTTTCTCCTTTCTTTACCCCGAGAGGCAGGATAATGATCTTATACATAGGCTTACAGAGATGGATCCTTGTCAATTTCACAAATTGCTTTTGTATCTGACGATTTTGTCGAGCAACATCACGTGTGGGGCTCATCTGTTCGAGCAAATTTTGTGTGTGTGTGTGTGTGTGTGTGTGTGTGGGTGTGGGTGTGGATGTGGGTGTGGATGTGGGTGTGGCTGTGTGTGTGGGGGGGTGATGTTTATTATTGTTGTTCAAGATTTTAGTTTAAGTTTCCGCCATGAAATGATATAAAATCACACTCTGTATATGCTGTCTATAAAACACAGCTCAACAAACCCAATTCTTTAAGAAGCGTAAATGCTTGTTTTGTGGCATCAATGCAGTAATATATCACGGCACAAAATGTATTAAATTTAAGCAAATCCACTTCCATCATTGTTTGCAAAGCTGCCTGCCACTAATAACTACATATTGTCACATGACAACAACAGAGGAAAAGGTTGACGCCGCTGTGTTTGATTTGTCGGTATTATGTGCATGATAATTTTGTTTTCGACAAACCTCATCACGCAGAGCAAATATCTTGTTTTCCGCAACAGAATCATCAATGATTTTGCCTTCAGTTAGTACTCGACCTGCGTGCAAATAGCATCGCTGCTGTGCCAGAACAAACACCATTACAAATTAATTACCATCCTGATTGAAGTCTTGGACAAATAGTGCCAACAAGAATTGTCATAATTCCATTTAAGTAATCGATTAAACTCAGTTTAGTGATGCATCGTGTGAGATTTACAGAGTGTGCTGTTTTAAAGCTTCACCGAAAAGGAGATCGCTTAGTTTTGTTCCGTGTAAAGAATGAAGATGTATGTTTGAGACTGCTGGCTGTGAAGTCTCAAGTTACTGATGCGCACATTAAACCTAATTTGGGATCAGGTGCGGAAGGAAAGAAAGGCGAAAAGAGAGGCAATTCACACAGCGCAAACTAGACAGGTCAGCATCGTATTAAGCAATTTCAAGTCTGTTTGGTTCACATAACCTCCGGTGAGAATTGATAAAACAATTGTGTACATAAACATAGATAAACACATAGATAAATGAAGTTATTGGATCGATTATGACAAATGTAATTGTTTGTCGTAGCCCTAGTCTTATGAGAAAATGATTGTTCGATTATACATCTCAAATGGAGTGTTTTATCCAGCGCAGGTTGCGAGAACATTCATATTTCAACATACACATAAGATATATATATATATATATAAGCAGGTCTGTCACAACAAAGCCTTGCTTTCAAAAAAGTCTAAATTAGAATTGACTACATCAACGCTCGTATTAACTTCACACTCTTGTGCTTAACAAATTTCAAATTTCTAAGCTTTCACGTCACAACGCACAAGCTTGTGCGTCAGTGTTTGCATGTTTTGTGTGTTTGTCCATCAAAGTATTGTCATTATTTTTATTTTTTTACATCAGCAACCAAATATTTAGATCCACCGTTAACCATAAAAAAAACTGATGATGTTTGCACGTTTGATCTGCAGCAAGTACATTTTGCTGTAATGGTTTGACGGATGCCGTTATCATTGCAGCACCTTTGCGGTTCCTCGATGCCACTGGTATGTTTGTGTCATTGCAGAAGGAGACGACATGAAATTTGACCCGTTTGGAACATCGGCCGTCAGCAGCCTGGCCAGCTATGACTGGTCAGACAGAGACGAATGCCTGAACATTGAGACCTCCAGGACACGGGCCCCGGATGGGGCTCCTCTGGAGAAGACCTTGGCCCCTCCTCAAAGGAAGGGGCTGTCCTTCGGCAGCATCGAGAACATCGCCAGCAACCCCGCCCCCAAGACCGCAGAGGACGGCTCGTTGGTAGACAGCAAGTTTGAGCCGTTCGCCCACTTTGGATCCGGTGAACATGCCGGGGGTGACGACGATGATTTTGGGGACTTTGCGAGCACCGTTTCCGAGAAGTCTGACTCCCCGGCGGCCGCTGCCGACGCGGGCTCCGAGGGCGCCCAGGCAGAGGCCTCTGATGAGTTTGGGGCCTTCCAAGGGGACAAGATTAAGTTCGGAAAGTCAGACTTCCTCAAGGCCAGCGCGCAGCCCAAGGTGAAGTCCAGTGAGGAGATGATCAAGAACGAGCTGGCGACCTTTGATTTGTCTGTTCAAGGTGAGTGACAATTCTCCAGTCCATGTCATCTTCATTTATTTTTTAGTACTTGTTGGTGGTGTCTGACTATTTCTATTACAAGATATATTCTACAGTATGCACACTGGCCCATTGAATAAGAAATATGAGCTGTAGTTACATTCATTTCAGAAATATCTGCAGCACTTAAAGTATCAACAGCCATATGATTAGTGAGAAAGTCTTTATTTAAGAATGAACCTGAAAGAGCATTATCTAGCGATGTATTTGTTCATTTTAAGCTTTGTGTAAATTGATAAAGATAATTTGGAAGAATGTGAAGGTAATATTTAGTTTTTCTCTGTTTTCACAAGTGTAGCTTCACCCTCAACAATATAGATTGCTTCCTGAATTTGTCGGGCCCCTAAGCCGGTAACAGGCTGGAAGTCTGGCCCCCAACAGAATGCTGTTGAATAACCCTGATCTAGAGAGTCTTTCCATCCGAGCTGGACTGTAATGCGCCCAAACAACCGTCTCACTCTCACTAGAAGTGCAGTAACACTGTCAGACAAATAGATGGCAGTGTGGTGACTACTGTCATCTTCCTTTCTCTGACAAGTGAGATGCCTGAACACAGGCCAGCAGATTTGTGAGCCCAAATTGTCCGCATCCACTTAAAGTCTCATTATTTTTTAACTGCCTGCTGCCATTTTTATGTTTTGGTGTAACTTATTAGCACTTCCTCCGACATAATAAAAGCACATTTACCTCATAGATTTTCCTTCCACCCTTTGCTGGATGTAATTTGTGTGAATGAGAGGCTGCTATTCCTTCCCTCTGCCCGTTGGGAGGGTAATCTGATTAAAGTGGATTTTTGTGGTGTATGGGGTGGGGGCAATATGTGTGCCCAGACCTGGAGCCTGGAGGGCGGGGTAGATTACCTGTCTGTGTCCACCTCACGCACAAGGCTTACTCGTTGCTGGCCTCATGGGAATATTCTCTCTCTCTCTCTCTCTCTCTCTCTCTCTCTCTCTCTCTCTCTCTCTCTCTCTCTCTCTCTCTCTCTCTCTCTCTCTCTCTCTCTCTCTCTCTCTCTCTCTCTCTCTCTCTCTCTCTCTCTCTCTCTCTCTCTCTCTCTCTCAATGCCAGGATTTGTCTCTGAGTCCCGATGAATTATTCATACATGCATTGCTGTGCCACTGTTTTGTACGTAATTATTGTTTGTCGCAAATTAAGTATTTGTTTATGCCATCGCTATCTGGAAGAAATTAGCCACAGCAGAATGGGGGTGGAAAAAATACTGACACATCATGACATTCAAACAGGAAACAAGCCTCCATCACAGGCTGTTGGAAGCAATCATTTTAATTTAAAAAAAAAATTGCTGTTGTGTCTATCCGCCCGTACGCACATATCAGTATTTTCTCGTGGCTTCTAACGCTCTGGCTCCCCCCTCCTCCGCTCCGTCCTTGCTGCAGGCTCCCACAAGCGCAGTCACAGCTTGGGGGAGAAGGAGATCGGGCGCTGCCCCCCGTCCCCGGCCCCCGAGCAGCCCTTCAGGGACCGCTCAAACACCCTGAACGAGAAGCCCGCCCTGCCAGTCATCAGGGACAAATACAGGGACCTGACGGGTGAGGTGGAGGTGAGACCAGGCCAGAGCTGCCTCCATCAACACCCCCCCCCCCCACACACACACACCCCCACACCCCACCACCCTCACCCAGCACCGCCACAATGAACAGCAGATGTTCTGGATAGCGTGTTTGGCACAGTGCTGTGGACTCCCTAATTGCGCTAGATTACAGAAGATTAGGCTTCATATTGAGGCACTTCGCGCTCTTGTGATTTCACCCTTTGTATGAGTGTGATTGCTTCTCTCTCCTGTTGTTGCAGGAGAGCGAGCGCTACGCATACGAGTGGCAGAGGTGTCTGGAAAGCGCTCTGGAGGTGTGTTCCTCTTCTCCTTCTGTCTTGTTATGTCTGTCTGAGGAGTGGAGAGTCTCATCCTTCAAAAATAAAAAAGGAAGCAGGGTTCAACATCAACGGTGACCCAGTTGCCCGGGGCAACCAGAAACAAAACCAGTCCCACCAAAAAAATTATTCTGCTCATTAATATTTTCCCTTTTCTTGATATCACCGTAAATTTGAATATGAATTATATTCTAAATGTATAATTACATAGAAACAATATCACTTAATTATAAAATGATTAAATTAAAATTTGGCAACCATTTTGTCAGTCTTGGCAACCAAAAACTGACCGAAATTATTTGGCAACCACTTGTTCTGCAAATGGCTGAAGAATGATTCAGTGATTCTACTGATTATAATATTACAGCTGTGGTAGTGAAACCAGCTAAATTGTGAAGTATTTTATGATTGGGATCTAGTGGTGCTGGCCGATAATGCCACATCAATATTTTTAATATTTGAGTGGTGTCATAGCTTTATAACACTATATTTTATTACACAACTTTGTAGTCTAAAAAAATGATCATGACAAGGTGTGACGCCAAATTTCTGATGATACCCAAATGTAATTATTTATTTTTATTTTTATTTTATTTGTATTGTGTATGTGTCTCTATTCACGTGTGTATATGTTTACTATAATATGATAGATGATATCTATCTATATGATTGTGTTGTCCAGCCCTGGGATACAATAAAAAAAAAAAAAATGAAAATGTCAAATACATTATGCCGGTTTCTGTGTGTGCGTGCGTGGTTAAGGTCATCACCAAAGCAAACAACACGCTGAACAGCATCAGCAGCTCCTCGGTCTGCACGGAGGTCATCCAGTCTGCTCAGGGCATGGAGTACCTGCTGGGTGAGTCACTGACCAACTCTGGCAGAAACACACACACACACACACACACACACACACACACACACACACACACACACACACACACACACACACACGCACACAGACACACACACAGATTTAGATCACTTTCTGTGGTGAAAAGGTCATTTAAGAGGACGCAGCCGTTGTTCCCTCTGGTACACGAGGGAAGTAGGACGTAACAGAGCACAACTTTTGACTGTCATGACATTTTTGCTGGCGACTAATTATACAAATACTTGCAATTATCGATTTAATTGTGTTTTTTGTTCATTTTATGCCACTATCATAGTGTAGGCCCACAATAGTGTAATAATACACATCCTCCTTTACCCAGCCATTTATTGGCATTGAACAGCGGAACATAAAAATCTGTTCTTCTCAAACGAACTGATGGAAATATAATTACTGAGTTATAATTATTATATATATATATATATATATTATTAATATTATTGATTATACTGAATTAATAATTATTGCGATTAGCTGTATAAATTGTGACACCTTTAGTCAGTCTACGAGGGGAGTCGGAAACGCGGTTTTGTCAAGGCGGAGAACACCGTGTGGATGCTCTGTGACTCAAAAAATAAAACAGCATTTTTGGTGAAACCCCCGTGTGTGTGTGTGTGTGTGTGTGTGTGTGTGTGTGTGTGTGTGTGTGTGTGTGTGTGTGTGTGTGTGTGTGTGTGTGTGTGTGTGTGTGTGTGTGCGCGCGCTTTGTGGGGCAGGCGTGGTAGAGGTGTACCGTGTGGCCAGGCGGGTGGAGCTCGGCATCAAGGCCACGGCCGTGTGCTCTGAGAAGCTCCAGCAGCTTCTGAAGGACATCAGCCGCGTGTGGAACAACCTGACCAGCTTCATGTCTCTGGCCAACCTGGCGGTAGGTGCACGGAGCGAGCAATCTGCTGCCTGCGGCGCTCCTTCTATTTCTGTCCAAACGTGTTTACGCCCCTGGCAAACTGCATGCATGTATTTAGTGCACGTCTATTCTACACATGTGCACATAATAATATGGTGAATAACGGTGGATGAGCCTCAGTAAATAATTTGTTATGGGGGATTTAATATTGCATGCTTTACTTTAACACACCAACAACGGCACAAATAATTCAAGGAAAATTTGACGCGCCCGATATATTCAACCACGATGCCATTTTGCGAATGTTATGTCAGTAGGTCCTGGCTGATGCACTCACATCAAACTGACACTTGATCAACCTTTTTTGATAAGATTTAGTCTCTGAGAAGATTTTTATCGTTAGATCCGATGCATTCCAAAAATCTAAACTTGTGTATAGTATAGTGAGCAAGATAACAGCGAAACTAGATGAAACTAGATGAAAACCAGTCTGTATTGTACGTTCTCTAATAGTGCTAATATTAATAATTTTGCTGGGGGACCCCCTGGAGCCGATTGAATGACCCCCCCGCGGGTCCCTGAACCCAACATTGAGAGCCACAATGTTGAACCATTTTCCCCCTGGCGAGAGCGAGAGGGGACGCAGAAACAAACGAGGAGATTCTTATTGTGAGTGATGATGCTGTGTTTTTTTTATTTTTTTATTTTTTATTTTATTTAATTAATTTTTTTACTTCCTTGCAGCCCGACGAAAGCTCGCTCGACTTCTCCTGCTGCATCCTGAGGCACGGCATCAAGAACGCCAAGGAGCTGGCGTGCGGGGTGTGTCTGCTTAACGTCGACTCCCGCAGCAAGGTTTGTCGCGCGCACGCCGCGGGAGAAAAGGCTCCCGAGTCGGACGGCCCTTTCTGCCGGTGCTGATGTGTTTGGCCGGCGCTGAATAACGACTGACGTGTCTCGCCTTTGAAACGTTTCACAGAGCAAAGAAGAGAGCGCTATCGGACGTCTGTTTAAACGAGTATGAGAACGGAGATCTGTCGGCTGAATCTATTTCCATCTTTCCTGTCGGGGGACCTCCGGGGGGGCCTATTCTCCACTTATAGACGGGGCGCAGCAGGCGTCCGAAGTGACAGGATCAGGGTTTGACTCCCCTCCTCCGCTCCTCCTTTAGATCCTCACGGTGCTGACACGTCAGCAGATCATCCTCCTCGACATAGATTCAGATCGTCCCGATAATCTAGCAGCATTACGTTATTACAGTTACCGGACCACACAGGGTAACGGCACGGTAACTGGGTTTTTCTTTATTTATTTTTTTTTGTGGCCAAAAATGCTTGATTTTGCAGTGGCTTTTCTCAAAATTCTCGATACAAGTGCTGAAGTTTCATGTTTTTTTTTTACATTTTTTTAACTACTACCAATAAAGAAAGTTATGTGAACTCACTTCAGATGATAGTACGCATTCTGGATATCACATAAATAAATGGAAATATTTTAGTACTCTTTCTTTCTAAACAAAAAGAACCATGGACCCAGTGTTACAAAAAAGAAAGTTTTAGGCTTTTGCTTTGGTTCCGGCAATAAGTCTACAAAATACACTTTCGATTCAACATACAGTAAAATCGGTGATCTATTTATTTGGCCATTTAACCCAAAGTCACGGAAAATGTAGCTAAAATTTCGACCCTCATAAAAGGCTTTATAGGGACGCGTGGGAAAGCTTAAAGGAGGACGGAAAATGAAAAGTCGCACAAGGCATAATTGAAAAAGGGTGTGAGAGGAGAGGAGTTGTCACTTGGACGCCTGGTGCCGGGTGCACTCCGGGAAAGGGTTCTCCGGTGTCAGGGAGGTCTGACCGCTCTCTAATGGAAACCTCTAGAATGGTTTTCGCTCCACCTAGCTACTTCCTGCTAACAGCAATCAACACCTCCACAGTTTCCATTTCTTCACAAACACCTCATTAAATCGCACTCTCATGAGTCTTACTGGAGGGAGCCACTCACTGAAGGGCGTTCCAGGACCCTTTGGTCACGAGGACAAGGTGGTTGTGTGCCCTGCCATCCAGGCGAATGGTTCAGGAACGATCCGTCGTACCGGGATGCATCTGACCTCGGAGCAGATGTAGCGTAGACATTAGTCATGAGCAGCGAGGACAGCTGATAATTCTCTCTCTCTCTCTCTCTCTTTCTCTCTCTCTCTCTCTCCCTCTCTCTCTCCCTCTGTCAGTGTCTCGCTCTCCTTTTGTTTCCTGGATGGAGCTCGGCTGATGTTGATACGGTTTTGTTTTCGCTCACGTCCTTAGCGTCAGATTTGTAACCCGTCTTTTAATTGTAGTTTTGGCAAAGCCGCGTCGGCTCGTCGGAGAATATCCTCCCGTCAGAACGCGGAGAGATCCAATTCGGGTCTTAAACCCTGAGCAGATGCCGCTGGTAAAGCCGTTGTCCTTCAGTGTCGAGGCAGCGTCTGGTGTTTCCACCGGCCGACGGCATGGTGGCTGCCGGATCCTGCGTCCCGTCGACAGCCGTCATGAGTCCAGGGAAATGTTCAAAATATGGGATCGCGGCGAACACGGCTCGCCCACTCCGATGGCCTCTCTCCCTGAACTTTCGATTAGCAATCGGAGGAGAGACGCGGCAAACAAAAATAGTCTCTTCTATTCATTTGTATTTAAAGGGGACGGACTTTGTCCCGTTTATAATGACACAACGCTGCTGCGTCTCACCCACTGAAGTGTTGACTCATCACATCATGATTAAAAACTCTGGGCTTTGGGGTCGGAGGTCGGGGCTGGTATCGGTTTCTCAGGTACTCTTCAGGTTGCCGGGCAGGGATGGACAACTGGAGGAACTAGATGCCAACACAGCTGGATGACGGCGGGACTTTATGTCCAGTGACACTGGTGATGCTATCGTCTAATCTGATCTCTGCTAAAATAATAAATGATTGGCAATTTCATTCAGCAATTTCCAGAAGAGAAATCAGAAGAAAAGGGATTTTCTCTGTAATAATTTGGCAGTCCTGGCCGTTCCATAATCTTGTTTTCATCTGGAATGATTAAAATTAAATTGGTGTCATTTTGAGAATGTGCTTCTCTCCTGGAAGTCGTCCAGCCGGGCTGACCGTGTCACTCGGGGGCAGCCTTGCTTTATGGGGTTGACCTCCATGTCCACCTGCTTCCTTCCCTCCTCCAGCAGCTTGGAGAGTTGCTCTGAGTTGCTCATCTCTGCCCGCTGCATGCCATAACATATGATCGGCAGGGTTCCTACGCATATCTCAAAAGATCATTTGATCGGATTTTGATCTATCGCACCAAATGTCACATTAAATATCTGAAGACATTGTACTTGTATATTTTTCTATTTGTAGATGTTCCGCAATGTACAAACGCAATGTTTTTCTCACAAACAAATATTGTGTTTTCTCACAGTACACGAGTGCGATCTCTGTCGTGGCCTCGTTGACATTTAGAACGCTCAGCCACGAGGGCTCCCACTCTTATTGAAACCGCTCAGAAATCGACATTTCCACTTTGTTTGGAAATTTGAAACGAAAAATAAAAATGTGTAGGATCCCTGGAGTAGTGGGATATCACCTCTTCTCTATCACACTTGGGCCGGTGAAGCTCTCTTCATTCAGATGGGTTTTCTCATGTTGACCTCCTTATTGGCTCGTAGCTCATTCGCTGCTTTGCTTATGGGCAGTGCATGAGCGGAAAATGCTGATTCCTCTTGTGCTACTTGCAGGCACTGGCTAAAGACAATGACAAGAATTTGAGGGTAATTATCCATTTTTTAACTCTTTTAAAAAAATATGGTAGACTGTAGCTTGTCCATGGTTAATATTTTGTATTCTCTATTAGAAATAGTTGCCTCGGTAGGATTATCTTGTCTTCCTAATACACGGTCCTGACCTTTTAGTCGCGGCTGCAAAGGTCATAGTGAATTAGTAATGCTGACCTTTGCTTCATTCGGCCAAACTGTCTAAAAAGGATGAACACGGGTGTTCCGCGCTCGTCGCCGGTGGCAATGTATCGAAAAGGCCACGTAACGTTACGGCGGCATTCTGTGCCGGAGCCCAATCGCATTTTTCGGCTCCGCGGCCCTCCACGCCGACGCAGGAGAATCCCTGAAGAAATGTCACAACCGGAGGGAGTAAAAGGAGAACCTTAAAGCGAGAGGCGGCGACGCGTGGAGGAGGAGGAGGAGGCGGCGGCGCGTCCTCCCCGCGTTCTTCCATTTATATCTCACCTCGCCCCGACGCTGCCGCCGCCGCCGCTCTTTAAGTGCCCGTTTGAGGGGACGGGTGGAACGCGACACAAAGGGGAGCGGAGGGAGGCTTCGCCGCCGTTAGGTCGCGGGGACCACCCCGAGAGACCGGGCGGAGGGGAAAAGGGCGTCCGGGTATGTGTGCGAAAAGCCCCCGCGGCCAGCGGGGCCCCCAGGGGGCTGCGTCGCCGGCAGAGAGGTTGCTTGACTTGGCGGTGTGTTCTGGGTTTTTTTTCTCTGCATGCGTCTGCCTCTCCTTCTGCGTGGGAGGCTGTGATTCACTCGCGCGTGAATCATTTCTTCATCGTTTCTCTCGCTGGCTCCATCTCCAATACTTCACCGGGAGAAGCAAACCGGGAACAAAAAACCCGCATCAACACGACGCATTTGCATTTCCTTTTTTCACAAACGCGGGGCCGCAGCTGGGCCCTTGGGAAATGCAAGCTTGCGTCACAGCACTCCAGCGGGGGTCAGATCGGCCAGTTAATTCCTCTTTTCTTTTTTTTTTCTTTTTTTCTTCCTTCCAATCAGTATAGTCGCATATTCTGAGTGGGAGAGCCATTCATAGTCTCACAATAGGCTGAGCAAAATGGGCCGAGAGAACACGCTGTAATCCTATCGATTTATGTGAAGCACTGTGCCAAAGCAAGTCTTTTGAATGCACTCTTTACCATAGATACGGATTGGACCCCAGTTGTTGAGCAGCTGATTTGCCCTCCTTACCATACGCTTCAGTCCTTGTATAGCTAGATAAATGAATGGTTAAAGTGGTAATCCCACATTCATACTTCTTTTTTTTTTTTACATTTTTATTTTATCCAGCACATTATCAGAAACAGCCATTCAACGTGTTTGTGTAATGCATGTGCTCCTTTATATGCTGTTTCCATGGCCTTTCCCACCAAAAATGCACTGATCAGACCCGTCGGATGAGATAAATGTCCCCACCACCTCCAGCCTCCAAGGGGAAAAAATAATCGATCAGAATAGCTTCCTTCCGGAAAATAGTTTATCCGAAGATGAGGGTAAACGGTAATATGGTAATATGAACTTGCTTGATGACAGCGAATCCTGGAACACGTGGTAGAGGACTTTCCAAAGTGGGTCTTGAACACCGGAGTGCGATGCACCCGATATGTATTTCAAAACCAAATTGTATTTCTTGCCAGTGGTTTCCCCATCGACTGTATCTAAAACGGACAGATGAGTGAGCGATATTAAGTTGAAGGGAACTTTGCGTCAAATGACATGAAGTACGTTGAAAACTTGAGTTTGGCCGGTCCTCCGTTCACTGGCATTGGGTGTGGTCAGGGTTAAAAATGGTTATTGCATCGGGAAAACAGGGCGTTAAGATGATCATCACACATACCAGTAGTATAGATCAGTGTTTGTGAAAAGGTTTCCTACAGTAAATACTATTACTCATACTATTCCTGTTATAAAGCTGTCCGGTTTATACAGGGATGTGACTCCCTGCTGTGTTTTACCTTTTTTTTTTCTTGTGCTTGAGTGGTAAATAAAAAGTAAATAAAAAAAACTAAAAAAAAAACGTCTCTGATATCTCCACGTTCTGCGACCGACAGGCTTTCAACTCGGAGACGGACAACTTCAAGCTGCTGTACGGGGGCCACCAGTACCATGCCAGCTGCGCCAATTTCTGGATCAACTGTGTGGAGCCCAAACCCCCGGGACTCATTCTGCCGGACCTGCTCTGAGCTTCGGCTGCCGCTGCCATAGCAACAGGCGGAGGAGGATCGACGTCGGGTCGGCGGAGCCGCCGGGGGCCGCTCACCTTGGGCTGGGGCAGAGCGTGCCCAAGGACCTTTTTTTTTTTTTTTTTCTGAAACACCGCTGGAATCTGTATTTATTTCCCTTTTATTCTCCCCCTTTCCCTCAGTCGCACACTGTACGGACTCGGCTACTGGAACCGGCGCAGATCCAGTCGTTTGTGGTGGCCTGTAAATGTGTTGGAACGCACAGTGGTGTCGCGGTCACTCCCTTTGTTACATCTCAGCCTGCGGGTCAACATGTTTTTAAACAGTGAAATGGACGTTTTCTATTGAATGACGGTGAGCGCCGTCATTACATCCCAAGGTATTGTCGTGGCTCCACGTCTCAATGTGTTCTCTAAACTAAGCGACAACGCCGACAGGCGGAGAAACATTGTAGTTCAATCAACTGTCGGCTGATCTCACCTGTCTTTGAGCTCACATTTTAGCTTTTTTGTTCCCCGTCTTTGGCCAATCCTTTTCTGATGATCTTACGTCTGGTCTAGGGCCTTTATTCCTACTCAGTCGAAGCTGCCTGATCATGGGGTCATTTGCATAAACTAATATTACTTTAATAGACGCGTGGTTAAATCAAATACCTTATTTGTTCTTGAAAAACATCCTTCAGGCCTCACTGCTGGAAGGCAGCGATGACTACGTATCGTGCTGAATGATATGCTTGGAATACTTGGTAAATGGCAATTGATTTCTGGGTTTGGATATTTAAAAAAAAAAATAGAAAAGAAAAGAAAAGAGAACGTGTGCTATCGAGACATGAATCATTTAAATTATCGCTATTTGTTTTTGTTTGTTTCTTTCTCTTGCGATGCTGCTGTGCAGGGTGATGCCGATCATGTTTTTGTAAACTGCGAAAAATCTTAAACAGAAGTCAACTGTAAATCTGCAGCAGAGCACTTTGTGTGTAGGGCGTCATACCGTGGTGTTGTAAAGTGAATTTGTAAATAAATAAGTGTGCATTCAACTCCCATTTTTGTGATAAATTAATTTAATTTTCATTTTTTTCCTGTGCGTCGAAATGTAGGCGCCCGTCTGCAAATAAGCAATGCCAAACATTGTACCCATGTGAAAATTGCGACTCCAAAAATCTGAAGTTTTGGATTTCCATGTGTCTGACCGTATTATGGGATGTTGAAGTGGCCTTCGACGCCACCCGGCCCGCAGCTGGAACTCCCTGTTCCAAATATGTGAAGGTTGTTTTACATTTTCCCAATCATTTTGCACAGTAATGTGCTTTCTTGCACGGCAGAGAGGCCTCGTCTCAATTACTTTGTGACAAAATTGAATCAATTCTCCTCCAACAAGCCTTCTTGGGCCGTCGCCCGGCGCTCGGGCTCGGCCAATCACGCGAGACGTCTCGGGGCGTCCGCGGAACCGCTCTCATTATCCGTCTCCTCTGTTCAGGTGTGTCCTCCCAACATTCCATTTTTATCTCTCGCCGTCCTCTAATTCAACATCCTGCAGAAAATGAATTCCGCTCCCTTCGCCAGTTCCGCGATTACGGAAAATTACAAACACTAAAATCAATTACCGAACAAGGCCGTGTCATTTCAGATTCAGACCATCTTTTATCCTTCCCCCGACGCTCCATCGTCTGTCATATTTCACGCCTGTTGTCCGTGGCGCTGCTCCGGGAGAGCAGCAAGATGGGAGTGATACCGCCCCTTATCGACTGGCTCTCTATCTCTTGGCCGTTGTCAGTCACCATTGATTAAAATTATTATTATTTGTTTGTTGTTTTTACCTTGACTGACCGGCTGTAGCATTAATGTGAGTGATGTTTCTTTGTTGTCGAGCTTTTCAATTTGCTGTTCTAGTGAGGAGGTCCACGGGGTTATGAAAACCATTTGAAGATTGGAAGCCTGTGGATTTGTCCGGGGAGCTGGATCTCTCATCTACAGCAAACTGAGCATTTAAAGAACCGACTTAACACCTTAACCTGTTCCGAAATGGAAAAGATTTGACGTGCAGGCATGTTTCCCTCCTTTAATTTCCCAGATCGTTTTGGTCATTAAAGGTGGAAGTAATGCCTGGATAGTTTCATCTGGGCAAGATGAAATCCTGATAAAATGGTCACAAAGAGAAGATGACTTCCAGCATCTGTCGCTTAGGAGGGAATCATCAATTGGGTCTATATAAATTATTTCCAAGGCAGAATATTTGCATTTAACGGTCTAGGGTCTAATGGTCATTTAGTCCTTTCTCAAATAAATTCCAGTGAAAACTGGAGATAATTATCACAGTTAATGTTTATCATATATTATCTTCCCTGCTCTCCGTGACTTTTATTAAGGTTAGGATAGTTTCTAATTCCTCTAATGAGCGAGGCCATTAAGTGCTGGCAGACCACCTCGCCATGGAAACATAATTGACACATTACCCAAAATAATCAGTGACAAAGTGCTGTTTTCAATGTAGGGTCTGGAAACATTTTTGGGTTATTATTCGTATGTGCATCCTAAGATGGGAAAGGTAGATTTCACGTACACAAATTTGTGAATTTCAGACTTGGGTCACTTTTATAACCGTTTTGAGCAGGTGGTGATTTGCATATTTTAGGGGGAAAAAAATCGAGTGACCGACTAATTTTAATGATAGCATGATCACGCTGTATCTTTATAGAAATCCTCATTACATTATTTTTACGGCACTGGGCGACAGAGTTGCCAACAGGGGGTATGAAATCATCTCAACGGGGTCGTTCGCTTCTCTTTGAAATCCTCGCGGTTCAGCCGTTTCCCAGTCCAAATATCCCGCATGTGGCGAGGATGCCGCTTAACGACATATCTGCCCGGTTCAGCGGAGCGGCGCGGCCTGCGGGACATTGGGAATGATGCGAAAGGCTCCGCCCGCCGCCTCGGTGATGGACGTTAACATCCTGCTGAAAGATGTGTTTGCGTTCGGCTCCCTGAGTATGTTCTCAGAATCCCGCACGGGTTCCCTCGCGCCCCTGAGAAGGATTCACGTTCCTGGAAGGAAAATGGCGCGGAACGCATAATTTGAGCCCGTCACCGGCGCCTCGGTCGCCATCAGACGGCTCCTGCCGCGCATGAGTGATGGTGCTTATCGCGCCCATCGCTCTTCTTCGCGTCCCTCCGACGCACGGCCGCGGGACCAGCAGGCAGTCGTCAACGTCTCCGGTGCCACGCTAAATGAAAACAAATGATAGAACGTTTTCTGCGGTTCCCGAAGGCGTCGTCCCGGGGAAGGGGTGGGGCTGGGTTGGGTGTGGTAATGTGATTGTTTGGAACATTTATAGTGTTGTAGTGAAGGGGAAAAAAAAACGGTCCCCCTGGTGTGAGCGCTCGCCGAGAGGCGTGTTTACAACCCCGCCGTGAAGCGGCCGCGCGACCTTGAATGTCAATCTGCTCGTGAATACGGAAACGTCGTAGTTGAGTGTTTTCTACCTTCCGACCGATGCTCAAGTCAGCGCTTCCCCAACCCTAAATCAAGCCTGATTCAATTTGAGAACGCCGCGTCCCCACAAATTTTCTCGGCGGTCGGCGTTGTTTTTTTTGTCTGAATTGGTTCTATTTTTATGGCAGAGAGAGCGAGGTTTTCAGGTCGTACAATACATCGCAACATAGTCATGGATTTTGTTGAAATGTATATTTGAACTGAAGGTCGTGGGTTTTTGAACCGATATTTGCCTCCAAGGAAATATGCCTTAAATTGTCGTGACCCCCCCTAAGGGGCGGCGTCTGGCACCCTAGGTTGGGAATCACAGAGTTAAGTATTAAAATCGGTGCATGCTGTTCTTCCTTAATGAGCATCGAGCATTAATGAGTACAATGGTGTTGTGCAATACATAAAAAAGTGACTAAAGAAATGCATATTAGTCATTTATTTTTCTTATCAAATTGGAACACAAATAGTGGCGTGAGCTCTTTTGTTACATTGACGCATCATCGACTCGGGTCATGAAACAAACCTTGGAATCCAGCTCCGCTCGCGAGCCTCTGACGAAAGGCCCCGGTTCTCCTGCTACAGTCTCTCCCCCACCACTGAAAAGGCTTTTGTTTTCGAGAGCGCGTGCCTCTTTTCCAAGCCGGCGAAAATGAATCGGCCGTTGTGTTCCATGTTAGACGGTTCCACGCGGCCTTTTTTTTCCGAGACGCCGCCGTCGTTCAGCCACGCCCTCCTGCGCGGATGGACGCGCTTCTACTACAGCCATCACATAATCACAGGACAGCACATCGAGCCCCCGCGGCAAAGAGCGACTTCAATTAAACCTTGATCTCGAGCTCCAATTTCTTTTTTATTATTATTATTTTTTTAAACAGCGGTACTTGGGTTTAAACAGTAAATAGAATTAATTTCGTTAAACGTTCATTTAAAGTGCACGTAACCATTATGTCCTCACCATCGATACATTTCAATAAAATAATCTCTAAGTAATTTTTTATTTTTTTTTATTTTTTTTGTCAGTACACTTTAAATGTATTTCGAATGCTACCGTAAAATTGAGCATAGCGCTGCCCCCCACATTAAAGATCACCGCAAAACTGGCACAATACCATCACATGACGTTACGCCGTGGGAGACGGGGACTTCAGTCACAACATCGTAGAAGGAGCCGAGCTTCCTGCACGGCCACCTCCTTCTAGAGCCTTTTAAAGCGTGGACTGAACCATTGCTGGGTTTTTTTTTTGTTGTTGTTTGTTCTATCTTGGGGGTTGTTAAGCCTCTTGATGATCGTGGAGAGGAAGTCACGGTTTACCGACCTTCACATCTTCCACCACGTCACTGGTCAAACGGATTCTGGGCTACAGCGGCTGTGCTCCCTCTTCGAGGTCGCTCGATCGGTTGGTTTTCGACAGCAGAGCGGCACCGAAAATACAACCAGCTACCAAACGCTGTGATCGTCAAGACTCCTTCCGTTCACTGGGATTCATCGGTTAAGCTTCACACAGAGGGAGACACACACACACACACACACACACACACACACACACAGAAACAGAAACACACACACACACAGAGTTTCATCCGTCTGGCTGGGGGAACATGCAAGAAAACTGCAGCTCCTGAAGGGAAAATCATCACTTGCTGCCGAGAGGCTCCTTCGCCCTCGTCCCCTATCGCGGCCGGGCCTCCATCACAGGCCCCAGTAGGGCGCTAGGTTCCTGCGGTCCCTCTCGTAGACGTCGGGTATGACCCCGTAGGGCGTCTGCACCATCTTCACGGAATTCCTGCCGAACAGCTTCCTCTCGTACTCGATGAGCTGGCGCCAGAAGCCGCCGTTGGGCCTGATGACGGGCCGCCGGGCCTTCACCCAGGCGTGGGCCTCCGCCAGGGACACGCGGTGGTACTTCATGAGGTAGGCGAGGCACAGCGAGGCCGAGCGGCTCACCCCGGCCGCGCAGTGCACCAGCACCGCCCCGCGCTTCCGTCCCACGCTGTGGATCTTATCGGCCACGCTGTCGAAGTACAGGGAGATGGGGGAGTGGGGCATGTCCGCCAGCGGCACCTTGACGTACTCCACGTGGGGCCAGTTGAAGTTGGGGAGTTCGATGGTGGCGTTGACCACGCAGGTGATGCCCTTGGACAGGAGGAGGCTGCGGTTGGACGCCACGTTGCCTCGGCTGAGGAACAGGTTGGGGGTGATTTGTGCGATGCCTCCCAGCAAGCTGCCGCTCTCCTGCAACAGCCTGGGGACGGCGGTGGGGACCATGGAGCTACGGTGGTGGTGGTGGTGGTGGTGGTGGAAGAAACCTTGGCTGTGGGAACCCATTTTGGAAACTGGGTGGTTGACGGTTGTTGAAGAATAAAAAGAGGAGACGTTGGGGGAAAAAAAAAAAAAAAAAAAAAAACCTTCAGCCGCTGCAAATCACCGTACGACAGAGGAAGCAGAGAGCGAAGGAGATTCCTGAAACACAAAAAGGGAATTTGAAGCGTTTTTAAGTCGAGCACTTGAATGGGGCGAACCTTCATAACCTGGGATGAGGCCACTGAAGCGACCGGCATCAAAATGTTGGTGATCATTTCGGGTGGGTGGGTGTTGTATGGCACTGAGATAGTTCCTTATACATACTGCATCTCATCCAACAAGTGGAACACATGTCCGTTTAACTAGAAATCGATAAGAGAGTTCTAGAGACCCAGGCCAAAATATGAGCTTCACCATCATAAGACTAAGATTATGACTTGATATGTTTTTAGGGATACACCAAATCCACTTTTTCCACTGACAAAACCATTCCCAAGTAATGTCAGTTCAATATAATTTGATTCTGACATCTAAATGATGTAATTGAAAAAAAGTGTATCAAGTCGCTTTTCTTTAATATTATCTGACATGATGGATATGGATAGTGTAATATTTTTTATTGCGGATATTTTCCAATAAGTTGCCCTATTTCGGAATGGTAGTACACCCATATCTGATAACAGTCCCGGATGTTGGGATGTTACAATAAAATGTAATTGCGTCAGTTTTAATTTATTCGGTTTGAGAGAGACAGCCGGACGGAATGACGTGAGAGACAGAAAATAAATTAAATCTCTACGAAAGAATTTGCACGGCTATAGGCTCTGGTGGGGTCTAAAGCTCAATGCACGGGGGTAATTGCTTCACCGCTGCATTCCTCCTTCTCCACCTGCCCTCCGTGGACCTTCCACATATTGACACCTTCCAGCTACAGTACAGGGGCTCGGACCCCGGGGGGGCGGCCGCGCTTCTCACCTCTCGCTCATCCACCGCAGCGCTTGCATACAGATCACTTATTTCATCTCTCCCCGGCGATGCCGCGGAGAATGTCATATTCAATATGTACCTGCCACTGTAGACATTTGGATGGCGGTAGCCAGGAGGGCAGAACACATTCTACAAATGAAATTAAATTCAATATGCTCATTTAAAATGCCTTTTCTGTAATGTGAAAGGCTGTAAGAAAATAAATAAAAAATAATCAGAACTAAACACGCAGTATGAGGACACACGGTGGAAATTTTTGATGTTACATTTTTTTTTTGTGTGCAAACGCCCACCTACGTGTGGACGTGAGCGCTCGCTCCCCAGCTCTGCCTCGCACACACACACACACACACACACACACGTCATGCATCATCCGCACCTCGTGCACCGTCCTGCAGGGCATCGCTCTCGCTCTCATCCCTAGTGTGGTTAACAAGCCACGGAGATCAACCGCATTAAACATGAAGAGAGCCTGAAAATCTGTGCAGAGAAAACACCTGCACATCTACTGCAATGCAACTGTAACCCAGGAAGGAAAAAATAATATTTTTTATGAATAAATAAATGTCGTTGGATTTATTTATTTTCAGATTGCAGAGATCTTCATGGAAAGCAATTTCATGTGTAGCCATTTTCACTAAGGACTTTAAAAAAACCTTCCATTGAAGATCATCGTCAAGAATCACCAGCTATCTTAACTGGTGCCGATAAAGCCCTTCATCTATTGGAGAAACGATCTCCACCGTAACGGAATCATCCCTCTTTTTATAGCATTTATTTCCCCTCTGGGTTGAAGCTTCCCTTCCCATTGATCAAATATCAATCCCTTTGTCACGGCAAGTTGCCTATTTTCCTTCAATCCCCCAATCCCCCGGAGTCCTTTCAGCTCATCCTATCAACTTGGTGTGGTCCTCCTCCCCTTCCCAGAGAAGGGAGACGGGCAGGGGGAAGGGAGGAAAGGAGGAAGAAGAAGAAGAAGAAGAAGAAGAAGAAGAAGAAGAAAAAAAAAACGAAAAGGTGCTCTGAGCTCCAGCACGGTATCCCTTACTGGTGCTCGGCCGCCAATCACTCTTCACCTCGGTGAAATGGTTGCCATGGATCACACGACGCTTGCCGACGACTCCTTCCTCCACTCAGTTGCCATTGGTGATAATAGCACAAATCCAGTGTTGCCGGCTGCTCAGTGCCATAGAAGGAATGACAATGACTCCTCAAACCTCTTCAGACGGTGGCAGAAACTGTCTCGATGCCGTTTGAATGTCTAGTGAAAAAAAAAAGACACTTTGAAAAGAAAGTGTCTTTCATATTCCGAGTATTTTTGAAATATCTCACTTCCCGTTTTTTCCTCTTTGTTGAATTCCCAAGAAGCTGTAAGTCTATAACAAGTCTAAAGCGCTGCCTTTTTCAACCACTCTGCGTGAAACTTTTTCAAATTCTGTCACGCATCATCTGCACCCCTGAAACAAACAAGCAAACAAATAAATAAATCAATAGAATAATGGAAACTAGATCTTGTGTTGCAAGTTCAAAACTGCAAGGCTGCACTAATTGATCTAATTCATCAGTTCCATCCAGAATAGCGGCTCTGCGTTCATCACCACCAGCGCAAGATTCACACTGAAGGTGAGAACCGTTCGCGGTTATGAAAGTTCGACTCCTCTTTCGAGATTCGGGTCTCGCCGTGTCACGCGGTAAAAAGAGTCGTTCGATTCCCCTTACCCCTCGGCGGTTCGATTCAGCCGGTGGTGTGATGCACAATGAACGAGTCAGAGGAGTCTGTTTGGCAAGCCAGCGACAGGAAAAAAGGTGGAGGCATGTGGCGTAAATCAAAGGGGAGGGGGGTGGGGCGAAGATTCACCCTCTCGCCCCAACATTTTTGCCGAAAATGTGTTTGTTATGAACAAATCGTTTGTGAGTTCAGCATAACTCTCAGTAGGTCGTAATAATAAACAATTATGCATTTATGTGATGTTTTTAACAGGATAGGCTTCTTTCTTCTTACAGAGACTGGTTTGCTGTGGGATTATCTAACTAGTAAAGACTACAGATTGTACTGTGTTTTTCTAATACTGTACCTTGACCTTTTCATATTGGCCTTGTGTTCGGCTCCTCTTATTATCATCGTTATATTTAGCATCTTTGGCCGCTGTAAATGTATAAGTTATATTCACATTCCCGGAGACACGTTCAAACGTGTCACAATTTTGGTCGACTTTGGACAAATCCAACCAGTCTAGACAATATATCGATTATTTTTTTTTTGTTTGTTTATATGAATCATCCTATCAATCGTTGACGTCTACCCATTGTGAATTTCGTTTATTGGTGTGGCTGCAGTATGACGTTACAAGGAATATATTTTTAGAATATTTTATATGTTCTAGTGGTTTGCAAAGCGTGGCTCCAGATGACGGTGGCCAGAACGTGCACGGAGCCAGACAAGTGGCGTGGAATCAAACAGGAAATGTCAATCGAAAAAAACATTAAAAGGCTGATGTTAGGATCAAATGATTACAATTTGCATATTTGAGGTGATACATGGTCACATTGTCCACGAGTCAAAGCCACGAGAGGTAGAATCAGTAATATTTGTGTAGTGAATGACAAACAGCTGCGTGAGTTAAAAAAAAAAATTTGATTTTCCAAGAGAGAAAGTTCCCCTGGAGGACGTCAGAACAAAAAGTCACTTGATCAAGGAAAACTTTCCCAAAGCAAGAAAACCGGTTTGAATGGTTGGAAAAGGTGACGTTGGCTTTCTCCTGTTTGGTTCCACACCGTGTTTTCTGGCACAAATTGTGGTTGAAAATTGTGACTTAAAATAGTGACGTAAAATATTTTCTCTGTTTTCTGCAGTGGTCTGACAATGTGGGTCTTTTTATTTATTATTATTATTATTATTATTTATTTATTTTTTAACATTTATTTCACCTTCGTCTTGCACAGCCACACACGCACGCACACACACACTTCCGTGTCAAACTAAGCGAGGTGTGGAGAACTTCCTGTCAAAAAATGCTGGATAGCGAGACCTTGCGGAGCCAGAGGAGCCTTTCGATTGGCTCTGAGTTTGAGAGCGCACGCACCGGAAATGGCACCTCTGGTGAAAAAACAAAAATGGATGAAAAATCAGAGGTAAGACTTGCTTCTGTTTCCTAATTCTCAAAATCGAAATTCCTTTGAAGGGGTTTTTGTCGTTGTCATCCTGTCAGTTCGCTAGACTATAAGCATTATGGAGAAAATTGGTTGTCGCTGACAACAACACATAGGTGAGCGCCAGGCCCCGCCCCTTGGCACAATCGTACTGGTTTGAAGCGTCTCCGCCCTTTTCTAACCAACTATTCTGCTTGAATTTCAGCAGACCTCGGTTAGTTTGACACGGAGGTGTGACTACGTGAGATCCACTTAACCTGACACGGTGATTTAGAATCCATTATTCACAGGGCACGATCCTGTGGCCTCTGGTGGTCAAAACAAGTTGTCGGCCAATTAACTATTTCCGGTTTCCCAGGTGTTCTTCTCAATACGACTATTACCAAAGTTTCCGCAGCTCAAGAAAAAGCACGTGCCACACTGCTTTGGGCCTTGGATGGCCTGGATTGGATTGGATTGTCTTTCCAAAAATGACGGACGAGAGGAGTCATTTTGCATTAACTACGGGGGGGAAAAGCTGTCACCCCGGCAACACGTTTCCAATTTGAGAGGGAGGAGGAAAAGCATTAGGAGGTTAATGTGTAGCTCTTGGCATTTATATCTTTGAATGTATTTATTCATGTCATAGTGAAAACTGTTACCCGAACAAATAAGCTCTGTATTTTCTGCAGCGAGCGACTGACCAGAGACTCTGAAGAGATGAAGAAGATACAGTAGCGGAGCAGGTTAAAGCCGGGCCCAGGGGCACAATGCACAACGCCCGGGCCCTTCAACCACTGTATACAATATATATATATATATATATATATATATATATATATATAAATACAGTCCTGTGCGTGGTGGAAAAGCGAGGTTCAGAAAAGCACCTGACGGTGCATTACGGTGCTAAATAACCCATTGGACCTATCTTGACGTTGCATCGCTTAACAACAAAAACATGAACCTGCGTCGTGACCCGCGCGCTTCACTGCAGGGTTGACAAGCTTTGCTTCATTTTTTTTCCACACAAATTCAAAAGCATTTGAGCTATCATCGCAAAAAAACACACAGATGGCCCCCACACAGGTCGCACGTACAGTAGGCTCTATAAGGTAGCTAAATGCTATTCAGACCATTTTGGTTTGGTCTATTTACTGTATCGGTTTCATTTAATGTTGTTTGATCAGTTAAAACAGACGAACCAAGGGAGGGTGCGGGCGTGTGAAATCGGCGCTCAAACCAGTTCCGTTTGGTACATTTAGTCAAGGGCCCGCGCGGTCTGAATGAAACAAAAATTAAAAGGTCGCGTCTTGGGCAGGGAGTCCCGGCCCTCAGTGCACTCCCCTCCCCCGGCCCCCTTTCCCGCTCCCGGAGATAAGAGAACAAAATAATCCCTGCGGCTCTCTACGAGGCGCAGATGTACCGCAGGGATATTTCTACCAGCGAGGCGGCAGGAACGCTCATGCAGGATGCCATTGCCGTTAATAAAATTGGCGCTCTGCACGGCCACTCCCATGAGTCGATCAAAAAACGCTCCTCCTCCGAGGATTAAATCCTCCGAAACAAACAGTGAGGCGGCTTAACGGTTGTTTATTTTGACGGTGCACCATGTGCACCGCCTTTGCACCACGTGCGGGCTCGTCGACACGCCGAGCTATTCCTGTGCAGACGGCGAGGGTTGAGGGTCCTTACAGCCCGGCTCAGCCCAGCCGACGCCCCCCTGCGGCTGGGGGCAGGGGGGTTTCGATCTGTTAACAGGTGGTTCAGTCGCGCAAATCCACTGAAGCACACCTCTGCCGCACTCTTTCCATCGGGCAGATTTTGCCGGAGTCCGGTTCCCCGGATTGGAAACGAGAGCCGGCTGCGCTGAAACCGGAGCACGTGGCCGAGCGCCTCAGCCTTTCACACCCACCACCCACCGCCCACCACCGTGGGAGCTGGACACCTTATCCGGACCGCGCTCGTCTCTCGGGTTTTAGCGGCTCGTTCCTCACTGACGCTCGCCTCAGCGCATGAGACATGTTTGGAAACGTTGGGATTCTCAGATCTGCAACAGGCCGATCGACTCCACCGGGCCTCAAACGATGGCCCTCGGCGCCCGATGAATGTGATTAATTTACTGTAACCGGTCCCCGGGTGTGAGGCTGCAATCTATAGCCTTATTAGGAGTAATGACTGGATGGTTTTCAGATGGGGAGGGTAGAGATGCTACAACCAGTGCTGGAAATCAAAAATGAGATACTTTCATGGCGTTGACTGGGAGCCATCGATACTATCGACTCGGGCGTCAAAAAAATCTTGCGTCAATCAAAGCAAAATTTCAGCGGCGAACACAGCAAGCGCTGCGTTTTTTTTTTATAGCAACACATTTACCAAGAGCGCCTCTGTATTCGGATTGTCTTGACATTTCATTTAAGCCGAGGTGCAGCTTCCGAGGAGGTAAAACGCTCGTTCCCACCCTGCTCACACAGAGCCAGTTCAGCTGCATAGAACAGTCAACAGCCGAAAGCCCAAAACAAAGCTGCCGGCCTTTACTTCACAGTGCACGACGGCGTCAATAAATGTAGAACGCCGAAGGGAATCACAGCATGCGCTTGTATCACAACGCATCATCCGCGAGATATGCTTATAACCTCAATCCTGCATGGCGAAATGCAAAAATTTGATTTATATGCCGTATCTATATCTATTTATATTTCTTCAGCAGTTTTCTGATTCTCAGGATGGAATTCACAGGTGGGGTGGAGGGGTGGGCGGAACGTTGGCTGGAATGCATCCCAGAACAATAAATCATAGATATGCGGCGTGACCTGCATGCATCTCCGGAATCAGTGACAGCAAGGTGCCAATCATCATCCATCATCTACATTTCACACATGTAAATCATAGGGTCGGCCTGTTTTATAAACAACACAGGCTTTATAACACGCATGTGCTGGTTTCTAGATCATACTGTACAGCCTGGGAAAAGGAAACGTTCCAGAAACTTTACAGCAAACCAGAGGACGTGATGATGAAAGATGTACAAACCAGATCCCACTCACCAGCAAAGTCTGAGGACAGTGAAAGACTGCAACTTCACTAATGTAGTGTAAAGGTTATTTAGTGTAATGTAATGTAGTGTAATGTAATGGTAATTTAATGTTGTGTAATGTAATGGTAATGTAGTGTAATGGAATGGAATGGAATGTCAAGGTAATGTAATTTAATGTTAAGGCAATACAAAGGTTATGTAAAGGTAATGTAAAGGCAATGTTATGTTATAGTTATGTAATGTAAAGGAAATGTAAAGGTAATGTACTGTGATGTAGTGTAATGGCCATGCAATGTAAACGTAGTGTAATGTAATGGTAATTTAATGTAGTGTAATGTCATGGTAATTAAATGTAAAGGTTATGTAATGTAAAGGTAATGTAAAGGTAGTATAACGGAATGCGATGTAGTGTAATGTCAATGTAATGTAAGGTAAAGGCAATGTGATGTAATATAGTGTAATGTAAAGGTTATGTTATGTAAATGGAATGTAATATAGGGTAATTAATATAATGTAAAGGTAATTTGGTGTAATGTAAAGGTAATGTAATGTAGTGTAATGTAAAGTGAATGTCATGTAGTATAATGTAAAGTGAATGTGAATTCATGTTGTGTAATGCAATGCACTGTAAAGGTAATGAAATTGAATGTACTGTAATGTAAAGGTAATGGAATGGGTGTACTGTAATGTAAAGGTAGTGTAATGTTAATGTAAAGGTAATGGAAGGAATGTACTGTAATTTAAAGGCAATGTAATGTTAATGTAAAGGTATTACAATGTAGTGTAATTAATGTTATGTGGTGTAGTGTAATGTAAAGGTAATGTCATGTTAATGTAATGTAATGTAAAGGTAATGTAATGTATCGTAATGCTCTACTGCTAGTGTAGTGATATGTAATGTAAATGCCATGTAAATCTAATGTCATGTAAAGGTAATGTAAAGATAATGTAAAGTTGATGTAAATGAATGTAGTATAATGTGATGTGCTGTAAATGTAATGTAATGTAAAAGGTAACATAATGTGGTGTAGTGCAATGTTAATGTCATGTTATGGTGACGCCATGTGGTGTACTTAATATAATGTGAATGTAATGTCATGTAAATGTAATGTAATGGTCATGTAAAGGTAATGTCATGTAAAGGTAATTTCATGTAATGGCCATGTAAAGGTGATGTAATGTAAAGGTAATGTAATGTGTACTGTGGTGAAATTGATGTCATGTAAAGGTAATGTAATGTGTACTGTGGTGTAATTGATGTCATGTAAAGGTAATGTCATGTAAAGGTAATGTAATGTGTACTGTGGTGTAATTGATGTCATGTAAAGGTAATGTCATGTAAAGGTAATTTCATGTAATGGCCATGTAAAGGTAATGTAATGTAAAGGTAATGGTTATGTAAAGGTAATGTCATGTAATGGTCATGTAAAGGTAATGTAATGTAAAGGTAATGTAATGTGTACTGTGGTGTAATTGATGTCATGTAAAGGTAATGTCATGTAAAGGTAATTTCATGTAATGGTAATGTAAAGGTAATGTAATGTAAAGGTAATTTCGTGGTCATGTAAAGGTAATGTCATGTAAAGGTAATTTAATGTAATGGTCATGTAAAGGTAATGTAATGTAAAGGTAATGTAATGTAAAGGTAATGTAATGTGTACTGTGGTGCGATTGATGTCATGTAAATGTAATTTCATGTAAAGGTAATTTCATGTAATGGTCATGTAAAGGTAATGGTCATGTAAAGGTAATGTAATGTAAAGGTAATGTCATGTGTACTGTGGTGTGATTGATGTCATGTAAAGGTAATGTAATGTAAAGGTAATGTCATGTAAAGGTAATTTCATGTATTGGTCATGTAAAGGTAATGGTCATGTAAAGGTAATGTCATGTAAAGGTAATTTCATGTAATGGTCATGTAAAGGTAATGGTCATGTAAAGGTAATGTCATGTAAAGGTAATTTCATGTAATGGTCATGTAAAGGTAATGTCATGTAAAGGTAATGTCATGTGTACTGTGGTGTGATTGATGTCATGTAAAGGTAATGGTCATGTAAAGGTAATGGTCATGTAAAGGTAATGGTCATGTAAAGGTAATGTAATGTAAAGGTAATGTCATGTAAAGGTAATGGTCATGTAAAGGTAATGGTCATGTAAAGGTAATGTAATGTAAAGGTAATGTCATGTAAAGGTAATGGCCATGTAAAGGTAATGTCATGTAAAGGTAATGTCATGTAAAGGTAATGTAATGTAAAGGTAATGTAATGTAAAGGTAATGTCATGTAAAGGTAATGTCATGTAAAGGTAATGTCATGTGTACTGTGGTGTGATTGATGTCATGTAAAGGTAATGGTCATGTAAAGGTAATGGTCATGTAAAGGTAATGTAATGTAAAGGTAATGTCATGTAAAGGTAATGGTCATGTAAAGGTAATGGTCATGTAAAGGTAATGTAATGTAAAGGTAATGTCATGTAAAGGTAATGTCATGTAAAGGTAATGTCATGTAAAGGTAATGTCATGTAAAGGTAATGTCATGTAAAGGTAATGTCATGTAAAGGTAATGTCATGTGTACTGTGGTGTGATTGATGTCATGTAAAGGTAATGTCATGTAAAGGTAATGGTCATGTAAAGGTAATGGTCATGTAAAGGTAATGTCATGTAAAGGTAATGTCATGTAAAGGTAATGGTCATGTAAAGGTAATGTCATGTAAAGGTAATGTCATGTAATGGTCATGTAAAGGTAATGTCATGTAAAGGTAATGTCATGTAAAGGTAATGGTCATGTAAAGGTAATGTCATGTAAAGGTAATGTCATGTAATGGTCATGTAAAGGTAATGTCATGTAAAGGTAATGTCATGTAAAGGTAATGTCATGTAAAGGTAATGTCATGTAAAGGTAATGTCATGTAAAGGTAATGTCATGTAAAGGTAATGTCATGTAAAGGTAATGGTCATGTAAAGGTAATGGTCATGTAAAGGTAATGTCATGTAAAGGTAATGTCATGTGTACTGTGGTGTGATTGATCATGTACATGGAGGGGTGAAGGTGAAGGTGAAGGTGAAGGTGAAGGTGAAGGTGAAGGTGAAGGGGCGGGCGGACTTTCTCACGCGGCTCGCGCGCGTGTGCGTGCGCGCGGGCAAGTGTTCCGTCATCGCGCAAAAAAAACCCAAAATAAAAACAAATGCGAAACAAAAGGCAACGGAACAGAAAAGCTGTAGACGTCGTGTTCGCTTCTACCCAAGGCCAGCGGACTTTTAAATGCGGTTGTTTTTATTTGAAAAAATTAAAAATAAAACACAAAACACAAAACAGCGCAGACAGAGCGAGTGAAGCCACAAGTGGATCGGCGGATTTTCGAGTAAAATACAAAAATAAAATGGATATTTTCTCGGAAATAAATGTAAAAAAAAATTTTCCTTTCTTTTTTTTTTTTTTGTCAAAAACGGCATTTGCCGTCGCCTCCACCTGTAAAGTCATGTAAAGCGGCTCTGATGGGGAAAATGAAACTTACCGGTCGCTCCCACACGGTCTCCACGTTCAGATGCTCTGCCGTTTCGCGCTTCTCCTTGTTTTTCTCCTTGTTTTTCTTCTTGTTTTTCTTGTTTTTCTTCTTGTTTTTCTTGTTTTTCTTCTTGTTTTTCTTGTTTTTCTTCTTGTTGTTGTTCTTCTTCTTCTTCTTCTTCTTCTTCTTTTGGGGCTGAACCTGCAGTCTCGCGCGCAAGACCAACGGCCACGTTCGAGAATGAAAAAGAAAAGAAAAGAAAAGAAAAACGAACCGGGATCAACGTGAAGAGATTCAATTCAAGGCAACAAGGCGGCTGTACCGAGGCAGCCGTCAGTCCGTCATCCTCTGGTCCGGGCTGGTGGAGCGGCGTGTGCGTACTGAGGCTGCAAGCACCTCCCAGCACCACGCAGCAAGTAGTACACACCAACTCCATGCACCTTAAAGTGGTAATCCATAACATTATTTCCTTCTTCTTCTTTTTTTTTTAAATTTATTTATTTTTTTTTAATCCTATGTATGATTCCTGATTTTGTTTTACCTCATTTTTCTCTCTCTTTAAAAAAAAAATAAAAAGTAAATAAATGCATTCACGCGCTCCTTCGTTTGCAGTTTTTCCTTGTTGGTGGCGGGGTCCCCCACCGTCCACATGGATGATTTCTCACAAAAAAAAGAGACAACAGAGCAACTCGGATGGGAAAAAATGTCTCCGCCCCGTCAAGTGAAAAAAATAATCAAGTGGATCGATCGGAGGAAGGCCAACCTTTGTGAATTGAATTGTACAGTAGTGTCAGACTGAAACGACCTGGAACCAGCGATTATTATTATTATTATTATTATGTAGAATACTAAAAATGGACTATTTCTATTTTTGGGATCATTTTCCGCCGCAGGGCTTTTACATTCGGAAGTTGGTATTATTCTCGCTGTGTCATTTTTTGAGTCTTTAATTATTTTTGGGCTCACGTCGAGGAGCCCGGAAGCGACGCGGTTTGTGTTCGTCGTTTGCGGTCGGCCGTGATGGCTGTGTGATCTCGCTTTCCCTCGGGGGAAGTCAGCTTATACCTCGTCACAATATTTAACGCATGGATGGAAATAGTTGCCAATGTAGATCTCCAGTATCGTCTCCGTGGAAACCTGAACCGCCGCCGCCTACATACAGATACAAAAAACATACGTATATATATATATATACATTTTAAATGGCCGCCGTCCCTCAACTTGGCGTTTCCGGTTCGTTTTAACAACCGTGTTTTGAATGATCTGCTGAAGACAATGAGACTGAAAGTAAACAATTTCACGCTTCAATATCTTCTCCTCAATAGAATATGACCGAAAATTATAACGAAAACCGAAAATGCAACACAGGGCCGGCGAAACGGGCGAGGCGAGCCCGGAACACCGAAAGAGCCCGTCCCGGATGCGTTTAAAGGGCGGCGTTTTACGAAAGGGGCGACGGTTCCACTACCGCCGTGTCGCCGTGCTCGAAAATTAAAGAAAGGCCGCCAGACCAACCACAGCAGCGCGGCGCGACCGGCGCTGGAAGAACCCGCGAAACATCCAATCAAATATACATAACGATAAATAATATAATCTAATATATACGTGCAGATAATGATCCAATTCCGGGCCCGCACCCAGTGTGAGGAGGGGGGTTTCTCTGGGGGGAGGAGAGAGACCACGCCGGGTGATCTCACAGCTCAGACGGATGATAGTCAATAAAAAGAGTGAGATGTTACACGACACAACCGAGAACAAGGACACACACCCACACACACACACACATACACACACACACACACACACACCCACACACACACACACACACACACATACACACACACACACACACACACACACACACACACACACACACACAAACACACGCACGCGCACAGACCCTTAGTAGTATATCCATCACAGTCCATATCATATTAGTTTTTCTGCATATTATCCGCACTGGTGGTCAAGGGGGTTGAACCCCGAGCGTCCTTATCGTCCAAACCGTACACCACAAATGAATCATGCTGAAAATATGTGTGTGATGTGCTTTATTCCTCAACGGTCCTGTGTTTAAAATGCAGCTGGAAGTCTGAATACTATGTTTAAAGCGTACTCGGGGGGAACCCTTTCCATAAGTCCTTTTCCTTGTCTAACCCCTCTCGGCACTCTGTCCCTCTCTTTTTTTCGGACGCAGTCGCCTGCAGTTGGTTTAATTGGGGGAAGAAAGAGGCTCGGGCAGCGACGCCCTTCAGGTGATGCGGCGCGCGACGCCTCCGCGCGTGAATCTGCAATTCGATTTCCGAGGGAGATATCCGGCTCGCCGCGGACCTGTGGCCGCCGCCTCCCAGTCACTCGTAATCACATTCTGGACTCAATCGAGTGCAAAGCGAATGGCAACGGGCGGAGGAGTGTGACCGCTCCTTCTCTGGTCTGGAGACAGAGAGAGAGAGAGAGAGAGAGAGAGAGAGAGAGAGATGGGGGTAGGGAGAGACGGACAAAGCTGGGAAATAACCGAGATCTTTATCCATCCCACGGTGCTTTGAACGTAATGCATGATTTTCCCTGGGTTGGTTGGTACCGGAGACGGATAATGGATCGTGGTGTGTGCGTGCGTCAACGTTAATTATGAATAACTTGAGGAATGTGTGAAGGAGGGGTGTAGACTGTGGCGGTGTGGCACATTGTTGTGGCTTCAAATAGGGCGAGCGAGGTGTAAAGGCCAGTACGATGCCCGATGGGAGTAACCCCCCCACGGCCCCCCAAAAAATAGAACGACAGAACAAATAGATAGGGAGGGGGGCGGGGAGGAAGAGATAGAAAGAGCAAGGAAACAAGAGAGGATAGCTGTGTGTGTGTGTGTGTGTGTGTGTGTGTGTGTGTGTGTGTGTGTGTGTGTGTGTGTGTGTGTGTGTGTGTGTGTGCGGGCATGCGTGCGTGAGAGAGCTGGAGGCTACAGAGAGAGAGAGAGAGAGAGAGAGAGATGGAGGGGGGGCTGGAGCAAGACTGAAATGTCAGATGAGTCAGTAGCAAGCTACGACGCTTGCGTTTAATGTGGCTTCGCAGTCTCCGCCGCCTCGGCAACAAGCACCTGCAGCCGCTTCTCACCGGGCCGCCTGCTCCCGACGGACCGAGAGTGACGTTGATTAACCCCGACCGCCTCTCACGCCCGATAACCGATGGGCGCGACAGCGCGCGAGGGGCGCCGGCGATCCGACCCTAATGTTTTTGGTCGTCGTTCACACTCCGTTTGTTGATTCAGCGGCGGTTTCAGATATGGCGACACGTCGCTCTTCACCCTCTAGCGTCGTGGGAAGGAACACACAGCGGTAGGAGTGCACGGCGGTACCGCAGTGGCTCCTAGATATCAATATTAACAGCCGTCGAAGAGTAGGCCCTGTTTGGTTTCGCCGAAAAAATCAAGCGGGGCAAAATTTCAAGTGATAATCCATAAGATGGTTTTTGTGGGGTGGATGATGTACGAGGGCGCCGTTCTTGTTTTTTTTTTTTGGTGAGTCGTACGTCTTCTTTAACAGATTCTCCGCGGCTAACTTTCACTTCTTGGTGTGCCCGGTCGGTCTGTTCTTGCCGGGGAAGGCGGACCCCGCCACCAACAATGGTGATAACATACAGATATCTTATTTCTAAGTGTCAATGAAATAAATATGGGATAAATATGGGACTTTATTTTTCACTAAATAATCTAATAGGATTACCATGTTGGTGTCCGAATCATTGGTGGTTTCTCTTATTTTCACTCCGGCAGATGATGAAGCATACAGTACCTTGATTTTACTTCACACTAACACCCACACACACACACACACACACACACACACACACACACACTGTGACATGAGGGTCGACAGAAATATTGACAAAGGGCTGAGAGGGACGAGGCTCCCCAAGGCGGCGTAGACCGCTTTAGCTGTTGTAGGAATAACCTGCCGTAATTCTGCTTTTCCCCGTCCATGTCACACGAAAAACTAAAAAAAAAACCTAGAAGTTGTAAAAATTAATTTGAGGCGCCTTTGCAGAGTCGAGAGTTGAGCACTAAATAATGCAGTGCGATCAAAGCCGTGTCCTCTGCTAATAAGATAAGCAATGACACTCAGGGAGATAAGCCATCTAGAGATGCTTAGTCATGTGATCCCACGACACTAGAGACATTTATCCTTTCATCCCTTTTATTTTAGGATGCAGCGACGGACTCATTCTACCGAGGGCGGCGGCGCGGAAAGGGGACCAGCCTGAGCAGTGGATCAAGGGCCTGACTTTTTCCAGGGGGGCAGCGGGGATGGGGATGGGAAGAAGGGGCCCGAATCCTCCATCACCATCACTCCAGCTGTGACGGCGCCAAACAGACACGAGATGTAAAGGTCTGTTGTGGCAACACACGCTCGCAGGGTGGGTTGGCGGCACGCAGCGTGCGCTCTCCCTGGCGCTCTGATCCGCACGCCTCCCAAATCAAACACACATTTTAGAGACCTATGGGTTTAACATCACACACATCCAGCGGAGAGACGGCTACTTTGGTCTGCTAGAGGAGCATGGCTTTTTCAGTGGAAAAAAGTATATATACAGTTTATACATAGATATTACTTATATACAGTATATACATAGATATTACACATATACAGTATATACATAGATATTACATATATGCAGTATATACATAGGTATTACATATTTACAGTATATACATAGATATTACATATATACACTATATACATAAAAGTATTACATATATACACTATATACATATATTACATATATGCAGTATATACATAGATATTACATATATACATTATATACACAGATATAACATATATACAGTATATACACAGATATTACATATATACACTATATACATAGATGTAACATATATACAGTATATACATTAATATTACATATATACAGTATATACAGATATTACATATATACACTATATACATAAAAGTATTACATATATACACTATAGACATATATTACATATATGCAGTATATACATAGGTATTACATATATACAGTATATACACAGATATAACATATATACAGTATATACATAGATATAACATATATACAGTATATACATGAATATTACATATATACAGTATATACATAGATATTCCTTTAAAGGTGTTGTGGGTATTCTACTAAAATATGACGTATTGACTGTTTCAGTTTGGTTTCCTCCATTTGAGTGACTCAGTGAAGATAAGCTCGAGCACGGTTTGATGGGGAGGTGTGTATGCCTGTGTGTGTGTGTGTGTGTGTGTGTGTATGCCTGTGTGTGTGTGTGTGTGTGTGTGTGTGTGTGTGTGTGTGTGTGTGTGTGTATGCCTGTGTGTGTGTGTGTGTGTGTGTGTGTGTGTGTGTGTGTGTGTGTGTGTGTGTGTGTGTGTGTGTGTGTGTGTGTGTGTGTGTGTGTGTGTGTGTGTGTGCGTGCGTGGGTGGGTGGGTGGCTGGGTGGATGCGTGTATGTGTGTGTTGGTGGAGCAGGAGGAGGATGGGGGCGTGGCAGCACTACAGCAGACTCCAATTCTTTGCACTGCTCGAGTTAGTCACGACTCCTCTGCCCGGCAGATGAGCACCAGCAACAGGGTGAGGGAGCCTGCGTGCGTGCGCGCGTGCGTGTTGGCTCTCTGAACGCAGCGCCAATCCCACCCCGCTCTGTTTTCTCCAGCCGATCCTTTCAGTCGTCAGAATGCCTGAGACCCGGTTGCCAAGGGAACCTCTCATGTTGATAATGGCAGACGGCCTCACCTCCGTGTTAATCACTGCCTGGCAATAATGGCCGAAGAGCGGTGAGGGAGGGAGGGATGGATGGATGGTGGGAGGGCGGGAGGCCGGGAGGCCAACAGTTGGGAGTTTGTCTGTTTGAAAAACATGGAAAGAGATACAGGATATACAGTATGCGAGGAATCTATCGCTTGTGGACTCGACCAAGTGGAAAGAATTTTTTTTTTTCCATTTCTCTGACTGGTGGCGAGGTTAGAAATCAACAAACTAAAGGAAAAAGAAAACACTCTCAAACTAATAGTTCCCACAATATCAAGTTTGATCTTGGATTTGCTGTGTTCTTGTTGAAATAGTCCACTTTTGTAGTATTAATGGCAATATGCCAGGCAGAAATGATGAAAATATTGATTTAAATAATTGCGTTTCCTCTGATTAAAGTGACCTATTCATATACAAACTTACACATGTAATTGTGTTTAAGCAGAGCGATAGTTTCATGTTAAATAATTGAGAAAGCATCTCTTTGCTTCCCCAGACAAGCGCTCTCAGGGAGGTTGCATTTCCTCCTGTTTTAAATGTTTCCCATCATGTTTTTGCTGTTTTCTTACCTCAGTTGACTGCATAATATTTTGTTGAAGATGTTTTTCATAAGCTTTTGGTAATCCGGATGCATAAATGCCATACATGCCAACAGAGACAACGGGGCAGAGGGAGAATACAAAACAAACTAATGTCTGAAACGACACCAATTTCAGTCATTTTTTTCTCGATCTATGACACCTCATTTAGAATTCGATAGTTTATTTGTACAAAGAACGATGCAGCGAAAGAAAAACATAAACAAAGTGCATATTTATTGTAACGTGTGTATATGTTTGCATGTTCATACAGTACCCAACACTATACAATGAATAATCTTAAATGAGGAAATACATATTCGGTGGAGGGGGTGTAATTCCACAGATGTACAGTGAGATGCACAAGCAATTTACAAACGTAAATCGATTTTTTTTTCAGCATCACTTCACCATCGCCTTGAGAGAAGGCGAGGGAGAGGAACGTGGTGTCGGAAGGGACGTGTGCGAGGTGTGTGTGTGTGTGTCACACGGCGAGCGCTGACACCGACACCTGCTCCATCTGCTGCTGCCGACACTTTGCAGCGGCCCAGAGCAACGGAGACAGGGCCGCGCCGCGACATGTCGGCCAGTGAGGGGCTGGAAGGATGCCGCCCTGATGCCGAGGGAAACGCGGGAATGGTAGAGTGCGAGTCCTTAGTCACGGATCCACCCATCGTGTAAAGAGTGAATAGATGATCACACAAGGTCTTTTGAACAGGCTAAAATGTTATATTCCAACTGGCCTGATGAATATGCCGGATACACTCTATTCTGACGTCCCAGATCAGTTCCTTGTTTTGTTTTGTTTTTCTCATCTCCACAGTCTGTATTTATTTTCACCTCTGCAGTAAGACAGGCATATTGGAATTTCCTAAACACACATTAAACCTTACATGTTGCATGTAGGTTCAGAGTGATTAGCTATTTGATATTGATCACATCACCAGTTGATATGGAGAGCTGACCCCAACAATGGGACCTATGACTCCCTTCGATATGCAAAAGAATGCTACAACTTCCTTTTTTTCGAAAGTGTAGTTTGCAAGTCAAGTGGAAATGGAGGTTAAAGGGTTAACGCGGGCCATATGCGCACTTGAGAAACGCTTTTGAATCACAAGCCACTGAAGACTGCTGATAAACACATCATCTTGAAGAAACACCGCTCTCCCACCTTTCATGTTTAACAAATGACACTAATGTTCAGATGAGAGCCCCGACAAATCAGTGCGGCGGCTCCTCCGGTGCCATTATCGCCTTACCGTCAAAGGGTGAGGTCTGCACTACGCGGGCTGATGCAACAGAACCACATCGCTCTGATGAAGCCGAATTCCCGTCGCCCGGACGACAGGACTCGTTCGTCAGTCCCCGAAACAATGTCAAGGACGTCAGCGACCGGCCCGAAAGGTACAGATTTCACGAGTGTTCCCTCAAGTTGAACTTAGAATGGATACAGTTGAGGTTTGGCGTTATATTAATGTCATTCAAGATTAGAGCCTTCTAGTCCAGATAGAGCCCAAGTTCAGACTGACACCCGCATTTTAAAGACCTATCAAGATTACTAATATTAAACAGTAGTATAGTGTATTTTAGTCCAGGAAATTTGATTTATGCAAATAAATATATAGTCTAGTAGCAATAAGTAGTAATATTAAGTTCATAGAATTGTATTTCTTATTTGAAACTTGCTGAATCATTTATGTTTTGCTCGAGTTTGAATTTTGGGCCAACATTTTCAGTTGAACTGTCGATTCACGACCAAAAAAAAAAAAAACATCTCTAGGAAAGGTTCAAGTACTAGAATCCTCTCCTTGAAAGGTTTGCTTAAAATAAAAATCGCAAATCGCAATAAGATGAACATTACTAATAATAAACATGATGGGTTTTTTTTTGTTTTTTTTTACAGAATAAAATAGTTTATTACAGGAGAATAAATACACCCTCATTTTCATGTGGGGTCCTGTGTAGTGGACTGTACCAAGACAATTGCCCGTTTTAATGAAATACATATACTGAATATCTATAATACATTAGACTGCTTAAAAACACAGAAAAACCTGGACGTCTGACTTGACACGAGAGCGTCATTTTACAAAGAGGACATGAGCGTTGGACAGCACACAGCACTAGTCTCCCCTGGTCCGTCCTAAGCCTTGTTGACGTAGCCCTCCTTGATCAGGAAATCGTAGATCTTGCGCGTCTTGTTGACGTCGATCTTGATGAGCGCCCGGGCCTGCGCCAGCCTCAGGCCGCCCTGCCGCCGGCACTCGTTGAGCAGGGCCTGCTTGTACTCCAGGTAGGCCCCCGGAACCAGGCGCACCACCTGGCACAGCTGGGACACAACACGGCACGGGAGGGTTACTCATGCAGCTCCGGCGATCGGAGCGCTGGAGACGGGGCTCCGCGTGTTGTGATCCCGCCCCAACCCGGAGGGCGTGCGGAGAGCCATACCTCTTTCTCCCTCTCGTTGAGCTTCTCGGTCCCTGGGAGTCCGGTCAGGTTAAGTGGCGGGGCGCTTCTCCTCCCCGACGCTGCCGAGCAGGAAGCACAATGACATTCAACGCGCCGTACCTCGGTTATCATCGCGGCAGGCTGACAACGTCCAAATAATCCCTCGCTTTCAGGGGACAATGGTTGGGGGGGGGGGGGACGTGCAAATTGTGCCAGAAAATAACTCTGCCCGACCGCGTGTCTCATTTGTCTGGTCGAGGTTTTGGGAAAAGGCAGCGAGCCGGAGAGAAGAGAAGCAAAAAGATAAATATGCACGCAGACCCAATTTTTCCGAGTATATTTATGGAGGCGCGGCTCTGACAGTGTATTAATGTGACTGCGCCTGGGGCCATGCCAAGAAAACATGGGGGGGTGCGGGGGCTAGTGAGGGGGGGGGGGGGGGGGGGTGAAGACTGAGGTTCCTTACCTGACACTGTGATCGTCGTGACAACAGGCGTGATGCCAGCATCTCTGTTTTCACGGGAAAAGGGTTAGTCACTCCAGGCATATGGCCGTGTATGGACACACTATCCTCAACGAGGAGAATAGTGAGAAGATTAGACTCAATAGAATAAATCATTTGAATATCTGCCAAAGCAAGAGAACAAAAAATATATACATATATGTACGGTGGGCTACAGATTTTCAGGAGCAGTGAGACATTCAAAAGAACAAAAACACAACTCAAGTGAATATCTCTTCGCACTAGTGTGAGTGTGTGAGAGCCCTAAATAAAAGACAGTAAAACCAGCGTTTCCTCACATGGAGGCCTGTTTGCTGAGCCACTGCTGGCAGGCGCGGCCGTCCTGGATGTACTGCAGCACGTCGCACAGCATCGTCCGCTTCCTGCGCTCGTCCTCCCGCACGCGCTTCACCCGCTCGTACACCTTGGCACCTGGTTTCGGAGAGATCCACAAAACAATGGATCCAGAAGAGGCGTGCGCTTAACAAAAGGCATTTGGAAAAATATGTTTTGTACCATGTTGATGTGAACAATAAAAATGCATCGGAAATATAAAGCCTTTACCAGCTTTGAAAAAGTAAGTAAATAAGTTGCTTTATTGACCCTACAGTGTAATTGGAGGAAGCTTAGCAGGATTTAATTTTGGAGCGGATTGCTGGCTAATTGGATGCAGGGAATTAACTTGAGATTAACATTTTGAGATTAGCATTTTATTTGATAATAAATAGAAAGACGATTAAAACATTAAAAAGTTTAGTAGTTATCCACAGATCTTATTTTCTGCACCAAACCAAAACTCTGAAAAATGAAAAACTGAAAAATAAACGGTTAAAATGTTTGGTGATGGATTCTACATTTGATTAACACAAGAATGGAAGAGGAGCTCCGGCTAAACAGAATGGTTTATGAATCACCACGTTATGCAAAAGCTTTAATCTTTATTTGATGTCACCTCCAGTGCTTTTTGCATTTGAGACATTTAATGCTTTTCTATCCTTATCACCAGTTAGCTTGTAGTGTTGGTGAGAATCAGCTTTGTTTATCACTGGTGGCCATGGTTGCAATCACACAATGGGTCATTACTCACTGTACCCCCACCTTCTGTTTGGTGAAAATTTTAGAGGGAAAGCAGAAGGTGATTGGCTGGAGGTGACCTTAAATTCATCAACATGTTTTCATGCACTACTCGCAGTACAAATTGTCCAAGGTAGAGCCGGTTCTTAGAGTTCTTTTATTTGTTTTCCTTTCAGCTATGAAAACCTGATTATTTTCAAGGCCAGTCGGCTACTCAGCCATTTTATTCATATTAATATGCCACATACACCGTCACCAAGATCCAAATGCCCGAATTTAAATTTCATCTTGGAGCAAGCAGGTGCTTTTATAAAAGATCACAACGGTACCCTTGGCTGTCGGCCACCCACAGTGCTCTCGCTGCCAACAGCCGATTTTAATAATTACGCTGCAGCTCCAAAAAGAATAATAGTGAACCAAGTATAGAGCTCAAGCAAGAAATTGGAACATTAATTCCCTGCTTAGCAACCTGACCCAACCACCTTTGAACTGGATCCCTTTTGAAAATAGGCAAATAGTTTGTTTGTTGGTAAGGAAGGGACCTTGAGGTGTGAAGCGCCTGGACTCACTGCAGAAAGACTTGATCCCGGCTTTCCTGTATTCCTGCAGTCGGCGGATTTCCCTCCTCAGCTCAAACTCCACTGGAAGAGAAGACTGCGGGTTTAGGCGGAGATGGCTGTGTACGCTGGACATCGGAACTCGCCCACCCCCGCCTTTCAGATCAATGCCCCCCGACATCAGAGGTAAACACCTTCCAAGCAACAGCACAATCTTGGGACTGACACGATAAAAATACTGTTTGTGCTGCTCTGCCCATTCCACCCCCAGCTGCAGAACAACATGACTAAACGTATGAATACATGTTTTGACGTATGGCACATGCCTATATGAGCCAATTGGAAATCTGCTGTGACTACATCAAGTATTAAACAGAGGAGCGTGTGAAAGCAATGAAAAGATCAGAGATTTTCCCTTAAAATTAAAGTGAGTGCCCAACTTGAGGGATTTTACCCTTTCCTCTACTGGTACAAACACAATGCAGCTCAATACTGACGTGCGTGGCTCTCGATGAACTTGTCGTGCTCAATGGGTCCGGCCACTCTGGCAAATCGTCTCATGACATCATACAATTCCTGCACCTCCTTTGGGTAGCATCGCTCCAGCACTGAGAGAGAGAGAGACAGAGAAAGAGGAGATTGAACAGCGCAAAAAAAGAAAGAACAGTGCTACTGATAGTGTATCTGGTTCAATCATCCAAGTATATATAAGATAAGATACACCCAAAAAGACAGAACAGGTGGAAAAGGTATGCTCACAAAAGCAACCCGACCGCTTTGCAAAGCCACCCTGGAACGTCAAACAGCTTAAAAAAAAAAACGAACACATACAAAGGAGGTTTTTTTCCATACACATCTCAAAATGTCTCCAGTGTTGCCGAGAAATGGACAACTTTCAAAGCCAAAACGGAAAGCTGTCGCGGGGGTGTGAGACAAGCGATTCTCTATTTCATTTTGCTCATCAGCTTCCTGTCCATGCACCAATTAGCAGCTTCCATTTCTGTGTGTGGGCCCCTTGGGGGAATAATTCAGGGTCTGCACGCCCTGCGCAATGTGCTGGACATACTGGTTGTGAGGTCAGGGTCAAGGTAAAGCCTGCATTACTATGGCAACACGCAGATCAAACACACACTGTATTCATGTAATGTAAATACTCCGCAAATGCCTGATAAAATAATAATATACATTTTTTAGGAGTCCAGTTTTATGTGTATTAATACAGCAGACCAGTTTAATTTCGAGTGGGGCCAAGACTCATCTCGCTTCAAGTGGACTGCGGCTCTACAACCTTAAGACGTTGTTTGGTCAGACTGCCTTCAGCAACAGTGGAGATATGACACCGTGAGCACTCCGGGCTTGGATACTACTTTATGCAGGCACACGAGGACTGACACGCACACACGCGCGCGCCCACACGCACGCACGCACATACATACATACACAGTCTTTGACAGTCTCCATGACAACCAGCCTGCAGCTCCATAGCTAGTCTGGGTTCCCTTTTGTCTTGAAAGACTACAGAGATAAGGGAAAGCAGAGAGAGAGAGGAGGGCTGACTGGAGGCTGGAGGTAGATAAATAAAACATGAGGGGGGCACTCACGCTTCGACTACTAAACCACAACCAATTCCACGGGGCAACACCTGGAGATTACAATGGGCAGGGCAGCCGGTGGAAAAACAAGAAAACAAACAAAAAGACAACTGGAAAGAAAAAATAATGAAGATTCATGAAACCGCCACGTGACCTCCAATGCACAGACCAAAGGCGTGGATTAAATGAGCGGCGGTGGATTAAATGAGTGAGTTTGGTGGGATCTAACCAAAATAAAACCATATAAACCCTCCGGCCGTTAGTCCTGCAGTGAACCTATTCAGAGAGGCAATTAAGCTGTGGCACAATCTGGCAGGCAGCCCGCTGAACTATTCTAGGTCCCGGCCGTAAACATCAGCTCTGCACGTCTCCCGCCCCACCCCTCTGCACAGCCACCCAAGGGGCCACCAAGGTCAGCGCTGGTTATTGCAGCAGAGTTGTTTTTGGGCATCCATAGAAACGCAAACACAGCCAATCTGGCTGCTAGATATGAAATACTCCTCCTGATGGATGTGAATGCAGTGCTGGCCTGGCCCGGGTGCATTTTAAAAAGCAGACTCACTCTGGAATTTACGCAGGTTGATCAGTCCGTGATCTCTGATAATCCTAGAAGAAGCAGAGAATAAGGTAACACGCTCACAAAAGCACGCTCACAGCAATCTCACTGTGACACAAAAATAACTTCCATTTAAATCGGTTGTTTGTTCAGTGGCTACCGATAAAGATGTTAAATTGTTAAAAAGGATGTTGGATTTATTAAGATGGTAGGTGCTCCAAAAATACTGGTCCTGGAAAGCACGCATGCCATTCCACAGTCCTCAGAGAGCTACAAGTTGTTAGGTCTGATTTACTGTTGGATGGATTACCACCGTAAACTGGCTGCATGTGCCAGAGACGGGCAGCTTAGGTGGAAGACATCTGTAGAAAGTTTGAACGGTGGAAGTGGCCAATTCACAGGATGCCATTTGGTGATTAGAATATGATGAAGTTAGCTATGCTGTATATGTCACAAAAATAATCTTCTGTCTAACTAGGAATTCATGCAATTAGAAGCTTGGGGGGAAATATGTTGTGTATGGTACGAGGCTTAAGTGGGGAAAAAAAAACAGCGTCATGGGGTGCCTGTCTCCTGAAACCAAAATAATTTACTTTTACTTTCATCACATCAATGCAAACTGAGTGTATACCATACACATCCTCCAGAAGTGGAAAAGTGATCACAAATCAAATCAAAAATTAGGCTAAAACGATTATGCCACAATTATGGCTTTGGAAGGCATTGAACTTATACAGAAATGCTTTCGTTCCCATTTCCAAAGCGATTTGTTGCCCAGTGAATTTCAAGGGTTTATAAGATTAGTAAAGTATGGGATGTCTGGAACTGACATGCATTCAACCAAATGGATAAGAACAGGGAAGCTACCGTGAACAAAACGGAACATGACGACGGCCTCAAACCCTGCGAAAAATCTGATTTGCAGAGATCAGCTCGTTCATTTATGAGGCAGTAAAAATACTGCCAGTTACAAAACTGACTTCTACTTGGTTAATAGGGACACAGCGGGCAGAGTGAGTCTACTCGGTTTCAGTCGCTTATTATTCACCAAAAGGATGACATACTAGCTCATACCACCATCTCCTGGTAGAACTGGATCATTACATCATCCAATAAAGATGGAAAACTTGATAAAAACAATCCACTTACTTCTTCCTGCGCTGTCGCTCCTTTAATCTTGAGTGATATATATCAACAACTGCAACCTTGAGTGCTAAAAGGAAAATATATTTATAGTAACGCAATTTTAGACGGTGGCATAACTCACTTAATACTTTTGAAATTATTATGTTTCAACTCACCGTGTAGGACATCTGAGTCATCATCCACAAAGTCAATATCTTTCAAATCCCATTCCGCATAATTGTCAAACTCCTGAATAAGACAGGAAGTATTAAACATAGTTATTAAACTCAATTATTGGAATTAGATTTGTAAGCAAAGGATACGTATTTAGAGACGGCAATATTAAAGTTGGTCAAAATGTAAATAACTTTAACAGCGCCAACTTTCTTAGGTTTATTTGTCATTTATCTAAAAAAAAATATATATATATAAATATAAATATATTATTTAAATTTTTTTTAAATCAACCGTAAATGAAAAAAAAATGTTTTAACTAAATTAAATAGAATTATTTGTGCTTTTAAATACAATATCATTTAAACCATTTTCCATTTCAAGTCTAAGATCTGTGCCCACCTCCATGAAGTCTGCTCTGGCAGGCATGTATCCGGCCATATCTCGAGACAACACGGAGTCAAATGTGGGCCTCGGGGGGTCGTCTGTGGCTGTGACAGAAGATATATTTGAGCACACAAACGCAAATACGTCCTATGAGTTCTATGAGTTCTGTCGCGAAAAAAAAATTATAGAATATAAATAAAAACATTTGAATATAATGAACATAATAACACATTTGAAATATGCAAAGCATGGCGCGTTAAGTTAATAACCTAGACAATGTTGGAAATCAAAGCTTAGAAGCCAATTTTCAATATCATCTCTACTATCCTGTCTCAAATGACATTAATGCCAAATTGTTCTTGAACATCAATAATAATTTAAAAAAATAGCATCCATACAGCAATTAATAAACTTGAGGCTTTTGGCCGCCAGACGCTTGTTCGGTCAGGTACGA
>NC_137197.1:21619172-21746672 GCF_960531495.2 Zeus faber
TTTAATTCGGATGCTGTTTTTTAGAATGGTAGCGAGAAAAAAGAAAATATGCAGCACAGCCTTGTGGTCATTACAGTTATATAATGATCAGCAAATATGGAAGCATGTTGGATGAATTCATAGTATTCTATTAAAAAGGACCGTATCAGACCAACAAAGGAATGAATGCGAGCCGTGACGTGTGTTCCCCCCCTGCTATGACCACAGCTGCAGCATCCCTATCCCTGGCCAGAAAACCTGCTGACCCCCTGGACCATGTTCCAATGTTCCCTGCTGACTCTAGGCCCAAAGGGAAGGCCCTGAAGACCAGGCACACTCCTGTAGGCCCCGAAACTGCCTGTGCGGATCAAAGAATCGGAGCCTCGGGGCTTCCCTCTCTAGACGTGTGCCAGATTATGCACGAGCCAAATAAATGCACACCCCCACACACACATTTCGGTCTTTTCACCACACCCCCCACCTCAACTCCACGCCCGCGCCCCTTAACTGCGCACTTCCCAGCTGCTGTGATTTCAATATGAGGGCCCCTCGGAAGAAAGGAAGGCATCTGCCACACGCCTTGAAAGCTGGATGGAAAAAAAAACAAAAAACTCACTCACGAAAATGTTCTGAAACCAGATTACCTCCTTTCAAGAGGAAGGAGGTAAAATCGATGTAGGTAGAGGACGCCTATATGCCCTATATGCGCCACAGAGCCCGGTTTGCAGAGAAAAGGGAAAGGGACACCTGGATAATGTCAGTCCAGGCTATGAGCAATTCAATTAGCCATGCGCGTTTAAGGTTTTGTTTTACAAACCGAATAGATCAGCTCCGATCGCCACAAACCCCTCTCATATAACCCTCTCTCAGCCTGAATCGCCCCCCAGGGATTAATAAAGTCTGATCTTATCTTATTTTATATTTCATTAATTTGACATAGATGACATGACAGCAGTAATTGCGTAATCTTCCTTTAAAGTTTCCTTTCCCCTTGGATTCATTAAGCGTCCTCAAGCCTCTGGCTCTCATTAACACACAGCTGTCGCGCTAAACTCAAGTAAAGCCTTTGTCTCCTATTCACCGTTTTTTTCCTACTCTGATTAACAAAAAAGATATCACTCTCACCGTGCATCTGCATGTGTTTAAATCCTGTGTCGCGACAAAATAACCCCCTGATTGTAGACATTTGACAGGAATATGGTAAATGGGCTGCATTTATATAGCGCTTTTGTAGTCATACAACTCAAAGCGCATTACAGTGCATTCCTCACATTCAGCCATCGATGGCGGCGGCGGCCGTGCAAGGCGCGCACCAGCTCGACGAGAGCAGTTAGGGGCTTAAGTGTCTTGCTCAAGGACACTTCAGCACGCTACCAGGAGGAGCCGGGGACCGAATAACGTATGATTTAATGGAAAGAAAAACATAAAAATAATTATACAATTACAACAGTTTGTCACAAATATACATGAACCAACATTTTATTCTAAAGACAGAAAAGCAGGGATGGTTGTTTGGATATTTTGCACCAAAGTTGTCTAAGTCTAACGAAGAGGTAGCTGATGTTGACCTGAATCGCCAGGTGAAAATGAACCAGATACCGCATCCAAGACCATTCACCATAACCATCACCGGGAATTAGACTTTTATCACAGTGTGTCTTTTATACACTTCATCCCATCCTTTTATCGTATCATTAACAAAACAAGAGTGTAACCCTACGTTGTCACCTACGAGAGGGATCACTGGATCGCTCAAGGGCTTGTAAAGCCGGTGGAAAGTGTTTTTCGCGGGCGGTGACAGTTTCTCCGATGCAAAGGAGTAAACATCAGCCTTTCTCCTTTCTGGTCAGCCTCTGGAAGCTCCGGTGCTGTAACCTGATTTAGAGCTCGTAGAGAAACGAACGGGGACATAGGGAGAGGGGAAATGTTTCTATGTGAGACGTCTTCATCAGACCGAACCAAATGCCGTCAAAGAGCCTCAGTGAGAGGGCGACGTTCCGTCACCCGAGCAGCGCGTGGAGCAGCTCCACACGTGCTGCCAGCCGCCTCGGAGGGAGAACGTGTGCTGGCCGGGAAAACATTATATCCAATAAAACGCCTGTCACCGTGTAAATCTACGCAATTGCTGATCCAACTTAATTGAAATGTCTCTTTCACTGACACCTTCTGCATGGGGTTCAGCACGCAACAACGAGACCCGAGCGGAAGAAAAAACAAATACGTCACTTGATAATGTCAATTGAACGTGTGTGTGTGTGCCAGTGTGGAAAAGCGTGAGGGCCTTTTGAGCGTTTTATCGAAAAAGGAAAGGGGGGTAAGCGTTCTTTTTGAGGGTAAGCCACACATTGCCTCACCTCCCGCATATTAATTCATCTCTAAAGTACTTTGAATCCCTGTATAGTACAAAGGAATTATTCACTCCAAATGTTATCACGGGCTTAGCAGGATAGACAATCATCCCACACCAATGTGTTTTTCGTTTATTCCTCAGAGCTGGAGTTTCCTGCCACATATGTTTATTCATGTGATCTGGGGGACTTCCCGTCCCCACGGTCAAGGTAGTTCCGAAGAGTCGGCAATGCAGAAGTTCAGGGAGGTCAACAAGTGGGTGTGGAAAGCAACTGTTTCCCACGCAAAGCACCTCCACACACACAGGCTCTGAGAGAATATGCGCTCGCGCCCCAGCACAAGTCACTGGAATGCCACGAGGTCTGACCCGGGATTTCAGCTTATCGACCGCAGCATTTGAGGCGCTATCGCGTTAATTCAAACACTCTGGAGGGCAGAGGCAGTTTCGCACCAGGAAAAGTGTTGGAAGAGTTTGGTCAGAGAATACCGTCATGAATTCCAGTGAAATTAGCAAATTTGGCCGCGTTCATACTGTTTAGGCCATATACACACACTCACATGCACTAACTTGTGTTGGTTAATGTCAGCTATGAAAAAAAAAAGGCTCCCCATGTGAAACAGCCTGTGTTTCCTATATGTACCTCTCACGGCAGAGCGACCCTACAACAACAGTGTCAGAGCCCATCAGCCGCGAGGGCCCTGACGGCTTCCACGCTCTGGGTCCTGCCGGTGTCGCCCTGAGGAGACACCGCAGACAGCCCAAATGTTGCTTTAGCTTTTTTCCCGTCAGGCCATTCAACCATTCTGGGTCTAAGCATACAGAGGAGGGGGCCACGATGATGCGAATCAGGGGTTATCTGTGTTGGAGCTGAGTAGAATAACATTACGGGATCATCCAGGACAATGTAACAAGTAAAAGACAAACAATGGCACTGGGGCCATACGTGGCTCCCACAACTGCGTCTTTGGCAGAAAGGGATATTCGGGAATTTTGTTTTTCGTCCGTCTTACCCCAATTAACACGAGAAGGTTGATACCAATTTCAATTCTGTGTGTCAAGAACAGAGGTAGCGACCGGGTGCATGCTAAATGTGTTAGCTCAATGCAAGCCTGCAGATGGGATCAACTAGCCTAGCTCCTGTGAAAATGATGGAAATATGCCTTTCAGCATCTCAAAAGTTTAGTTATTTAGGTGATACATCTTGCGTCTTTGTAAAAACATGAAAATAAGTTTGTAGTTGTTTTTTTCTTAGTTGGAATATTTTTTCTGGAACTACCATCCTGGAACAAACATTCCGGGGACTAGTAAAGTGTTGTCTTATTTTGGACGCACAACCATTAATCCATCTGTGAAATTTGTATTGATCCTTCGTCTGAATCTGGGTAAGATGGACGAAAAGCGAATTTCCCCCCCAAAAAAACGATGAAGTTTTGAGTTTCAAGAGTATCCCTTTAAGTTTTTCCAGGCTGTAACAACAACAACATCACAGCAGAATGACCAGATAATCTCATTTGACTTCATGCAGGTGCTTTAAAAACTGCAGCCTTTGGTCCTTTCAAGGAGGCCGGGGACAAGGTGAGAAAGGAGTCATGTCATCGCTGTCCTCTCTTCTCTCGGTAGAATGCAGCCTGTCAACAGAGTCCAAGTGTTGCTGACCGTCACCTGCTCTTCAGAAGTGAATGCAGAGTGTGTTGAAGAGCTGAAGCAAGCAGCGAATGCCTCTCGGGGTCAGGCCCAGAATGCAACGGCGGCGGAACGAGACGGCTGTGGCGGCGGCTGCGGCGGCGGCGGCGGTGGCGGCGGCGGCGGGGGGTGAGAGCCAGATATAGCAGCGAGAGAGAAAAGACACGAGTACAGGCAAGCGAGCAACCGTCTTCTCACGCATCCACCGGTCGGGGGGCCGTGACCTGTCTGCCCCGTCACTTTCTTATACGCAGCGGGAACGCACGACGGAGCGGGGGGGCCACATTCTGGGTGTCTGCTGGGGGGCCTAGTGGAGGTCCAGGGTGGATCCCGGTTCACTGGAGGTTAGGCAGCTGCCTGGGCGGGGAAAGTGGAAGGGCTTCCCCAGTTTGTAGACCCCAGGAGTAGCGAAGTGTGTTAGTGACGGAGGGTTTATGGCCGATGAGAGCGATGTGGAAACCTGGTGAGTTCGGCGAAAACAACCAGCGCCACACAGGCGCCGCGGTGCCACCGATTCACAGACTGCTCCGTTCAGACGGGAGGAGAAGTGGGGGTAGTTATACAAGTTTATTCAAGAGAGACAGTCAGTGAGGTGTGATAAGACCTGGATGGGGAAAACAAACGATTAGTGTTCTGTTTAGAGGAATTCTCTAAATTCCTAAAACTATTAGGTTAAAAACAGCTTGAAGCACAGTAAAATGTGGAACCTGGGGTCAGAGTAAAAGCATAGTGAGGCTAAACTTGGTGGTAAATAAACAGATTGCAGATAAGGCCAGTAGCCACACCTCGTGTCCAGTCTGGCAGCAGCAGATTGGAACACATTGCCACTTGGCACAGCAAACCGCAGCGAATTTGCTCCCTTTATTCTCCTCTTGTAGACTGAAAAATTAGCCCAAACAGATTGAAAGGCTTTATATACTTGCGTGCGCGCGCGTGCGCGTGCGCGTGCGCACACACACACACACACACACACACACACACACACACACACACACAGCAAAGTTATTAGCGACCACTTTAACAATGGAGGAAAATCATGTAAATTCAATTCCCACTATCTCTATGAGTGCTGATGCAAGCCCCAGCCTCTCTTTGCACATTTTCGGTTTGGAAAACTTGAAATCATCGTATTATTGGCTGCACCCGGTACCTGACAGAGTATGGCAACGTGGGGAAAATAGGGGATTCCTTGTGACCACAACCGTTTACACATGAACCGAATGTAATCCAATATTAAAATAAAAGCTGCCGGGGGGAGCAGCGTCGTACATCTGTTTAAAATGCTGAATGAATATGGAGCTATTGTTTGAGATCCTTGGGAACGGAGGACAGGACATAGCGGAAAGATTGGGGACTAGGATTGACGAGGGCGTTGGCATGTGTTTCTTGTTGTCGTGGCGCTGTAGAATGAACCGTTATTGTGTACGCTTTCTTGAGCTGATCAAAACCACATGTTTCACTGTGATCGCTCTGCGGCTCCATAAAGATGGAACTCCGGCTGCAGAACCGCTCTGGAATCACCAAGCCACCCAGAGAACGTCTTTGCGTGTTTTAAAAGGTTTTTCTTTTCGCCTGGCTGATGTAATGTCGCACGGCTCTGTGCCTCCAGTTAATTTTCCTGACTAAGGAGTTTTGGGCTTAATTTCTTCACAATATACTCCATGGAATTAGGCCAGAGGAGAGACTGTGTGTGTGTGTGTGTGTGTGTGTGTGTGTGTGTGTGTGTGTGTGTGTGTGTGTGTGTGTGTGTGTGTGTGTGTGTGTGTGTGTGTGTGTGTGTGTGTGTGTGTGTGTGTGTGTGTGTGTGTATGTCTGTGTGTGTGTGTGTGTGTGTGTGTGTTTTTGGAGAGGCTGTGTGCCATTTGTGTGCTCATGGACTTGCACCAATTGTGAACAATTTAATTTCATTTTCACTTTCATCTCAAAGTGCACAGTGACCTACATGGAAATAAAATAAAAATTAGAGGAGTGCTTCATGATAATGTGCATTGCCAATTCGGTACGCAGATACGTATGCTAAAACTAATACTAACGTGACAAAAGTACGCTGGGAAGTTAAAAAATATCTGATTTTATTCAATTTAGATTGTGAATGGTCTTGGAAGCCTCACTTGGCATCCCACTGCCACGGCAGGGTGGGATGTTTTTGCTTTGTTGTAGAATAAAACCAAACACATCTTGTAGGTCTCATCTCAGAGGTTAACATATGTACGTTTGAGAGATTTCAGTGAACCTGAAACTGAGATATTGACCTTTGAACCCTGACCAGAGGTCACATTTGAAGCCCATTATCTCAGTAATTAAAAGAGCTACCAAAAATAATGTCAACTGTTTTGGACAGCTGTGTACTTTAAGAGGGGTGGTAGTATCAATAGGAGGCACCCAACATATAATTCCCAAATGGCCTAACATAGAACCAAGGCTTTGGAAATCACATGTAAATTCTGACAATGCAGGTATATAACCTGACCAAATTAACCCTTAGTAATAAATGCTTGTCGTGTTTCACCCATAAATTTGTTTCATTTTTAGGCTTATGTTAATATAATTACTTTACCAATGGGGCAATTGCATCAAAATGCATTTAAAAATGGTGTAATGCATTGTAGTTTGTGTAGTTTTTAGAATTAGAGTTTATCGTTAGGGTTTGAAACATTTATAAATAACTGCTCAAATTTTACGCAATGTATATAATAATTTGTATAGAAGCCACAAGTCTGAATGATATCAACCTTGTTTTAAGAAAATTATGTTTAATTTGCGATCTCATGGAGACTACACTACCCATAATCCTAAGTCTAAAAGCGACGTCCTTGATTGGTGGAGCTAGCTGTTGGAATTGTTTACCGCACTGGCTGATGGGTACACAGGCGCACAAACGCTGAAATCTATATTCAGTTAAATTGTATCTATGAATGAAATTCATACTGAGGGTATGACCCAATATCCCCATTGTCGTCCAACCTTTAATTAAATAGAACATTTCGAGAAAAAGCAAAATCAGTATCCCGCTTCTATTTTGTGTTGGTCAAAATGAAATTTAGACCCATGCATTTAAATTTTTAATACATCCATGCCCCCCCCCCCCCCCACACACCTACCCGTGATGGTGTACTTTTATCAGGTTAGTTTTAGTTTTGGTGTATGTATCTGCGCCCCCCTCCTTCGCCACGCCCCCCCCCCACCCTTCTAAAGTAGAGTAAAATCTCCCCATTCAATTGAATTGGTTTAAATCTTGTAATGTGCAGCATGACTGTTAGTTCTGTAGGGCTTAACCTCATTTTGAGGCTGAATAAAGAACCACTGGATTCCTCTATCATCCAGTTGTTTTTCAAGCGTCCAACCAAGTGCGTTTAGAAGACAAAAACCATCTTGTTTGATTTAATTACCCCGAGGCCCCTGTGAGGTCTCAGTGGGAACTGTGCATTACAGGGGTGTCGAGGTGGTGTAACGGTAGTAATGGGTGCTAGAATGATGGTCGGCCACTAAATGGACGGCCGGTCTGCACAGAACTATCCGTCAGTGAAGTTGGAAGTGGCACCGAGGCCTTCTGGCGCTGGAGCAGCTGGAGTCCCGCCTCGGATCTGTCATGATGCTGATCGCAGACTGTAGAGACGGACTGATCCGTGCTGCTCGCTGTCAGACCTTTCACTCTGTTCCCCCGGGGCGTAGATGCATATCAAAGTCATTATTATGTCACTCACTCTATTCCGGTTTTACGGCGGGTTTGTAAAGAATTTGTCAGAGTAATATGTAGTTTTCCTTCCTGGACGCTGATGGTCATCGGGTCACGTGCGAGAATAATGAAAAAAAACTTCCGGATCCTTTCCATCAGCGGCTCTCAACTGGTCCGGACTCAGCATCCACATCTGTCTTTAGTCTTTAAATCATGACCCCGAACATAATTTAAGTTTTTCATCCATAATTTATTTATTTCGCAAAATTATTAGTGCCATAATCCTCAATGCTTTTGTGATGATCTGATAAGATTTTGATTGGGTTTGACAAAACCCCAGCTGCGTGATGGTGTGACCTGCGGGACATTCGTGATATCAGGTCACGACAGGCGCACGCCACAGTTGGAAACAGGACGGCTTTGGGCAATTGAGTCCACGGCGAACATATTATTTATCTATTTTTGAAGAACTGGACGTACCGTAATGAACACACGACCCAGTTCTTGGATAAGGACCCAGCAGTTGATAACCAATGCTACATACGGCGATCTTACGCCATCTTAGAACTTTAACGCAATACAGGATGAGCAGAAAGTGGATCCCTTAACATTAACAGTCACACTCGTGTAATGATCTCAGGCGAATATCTCCTCTCAACACTGGCATGCTGTGGGAATTTCATTATGTTAAGTGAATGGAATGTGGAGTGTCTGAGGAGTGGCAGTCAGAGTTGTCACAGCAGCCTGCCTGGCTTTTGTGCTGGCTGTATCTGTGACCTAATCCACGTCTACAAGAGGCAACATGATACCCAAAAGTCCGGATTTGACCTCGGGAAGTATATGAGCAATTGTAGGGAAGGCCATAGAGAAGCTCTGCCTGGGGACTCCATCACCACGCCAGGCGAAGCGCTCCTGAACTCCCACTCCTTGCTTCGGCTCTCCGGCAGCGTTTAATCCTTTTAGCAGGTTGCTTTGACAACGTCTTCATCAATCGCAAATGGCTGGAGCACCGTGGTGATGCACAGCAACCCAGCGCTGCAAAAACTGATTTTGTATTTTCGGTCAGACGCGGAGACCGTCGTTCCGTCGAGAAACGGGATGAAATCGGCAGCAAATATTTCACACAAACGATAAAAGCAAAAGTGTTGTCAAGGCTGTGTGCGCTTAGTTTCACCGCACGGCTCCTATCAGCATGAAGGAAGAAGTTCAAAAGTTCAGTTTGGTAATCATCTACCAAAGAATTTGGTTTTGTTTCCACCCCCATCCAAAGGAAATTGGGCTGTGTTGTTCAGGGAGTTGTTCAGGAAGACAAAAGGTTATTTACGGTCAATTTCACCCAGCTGATGTCACCAGTTAAACCCACGTACCAACCATATACTGTACCCTTTTCCTCGTGTGTGACAACCCAGAGAAGCTATTTGTGATAGTGTTGTTGTAAGATGTAGGGTGGAACTAAAGTTTTATGATAGTTTGCTTTAACTGCTCTTTTAGACAAATGGAACAAGTCGAATTCACTGTCTGCACACAGTCTGTTATTCATGTGTCTTTGTTGTACCATTGAACAAAGACCCTGTACAGTATCATAGCGTAGAACTTCTATGCTAATTTATAGTAGTATTATATAATGTTGTTTTGTTGCCAGTTTTATTGGTCATGTGCAAATGATGTACAGTAGTCATCAAAAACGATTTAAAAACTATTTTTTTCAATACTTTAAATGAATGAATTAAATTGTATTAATGAATATTATTATTTAAATAAACAAGTAAAGTAATAAATACATAAAAAATAAAAATGTGACACTTTTCTATAGTGTATCACTGTATATATATATTTTTTTCTTTACTAATATTAGTATATTGTATATTAGTATTAATCAGCACAAAATGCCAATCCTTTGAAATGATATCTCCTCGAAAGATTAACTCCCTAGTTCAAAATGTAATTTTAAAGTGTATAAATAAACAAAAAAAATTGCTGACAACCAATACTCAGATCTTCCATAACAGTGTTTTGTGATGTTCTGGCATCACCTTGGTGGAGAAAGCTCATTGTTGCCAACTTGCCATCTCTGACTCTGTTTTCCTCCAAACGTCCATCAACATGAAATACGCCGACGTATTTTCTGTTTGTGGTTGAGGAAGGTTGTGGGACTTTTAGGACGCCTGTCAGCAGCAGATGTAGGAGTTTCGGAAAAATGTGGCAGCAACTGTCCGTGCTGGGGAACACAAGTGACGCCCGTGACGGGAACAAGCGGCAGCGACGTAGTTTTGCGGCACAAAGAGAAGTGTTCCTGTAAAGTCTGAAAGTCCCCATGCTTTTGTGACACCACACATTCGAAATGTCCATAATTTGGCCTCATTAAACTCGAGAGCCATCCACTTAAGAGCTGGATTGAATGGCCCGAGATGAATACTAATTCGGGGCAAACTCATAAGACAATTTTCCCGATGGAGCCCAGCGGCTCAGGGGTGTGGGGAGGGCTTGGTCAGCATTTGAACCAATGCATCTTTCTCTCTACTCCTGACAGCCAATAATCCGTCATTCACTTCCTGCTTATTTTGTCAGAGCTTTGTTAACGTACTTCCTGCATAGACCAGAGGACTTCCCCTCAACTCCCCTTGGATGCTAATTGGCTTTCAGCAACAACTTTATCTCACACAGAGCCACATGGTACAGGCCGTTAACTTCCATTTGCTGGCTCGCAATGTGCCATCCTTGAACCTGCATGTGGCCCCAACGCCCAGTGTGCGTTTCTTATTACGCCCAATTGCCAACGGTAATCATTTATCTAGATTAATCTTTTTTGTTTACAGTATTTGATGATGGAATATGACCCTGACGTTTTGAATTAGTGGTTCTCAACGTGGGGTTCGTGGGGGTTCGTGGGGGTTCTCAACGTGGGGTTTTGCTGGGGACCCCGGGTCCCCAGCAAAAATGTTGATAGTTAAAATTCTCAAGAGATTAGCACCGTTAGAGAATGCACAATAATGACAGTTTTGATCCTAGCTTCACTGGTATCTCTCCAACTAGAGTACAGACACTAAATCATATCTTACAATGGTAATCTTCTCAGATTGGGGGTCCCAGGGAACAACTCTTATCAAATGGGGCCCGTGGACTAATTATCAAAAGGACGGCCCTTGATATGATGGAGGTTGAGACTCATTGTTTTATAGAACCCGTCAGCTAATTCTGGTGAATAGCGGAATTTTAGGACCAGCGACAGCCCGGACCTTAGAAACAGGTTTAATTGGTAAACAGGGCTGTGTAGCTGCTGCTGTGGTTCCTCGACTATAGGAACAGAGTTCCACCCACTCCCCCCTACCCCCCCGCATGGCCGTCCAGGCTGAAAATAGTTTGAGGTTTAGGCAGGAAGCCACTCAGAATTGGGCCAGCAAAACAAATCCAGGCCCCAAACCCAAAATATTTGAGATGTACGCGATGACATGAAGTTTGACTCCCGCTGACTGACCTGACTCAGTTTCCATGGAATCATTTTAACAGAGGGTTTCCTTCAGCTTGTTTTTCTTCCTTTTCCCTCAATCGCCGCTGGTCTGTCCTCACCTGGGAGCGGCGATTTCCGATAAGTGGGGGTGTGGAGTAGCTACATCCGATATCTGATGACAGTGATGCATCGTGATGGTGAAAACCCATCCTGAGCTTCCGGGTTTTTTTGGGGGGTTTTTTGCTTGTGGTTTTGTTTTCGTTCTTTCACCCCCAGTCCAGCAATACTCATTCGAGCCCCGTGTTGAACATCCTGGGACGTGGCTCTGCTCGGGGCCATTAGATAACGCTCCTGGCCCTTCAGGACCCCGAGCAGCTTCCCGGGAAACCCTCTAAGAGACGTTTGACTGTGTTTAGTGCGTTAGTGTGTGGTGGAAAAGTGCCGATGTGGTACATTGACCATGGCAATGGCTGCTGAGACAGCGCTGAAAGCCATTTTTTTCTGACTGAACCTCACCATGCGTAGAGGTCATAAATACCCCGGGTTCGTAACGGGATGCGAGATAAGCACTTAGTCTGTTGCTAACTCAGTGCTGTGCGTGACATAGAGTGGTGGCCCGCTGACCGCCACAGCTGTTACAGTGATGTGAGAAAAAAAATTTCAGCTACGCTTTCTCTGGGCTTTTCAATGCAGCGTTTATTAAAAACAAATTATGTCGGCAAGCCATATTTCAGTGAAGGAAGAAAAAATATATCCCAAGGGATGTCCAGCTCTATTATTCAACAATGCTATACTGTAGATGATGATACAAGTGCAGCGCGGAGAATTATGAGAAAATAACGGCGCTGATGGCTGAAAACATATAGATGCTTGACATTTCCAAAGTCACTTAATTACACTTTCTGCGTGCGACTGGGCGTGTTATTCAGCGAGTGCTGAGTGCACAAAGTGGTGCTTCCCGATCCAAGTCCTTACTGTATAAAGAATACGGGGATTACATACAGGTACACAGTGTGACATCAGCCAGACTGCTGATCGATGCAGGGAGTGTCTTTTTAACTTTTGATTTGAATGATCAGTGCTTGTACTGTCGGTAGATCGGCTATGGCTCAGTAAATTGAGTATCAGAATTTATGTTCTGGATGTTTAAAAGTCATTTTCAGAGGGTGTGATTTGATTCTACAGTGATAAACCTTTTCACAGATTTTAAGCACTTGATTTTACCTGGGATTACTTGCATTCTGATAGATTTTAGATTGTGAATTGCAGTGGGGGAGGGAGGGTGGATTAGGAATGGATTTTATATTCTCAGTAACAATGACATTTAATATTTCACCTGCGGATTAATGGGGGTACGACTCCCGTTGGACTGAGTGATTTCTCAAAACACCTCCTCGGCAGCAGGGATCAGAAGGAAGCAGCTCACCCCAGTGGTCAGCTGTGGAGCCATCCCATAAATCTCCACCTCTGACAGATGCTGTTAAGCTGTCGGCAGAATCAATACGGCGTTCAGTGTTTCTGTTTGGTTTCAGCTCTCGAGAGCAGATGAAGATGTTGGGTAATCCCCGAACATGCCCGGGATGTTTGGGAGGCATGTGGCAGTTTTCCCTGACCGCGGCCTTTTTCCGCCGTGTTGTCCAAACAGCTGCAAGGTCGCAAAATAGGAGACCCCCCCCCCAAGAATAGGCACCAGCTGGGGTCAGAGGTCATTGCCCTCCCTGCCAGGCAGAAGGGGATTGGGAGGGTGTTGATAGAGCAAGCCGAAATCAAACCCGCAGCTCAGGTTTCAGCTCTGCACGCTCCCTTCCTGGGTCTCTACTGTTCAAACATGGCCGCTTGTTTGCCGAGTGGGTGGTGCGTCCTGCTTTAACGGTGTTTATGCTGCAAGATGGTCCCACAGAGGGCTGTTTCCTGCTGTGATTTAGAGCAGAGGTTCCCAACCACCGGGGCCGTGGACCGGTGTCGGGTCGCGGGCGGGGGTGCCCTGTTTAGCCTGCTCCGCTGCTGATCAGAGCGATCTCAAATTGAAAACAAATAAAAACAGTGTGTTTTTATTGTAGATGCATTTATTTTACTCTGTTTCGTAATAGAATTAAACAACAACAACAAAAAAGTGTACCTAAGATGGAGACTTTCTTAGTCACTCTCGTTCCACCCCCTTGAACATTTTTGTGCTGTGGTCCAGTCCATTATAATAAAAAGGTTGAGAACCCCTGCTTTAGAGTAAATGCTGTTTTGTAGTCTGTGGTCTGGGGGTTGCGTGGTTTAACCAGCAACACCTGTCTTGAGTCTCTGTAACTGGGCCCGGGATCAGGGTGGCCGTATGGCTGTTGCTCGTTAGAGCAATCAAAGAGTAACAGGTAAAACCCCCATCCCCCATCACACAGGGAGCGCCTCTGTCAGGAAAATGTTCAATCTGCTCCTGGCTTGTTCAATCTTGCCCACTCTCTATAATAAACTGGTGTGTTTACAACATCTCTGCCTGTGTCTCTGTGTCGGGGATTGGGGTTTAACCTGTCGGTTGATAACTCTAATGGGAAACAGGCGTACAGCCACCCTGATCCTGGGCCCCATTACCATTTTACTCTACGACTGGAACCATGACACGCCCCTTTTCCAGTGTATTTGTGACATCGAACGTGACACACCAGAAAAATAAAAAGATAGGCATACTCGTCTACTGGCATTGGGAATGGTGTAATTCCCTATTTTTAGCAGGTTTACCTGCGTTTAAAAAACCTGCGTATATTTCACACACTAATTTTGGTGTAAAAACGGTAAAGGTTGTTGTATAGGACACTTTACTTAACATGTCTAGAATGTAGCATCTAGCAGTGAGGTTGCAGATTGCAACAAAAAGTGACCCCCCCCCCCCCCCCCCCTCTCTCTACCCTTTCCTATGACATAGGAGAAGCTACTGGTGGCCTTCAGGTGCTGCAAAGAAAACACGAAAGCCCCTGTCAGGAGCCAGTATTTGGTTTGTCCGTTCTGGGCTACTGTAGAAACATGGCAGTGCAACATGGCGGCCTCCGTGAAGCGTATCCACTCCCTATGTAGATATAAGGAGGCTCACTCTAAGGTAACAGAAACACAATGATTCTTTAATTCTACACACTGCACCTTTAAGTGTAAAAACTCTTTAACCTTTACTTTGCATGAATATTTTTGAATGTAATGTGAAAGTATAATTTGCCCTTGATGATGTCAAGGATAATATGTGTGTTAATATGTAAATTCCATACATTACAATTATGGCACACGCACTACCAGAGAGCGCAAGCTTTTTAGTTGGCACAGTGCCGGGTCGATGCCGTGGCGATATTCTCCTGAAAGACAGGGGGCGCTGTGCACAAACCACCAGCGGAAAATAAAATTACTGCTGTAAACTTTACAAAGAAGTCCTGAGGGAAGGATCTGAATAACTACAAAAGACCAGTAAAATTAAAATAGAAAGTGTTAAATCTATGTCAATCACTCTATTGGGGTGGCACGATGGCTCAGTGCGACCCCGGGCGCGATTCCCGCCTGGATGGGATGAGTGGGAATAAAAGCGGAGAATACTGTAGGTTTCACCGGCCACCATTTGAAGTATATGAAGGGTGTTGGTCGCCGTTGCCGCATGGGTGCATGTGTTGTGGTGTGTGTGCCGTGTGATGAATCATTTAATCTTCTATCTACAGTATATTTGTTGTATTCAGTGCAGGTTTTTTTAATATATATAGTTGTGAGTTTGTGCAAATTGTCGGTGCAAACATTATGAAGAAGCCCTGAGATATTAAAATAGTCCAAATCCTTGGACAGAGACGGCGCTATCGCCTTCCATGAATTCAACGGCATCTGTTCTTTTTGTGGTCACGCACGGATGGATTGTACAGATTGTACGTGTGGACCTCCTCACACAACCTTCCTGATGCCATGGACAAATATCAAATCCCTGAACTGGGAAATGACCGTTTCCCCAAAAGGAGGCGGCATCTGGTGGTCGTCCAGGAGAGAGGGACAAGGGAGTCCACTCTACCTCAACCCTCCCTCCACTTTACTCTACCTCTTCTCTATCTGCCTCTACTCTACCTCCACGCTTCCTCTACCTCTACATTGCTCTACCTCTACTCTACCTGCCTCTACACTACCTCCACTCTTCCTCTACCTTTACTTTACTCTACTTCCACACTCCCTCTACCTCCACTTTACTCTACCTCTTCTCTATCTGCCTCTACCTCCACGCTTCCTCTACCTCTACTTTGCTCTACCTCTACTCTACCTGCCTCTACACTACCTCCACTCTTCCTCTACCTTTACTTTACTCTACCTTTACTTTACTCTACTTCCACACTCCCTCTACCTCTACTTTACTCTACCTCTACTCTACTGTACCTCCCTCTACTCTACCTCCACTCTTACTCTACCTCTACTCGACGTCCTTTTACTTTTCCTTGACTCTACCGCCCTCTACTCTACCTCCACTCTTCCTCTACCCCTACTTTACTCTACCTCTACTCTACCTCCCTCTACTCTGCCTCCACTCTTCCTCTACCTTTACTTTACTCTACCTCCACGCTCTCTCTACCTCTACTTTACTTTACCTCTACTCTACTTTACCCCCCTCTACTCGAACTCCACTCTTCCTCTACCTTTATTTAACTCTACCTCTTCTCTACCGCCCCCTACTCTACCTCCCTCTACTCTACCTCCACTCTTCCTCCACCTCTTCCTCTACTTTACTCTACCTCTGATCTACCTCCACTCATCCTCTACCTCTCCTTTGCTCTAACTTTACTCTACCTCCCTCTACTCTACCTCCACTCTTCCTCTACCTCTACTTTGCTCTAACTTTACTCTACCTCCCTCTACTCTACCTCCACTCTTCCTCTACCTCTACTTTACTCTACCTCTACTCTACCTCCCTCTACTGAACCTCTACTCTACTGTACCTCTCTCTACTCTACCTCCACTCTTAATCTACCTCTACTCAATGTCCTTTTACTTTTCCTTGACTCTACCTCCCTCTACTCTACCGCCACTCTTCCTCCACCCCTACTTTACTCTACCTCTACTCTACTTTCCTCTACTCTACCTCCACTCTTCCTCTACCCCTACTTTACTCTACCTCTACTCTACCTCCCTCTACTCTGCCTCCACTCTTCCTCCACCCCTACTTTACTCTACCTCTACTCTACCTCCCTCTACTCTGCCTCCACTCTTTCTCTGCCTGCTTTACTCTTCCTCTACTCTACCCTTCCTCTATTCTACTTCTCCTCTAACTCCACTCTCCCCCTATAGTGGACTGATGGGGGATTCAATGATTTTTATTAATAATATCTTGAGGAAAATATATGATATGATTACATTGGTGAATGTCAACATGAAGACATTATACAACAAGACATTTCCAGCTTTGTAAGATTTCTAACTGTCTGTCTCAGTGGTGTTGAGAGACGTCCCTCCTGAGACTGTGTAGGTTAGTGTCTGTTTGGACGGCTGCCAACCAAGGATGGATCGGACCGGGGTTCAGAGGACCGAGTCACCTCCTCTTCGCGTCGTCCATCTTTATTTCCTCTGTCACCGCAGGGCTCATAAAGACAGTTCACGACCTTCCGCCCTCAGCTCTACATCTTGAGCTGTCTCAGGATGGCTCCGCTGGCCGTGATATATTCCCACTCAAGGCCATTACACTGTTATCGGCCAATTTCTCATCACCTTATGACATATTACTTACCGAGTTGATCACCGAGCAATGACTTACGGAACTTGGGAGGGAATCCTTCTCTCATCTATCCTCCAAAGTCTATAGTTCAGAGAAACTTGTTTTCCTGGTTGAATCTGGGAAGGATGAGCGCTTTCCATATGGCTATAAACTATGAAATATATCTGTAAACGCAGCTCTTTGTTTTGCTCTCAGTCCTTTGAAGAGTTTTTGGGAGCAGGAGTTTGGAGAGACGGCTGTTCAAATACAGATTATCTCCATGTGCGAGAAAGACAAATAAGCCAAGAAATGTCATTTTTTATTAGAATCTTAAGCTGCTGTCTTGCCAAAAAGCTGTATGGAAGATGGCTGTGAAGCTGTGATTGTGAACTATTCTCTGAACTTAAATTTGACTTGCAAACGCTGTTATATTTTTGAGGCTGCTGGCCAACAATGTGAGTAAACTCAGAGAAACTTTTACATAAAAACCCTAAACAATAGTTTAACCAAGACTACTCCTACAATGTGTTAATCCAATTCAGTTCAGCTTATGGCTCCTTGTAACTTGCTGCAATGTATAATTTTGAAGCTTGCAAAGTTTGTCATCATGGACAATACACCAAAATCTCCTTTTTACAAACCTTGGTCTGAAAAAAATACAATTGTACCTCAAAACATATATCTTGAAATATTTTCTCCATGGGTTTTTTGGGCATGCCAGTTAAAAAAATCCTTATAGCATTTTTTTATTTGTTTTACTTTCATGGTTGCAGGAAATACAGGAAATTACCCCTGAGCCCAAAAAGTATTACTTTTAACATAACAAAATACGAACATGTAATTCATTGAAAAGGTTTAGAAATGGTTCTTTTATTTACTATTAGTTTATCTTTTAACAAGATCTAGAGAAGATGCATTGGAGTTGTCCTGTAGAGAAAATGTAATATGATTTTAATAGATTGTAGAATGCAGGAGACAATAGATTAAAGAAGAGAAATAGAGTTAAATGTTCTGTAATTCATCACACTTTGCAATGATTTGTAAGTTGATTCTGAACAGAAATAATCACAAGATGTTTTACTGCTTGAGTCAGAACTACGTAGTTGTTTTTTAAGTTGGACTATAACTTTTCATGCACCGGTGAATCCCACCAATACGTCAAAAATTCATGTATTTGCAATGAACAAAATACACAAAGATACATGAATTCGTTCATCCATTTGCAGAACGGGCGAGGGAACGGCATGACCTCATCTCCATCTCCATCCCCAGACTAAAGATAACTCGGACTGAGTCATTCATTACCACGTCCCCCATAAATCCTGGACACCTTTTATTGGCCTTGTCCGCCCTCACACGTGCGCCTCTTCCCCGTGACTTTGCCGCAGATCTATGAGACCCGAGAGGATGGCGATAACACAACCACGGTAGAGAGGAGCCGCAGCCAGAGCCATCGGGGAGGAAAGACAGAGGAGACGACGTTGTTATGTAATGCACTGCACTGTACTGTGCAGCGTCGACGATAAAGACTATTATCTATTTTGAGTTGGCTGCACAGAGTGTACGCAGCGGCTAGGGACGCGGTGCGGAGACGTGGAAGAGCAGGGAGACGGTAAAAATAGAACTCAGGCACAGTGTGAAACTTCCCTGAAGACACAGTGGGTCCCTACCATAAGGAGACCACCTTCCTCACACACTTGTGGGACGATTATCAGAGCTTTCCTGTGATGAAGCAAGTCAAGTCAAGTTTATTTCTCAAGCCCTTAATCACGGTGCAGTCTCACAGGGCTTGGCAAGTTTCACGTTTCACGTTTCACATCGAAAATCGACGGCGCGCCCTCGTCTTAACCTCCACCCGGGGCGAGGAAAAACTCCCAGAAAAAAACTCTCGGGGGGGAAAAAGTGGAAGAAGCTCTGAGAAGAGGAATCCCCCTTCAAGGACAATCAGGCTGCAAAGGATACTGAGTGAGCAACATTATTGTGGATGTCATATACCATTGTATGACAATTATTGGGTTAAAAACCACATCATATTCTATGGTTAAAAAGCCCAAACTTTTATCTTAATTCACCTACAGTACGCTTTTTAAAATCTTTTTCTTCGGCTGAGAGTTTCCGTCCTTTCCCAACGTAGATCAACAAAAACACACAACTTCTTTGTGTCTTTATCTCTTGATCCGGCAAATTTTCACTTCTATAACATGGCCAGAGCAGCGACTTCCATGAGTAACAAAGAAAAAATATTTCAATTTAGTCTCTCCTGTCAAACAAGTATGATACAGTCGGTACCAAGAATGGCCGCATATCCCTCTATTTATGAGAGATAAATGAAAATCATAGTGATGTGATCATTTGTTTTTGTGTGAAAAAACACAAAAACAAATTAAAGCGGCTGCTTATGTTAAGTGCTAAACTGAATAATACTCGCATGGGAAAAAGCTTGGACGAGTTCAATGGCACACTGAGTACAGAATGAAATCTGACACCCAGTGTTACACTGCTTTCACAAGGCTGGAGGACAATACGTCCTCACACACGTACACACACATTCACATACATACACGTGCACACACACACACACACACACACACACACACACAGGCACATACACACACATGCGCGCGCACACACACACACACACACACACACGCACGCACACACACACACACACACACACACACACACACACACACACACAGACTCACACACACACACAGACTCACACACACACACAGACTCACACACACACGCTCCCTTCTCCAGTTCTGCAGCGGTGGGACAGGTGGCTCCCCCCTGGGTGAAGCCTTACACCCTTGTCTCCATTCGTCAAGTGACTTTTATGTGTTCTTTACAAGTTAGTCTTCTATTAAATGGAGAAGGCTGCTGACGTAATTAAATACTGATACCAATCGCGCAACGTTTGGTGACATAACAGCTGAAAGTCCCTCGCTGACTGACTGCGACTGCTCTACATGGTTTAATATTTTACTTTTAATGCTTGTGACTCTGGATGGAATGTGTGAATCACGTCGGGTGACTTCACGATACTGCAGAATACACATAGGTCAGAGAAACAGACGGGAGAGTAGAAAGCAACACACACACACGTACACACTCGCACACACACACACACACACACACACACACACACACACACACACACACACACACACACACACACACACACACACACACACACACACAAACACAAATACCTACACAAACACACACACACACACACACACACACACACACACACACACATACCCACACAAACACATACACACACACACACACACACACACACACACACACACACACACACATACCCACACAAACACATACACACACACACACACACACACACACACACACACACACACATACACACACACACACACACATACATCTTGATTCTGTGCAGCCAATCCATATAAGTGATTAAGTGCAGGGTCTTTAAATTGACGATGTGTCACCGAATCCCCACGCGTTCCCGGAACACACCTTTATAGGTTTTATAGGCGACCTTCCATTTTGGCCCATTTGCAGAGCAGCAAATGAACAAACAATGGAGCCGAACGCTTTGAAGTTTGGAAGCCCGGAAGGAGCCCGCAAGGAAGTGTTTTTTAAGGCCGCAACATAACTTCAAAGTATTTTCTTTCCTAGACGGATCCGGAAAATAAAGTCTGGTATTAAAAAAAAAAAAAGAGCTCTGTGTGATAGCATTCATGAGTTTTAATCGCTTTGCTTGAGAATTATGGAGCTTTTGTGAGTTTTAAAAAAGCACGTCGCTGAATGGGAATCCAGTAGATCTGGTTTGGTGAGTGGTAATTTGACGCTCAGTGATGGAGTTTGTTTGACCATTTGTTTCAATTCAAAGTGTTCTTTACCTGTGGACATGTTCCTACAATACTCCTAACTAATAATAACACTTTGCATATTACTGCATATTACTCTAAGTCTGGATCGTCCCCTATTGACATAACTTCAACAAAGTCAAACCTGAGGGACCAATAATGAGATAACTCAAAACACAAAAACATGTTTTGTGGAAAGAATGCAACTGGCTGGGTGGGGGAAACTACAAGGAGCCCACGGCAGAGCGGACGTCCGCACGGCTTGACCAGTTTCACGAAGCACACGTGACATCGAAACTGTTTTTCTGATCTGCAAAGCACACTGAGGATTAAATGGCGTTGGCAGCTGATCCAGGAAGTGGAGGAGGGCAGTGGAGTAGACCAGAGAATATTAAATAACGCTGAGAGAGATTAATGTTGATATACAAGTAAGACCAGTGTGGCCATTCGGGGGATTGGGGAGCGATGTGGGCTTTCCATTCCCGCACAAACAATGAATTAAAGCGGCCGCTTTTACTTTGAAAGCAGAGCCGTGATTAGATGGTGTACACTGGGAGCTTTTTTTTTTCTCCTCTACGTCCCTGACTTATGACGTGTAGAGTAAACCGAGTAGACGGTCTCAGGAGAAAAATAAAAACGTATAAGTTGGCCTTGGTTTGCTCCAAATGTGAGAAATGATCCGTCCCTCCCCGAATTCCGGTCCAATGGCATTCCTGAAGCAGCTTTACAGCGGCCGCCTCGGTTGCACTAAACAGGCGCTGTCCTGCAACAACACGTCTCCAATGTACACGTTGTTTACTGAGAAAACAAAGCGGGAGAGACGGCCTTATGTACACGGGGGGGCTCTGGATCGGGGAGCGAGCGGTAGGCGTAGAGCGACGCTCCTCCTAATGCGACCCATGTGCTGGAAACCCGACACAGCGAAGGACGACGGGACGGAGGGACTTCTCGCTGATGGAGGGCTCCCCGGTGCCACATCAACACAGCACAGCGCCGCCCCAATGCCAAATTATCCATCTTCCACCCCCCCACCCCCCACCCCACGCTGCCTCAGTCTGCCCCCCCCGGCACCCGGGCCCCGCCCAGCGCCCGTAAACCCAGCGATTCTCTGGCCCGCACACTTTAAGCTTTTAGCCCCATTGGACTCCACAGCGGGAACACAGGAATGCCAAAGAGAAAACGGAGCCTGGGCATTTTTATTTTGGCTTCCTCATTATGTGACGCTGCCAGAATAGAAGAGATGTGATGAAACTTTAGGATTTGGTTTTGCAACCATTGTTGCAACCCTTCCAACGACAACGTTCTCGTCCTCTGCCATGTAGGTCGTTTTTCTGCGGGAGAAAAATAGGGCAAACCGCGACTTAAACTTCCTCAAACCAGGACTTAAAGAAGGATGCGCTCTCAGTGAATTCAGCGCCGAGGATTAAGAGCCCCAAAAAAAGAGCCATCGACCTTTTAATCCGAATTTAAACTCGTCCTCCTTTTTCGAAGATGTAATTATAGAGATATTTATTTTGCTTGTTTTTTTTGTGCTGGTGGGTAAATTAGCAATGATCATAAGTCTGAGGAAGACACAGAGGTTTTAAAATAAATGCCGCTGGCTCCCACAACCCCCAAATCCCTTCCCAACATCTCCTCCACCACGTGGCCGCGTCTTAATCAAAACCAGGCCGGCCCGGATCTGCTCCCACATGTGGAAGAATAGATTATTAAAGCTGTGAACAATTAACATGCATGAGGGTCTTCTTTACCTCGGCGAGAACGGAATGCTATCTGCTCATCTTAATTTCTCAGGATTACTTTAAGAAGCTTTTAAGGGCACTTCGGCAGTCGGGATTGGGGAGCGGTTGTTGATCCAACGTCAAAAAAGAACAAAAGAAGAGAAAATCCTTGTGTGATTAAAAATGATACGCACACACATACTGTCTATAAATATCTTTTCCTATTATTAGACCTGTAGTAATAAATAAAGCAGAAACGGCCTTAAAGACACACAACAGTACTCTGCAGGACACGTGACTGCATTTATGTGTGTGTGTGTGTGTGTGTGTGTGTGTGTGTGTGTGTGTGTGTGTGTGTGTGTGTGTGTGTGTGTGTGCGCGCGCGTTTGTGTGTGTGTGTGTGTGTGTGTGTGTGTGTGTGTGTGTGCTCCTGTGGTGTTGGCTCAGAGCAGGGCTGGCGCCGGGCTCGGCCCCATGGCTACGTCTCCAGATGTGCTGTGTCTCTTTCTCTGCGAAGCTCCACACGCCCAGAGGAAGAGCAGGAGCTGGTGTGAGGAGGAGGTGGAGGAGGAGGAAGAAGAAAACGTGAGCGTTCCCACCGTCCCGCTCGCTCTGCCCCCCTCCTACTGACCTATAGTCAGTAGGAGGTATAGAGCTTCCCAAATAAAGCAATTTAGATCCCTTCACATTTTTGTATCACATATCTTTCATTAATATAACAACGTCTTTGGCAATCTAATATTTCCGTCTCCTTTGTTTGCGTGGAGCTGCGTGAGTGGATCCCCGCCAGTCGCGCTGCACTGTGAATCAAAGCTTCCTTCATTACTTTAACTCTCTCCTGTTGTCGGGGCCAGACACTGCTGATTTACATATGTAATTAGCAGTGCTGAAGGGGCGGTTTCCAGTCCGGCTATTGTTGTCATGGTCCAAAACAGTAATGCAATTAGAGCCAATTGTTTAAGCATGCCCACCCAATTCAATTACTCATGTGCAGCTGACAATTACTGTCTGGTCGTTTAAAATGCACGACTAATTAATGGGGATCCGGTGCCACCAAGTATTAGCGCACGGCCGGCGTCCGACAGTGTCTGTTGACTGGCTGCCATAAAAGTTACATCCGTGTATTGACAACAATTGCCCAACTGACATAGGTCTGAATAGCGAGGTTTTATTATTAAAAAAAATAAAATAAAATAAAACAGTTCAACAACCATTGCTTTTTTTAATTATAGCAAAACACTTCTATTTAGAGATAAATTATGCCAGTAAATACACGTTTTCTTTCTTGTTTTCGTAGCCACGTCGTTATTTTCCTTTAAAAAAATGCACGACACGACCCATTCAATTAGAATAAAAGCAAAGCAGGGTAAGCAAAGGTTCGCGCCCATCGTCACAAGGCCACATCGTTAGAGTTTTACTTTGTCAGAAACTCATAACAGTTTGACGACAAAAAAAAAATCTAAAAACCCTTCTCACGGGGCCAAATGCTGCTCATTGTTTGTCGTCTTGTTTTGGCTGAGTTTGTCTCCTCTGTTTCACGACCTCTCCGAGGGATCATTTAAAACAGATCTGTAGCCTCAGAAAACACAGCAAGGTCTGTCTTTCTTTATTATTTTTTAAACTGGTGAGAATCGGTTTGCCTGGATATTAGGATCCGAATGTGCAAATCTCTGAATTCGAAATGTGAATGATATACACATAAACGGTAAATAATGATATACTATTGTTTAACATATTTTAGCATATTTTATCATATTAAAAAGAAAAGAGGGAGCATAAAAATGAACAGTGTTAACATTAAAAGTCCATTTCACACCTTAAATATGAATAAATCAATTAATGAGTCAGAGGAAGCGATTTCTTATTGCAAAATAAAATATTATTCTTCTGTTACAAACACATCAACAAAATGTGGATCCTTCAGTGTGTAACCTACACACTATGTTGGGCTCTTTCCACTTCAAGTCAGACTCACAGATCTATAGTATTTACTTTTTTAAAATGTGACCTTCTTTAAACGCAAGGAGCAGCGTTTGTGCCATTAAATGTCAGCTTTGTGTCAGGCCAGTGTGGCCTGGCAACAAAACACAGATTGTTTCTGATTGGCAGATTTTCTCTTCCTTGGAAGCGGATCCGGCCTATCAGAGAGCATCTTAGTGGAACAGAATACCATCGCCGTGGCGACCGCTCCACCTCTCCTCACTGACAGCTCCCCCTCCCCCGTCACACGGTCACAAGAACACCTAGTGAGAGCAAAACACAAGGTAAACCTTGTGTGTGTGTGTGTGTGTGTGTGTGTGTGTGTGTGTATGCATGTGTGTGTGTGTGTATGCATGTGTGTGTGTGTGTGTGTGTGAGTGTGTGTGTGTGTGTGTGTTCATAATATTATCCTGGATTTTGAAAAGGAGATTGCAAATGACCTGGTGCTGGAGTCCAATCCGGCCTTTGATATGATTTATGAAAAAAGTTAAAAGAAAGTGTAAAAAAAAATTATATATGGGTATGTGTACAGTATATATGTCTTTGTATACAGTATATGTATGCAGTATATATATATACATATACTGTATATACTGTGTGTGTATAAAATATATATATGTGTATGTATATATACTGTGTGTATATATATATAGGGTTAGGGTTAGGGTTAGGGTGACGGTGAGGCTGAGGGTGAGGGTTATGGGTAAGGGTTAGGGTTAGGATTAGGGGTTAGGGTTAGGGTGAGGGGTTAGGGATAAGGTTAGGGGTAGGGGTTAGGGTTAGGGGTCAGGGTTAGGGTTAGGGGGTTAGGGTTTAGGGTTTGGGTTTAAGGTTAGGGTTAGTTAAGGTTAGGGATGGGGGTTAGGGGGTTAGGGTTAGGGGGTTAGGGGGTTAGTTAGGGTTAGAGGTTAGGGGTTAGGGTTAGGGTTAGGGGTTAGGGGTTAGGGGTTAGGAGTTAGGGGTTGGGGTTTTGGTTAGGGTTAGGGGTTAGGGTTTGGGTTCGGGTTTAGTGTTAGGGTTAGGGTATGTATATATACTGTGTGTATGTTAATATATATATATATATATATATATATATATATATATATACAGTATATAGGGTTATGGTTATGGTTAGGGTGTTAGGGTTAGTGTTAGGGTGTTAGGGTTAGGGTGAGGGTTAGGGTTAGGTGTTAGGGGTTAGGGGTTAGGGGTTAGGGCAGGGGTCAGGAACCTATGGGTCTTTCGATGACGGTATATGACTGGCAGACAATTTTGAGCTTAAATTTTTCATCACAATTAACAAGTAATAAATAATTATTCTGTGTCATTTTAAAGTAAAACAGGTAAGAGAAATTACAATTTTGAAAATAAAATTAAAAATATAAATGTGGCGGACAAAGGGGCGTAGTCAAGCACCGGCTGTGGACCACAGAAAGACTCCGGGCGCCCTTTACTCGGCGCCCTGCCCCTCCCGGGTCTCCTCTTGGCGCCAGTTGTGGGAGTCTCTGCCACAGGTAAGTGTTTAGGGAGGGAGATGGAGTCTTTCTAGCCGCAGTGCGCAGACATGGCGAGAGCTTTATCGTTCATTTCAATATGCGGCACGCAGGCCACAATTATATATATCACTGAGGATTATTATAATAGTTGTGGATAATAATGATCCTCTTGGGCGCAGGAGGAATGGCGTTCCACTGCTGGGCTGCTTACGAGCCCGTGCGCCGATCCCCTCTGTAAGACAGACGAACATTAAGAAAACTCCCTGCCTCGAGTCGGACCAATCAGCTGAACACAAGTGGACCGAAATGGAAAAAACTTCAATATGTATGTGACAAATAATCTCTTGAACTTGAACTTGAACTTGAACAGCTGAAGACCAGCTGATTCTTAAAACTTGGAACGAGTTTCCCGTCACATACCACACAATGCAGCGTGTGAGTATTGCCGTATTGACCATGTCGGGCTCTACATACGCATGTGAGCAGTCTTTCTGGCATCTGAGAAACATTAAGACCAAGCTACGCTCACGTTTAACTGATGGAAGCCTCAACGCAGCATGAAGCTTAACCTCACGACATATGAACCAGACTACAAGGCCATCAGCAAAACCATGCAGCACCAGAAGTCGCATTAATGGTAAAAAGTATTTCATTTATTATTGGTTAGCTACAGTACAACAATAATGTTATTAAGAAGAATAAAGAGAAATGTATTATATATAGCGCTTTTTTAAGTACTCAGAGATGTGTTATAGGTTAAAAATGTATGCCTTGATAAAAAATTGCATGCATTAAGTTGCATTTAATTTTATTACAAATAATATGGCTTACAAGGGAATACATTAAGAAATATTTGGCTTTTATGGCTTTCCCAGCCAAAAAGGTTCCCGATCCCTGGGTTAGGGTAAGGGTTAGGGTTACAGTTAGGGTTGGGGTTAGGGTTAGGGTTTAGGGGTTAGGGTAAGAGTTAGGCTTACGGTTAGGGTTAGGTTTAGGGTTAGGGGTTATGGTTATATACAGTATATGTAGTATCTATATATACTGTATATATACAGGGTTAGGGTTAGGGGTTAGGGTTATATATGTATGTATATATACTGTATATATATATACAGGGTTAGAGTTAGGCGTTAGGGTTATATATATGTATGTATATATACTGTATATATGTACAGGGTTAGGGTTAGGGGTTAGGGTTATATATATGTATGTATATATACTGTATATATATATGCAGGGTTAGGGTTAGGGTTAGGGGTTATTGTTATGGGTTAGGGTTATATATATATAGTATACACACACATGTATTTTTTCATATATATACATATTTATATATAAATACAGTGCAGTATATACTATATATGCTGCATATATGTATATATATGCAGTGTATATATATATATATATATATACTGTATACACACACATGTATTGTGCCCATTTGAACCAAACTCAAATGGAATTGTGAGATCAGACCCAATACCCAGCCCTGTACTTCAATTTAAATATTCACATTCAGTTATCATTATGGTTTAACAGTATTCAACATTAACGATACTATTGTGTCGGAGGTTTTGGGAGTTTTCTCCTGTGAAAGTACGTTCCAATATCTGAGAGCGGGGATTGTGTAAGGAGAGGTCTGGTGTCTGCAGCAGATGTTTTAGGGGGAAGCAGTGATATCTGAACCACAACACAGATGTGGGAGTATCGCTCGAGACAAGTGTGGTTGGCGCCGTGTGTTTCAACAGAGCGGGGTCACGCAAAAAGAAACACACACGGTTCTTTTGGTAACCCCTCCCTGACCACATCTCTTACAAGTTCACATCTACACCCAGGCGATTAGACCCACACCCACGGCGCCGTCTTCTTAGTGATCTCAGTTTGGTTCTTCTGCAGCCATTAGGGGCCTCAAAAACTGGGAAAACCATGTCCGAGGGGTAATCTCTCCTGGACCATCTGGTCAGATCAACTCCCCTCTCTGCATTTCTCATTTTCTTTAAGGGAGAAAAACAATAATCAAAAAACCGGCAACCCAATAATCATGAGAATTTCATAAACCCCTTCACGACGTTGTATGTGTCATATCCAGTGTCCTGATGTAAAATACTTTATAAAGTGTTTCTGTAGCTTCTTTTTGGGGCAGACGATTATCATGCAGATCCTGATTACAATTTACAAATTGATAGTATAAGTGGAGTCATAGTAATTAAAAAATATATATTCAAATGTAAATATAGAAACTAGAAACTAAAGTAATAAGTGTTCAAAATGTAGGACAGTAAAATGTGTAGATACTATAAGCTATGAAAAATAGCGGAGTATAAATAAGTCACTGTGGTGTTAGGTTATGGTTATGGTTAAGGTTAGGGTAAGGTTGTTTGAGAAAAGAAGCCTACCCAGTACTGGGTGGAAATTGCACTCGCCACTGCTGGGCTGGAGGGTCCTTCACTCTGTAAAGTTTGGTGGAATGAAGATTTACAAAAAAAAAACTTTTTTTTTTTTTTTTTTTTTTTTAATTAGAGTCCGAGGGTTTTGTAAGGGGCTCTCATAGCCTATTGTTAAGGCCTCCTGGTGTTAGCGTACCCAGCCGGGTAATCCATTTGGCTTCAGCCCTTTTTCTTTCCCTGGGGGTCGATTGGGTGTTGTATTCTAGGATCGAGAACCGCTTTGGGGTTAATTTGTGTTCTAAAAAATGGCTTGCCAATAGGTTATTGGTTGTCCTCTTGTGTCTCACGTTGGATTTGTGGTGGCTGATGCGTTGCCATAGAGCTGATTCCGCAAGAGCTACATTTGATCCAATAGACACAGTTTTTGGTGTTATGCGATGCTCCTCTTGTGGCGACGTGCGCTGCCCCTGTTAGTGCGTCTGTCGTCGTTCGTTCTTGTTTGAAGCCAGCCGCTCTTCTTCTCCTTTGTGTTTAGAGAGGTTTGAGCTTGGTGCTGACCAGGTAATGCTTCAGATTTTTGTTTCTCCTGTAGGCTGAGATGATCCTGTGGGTGTTGAAAAATTCCGTTGAGGAGAGGATGGAGTTGAAGTTTTGTTTGAGTTTCCTTTTTAGAGCTATGGGGTGGGCGGAGCAGGTCGTAACCAGTGGGATAATACTTCTTTCATCCTTCTGTTTGCTTGTTTTGTAGTATTTCCGCATTGTCTTTAGGAAACTTCGGGTATTGCCTCTTTTTTTTGAGAGCTGTAAAAAGGGTTTCGGTTGCTACCTCGAAATCCTTGGGTTGTGAGCATATTCTTAAGAGTTGCGATTTAATGAGTCCCTTGAAGGTGTGTTTCGGGTGGAAGCTGGTTGTATCTAATAAGGCGTGTGTATCCATAGGTTTGAAGTAGACTTTAGTATCCAAAACGCCTGTTTCTTCAAAGCCCCTGCCTTTGTAGGGGGGTGGTGTCCAGGAAGTTCATCTTGGTGTTGTCTGTTACTTAGGTGACTTTGATGGGGGCATGTTGTGCATTGAGGTGGGTAATGAAAGAGGTGAGTTCCTCCATCGAATGTGACCAAGTTCCCCAGAGGTCGTCTAGATATCTGAAGAAGTTGATGGGTTTAAGTGTGCAATTTTTTAATGCTGCTCCCTCCCAATCCGCCAGGTATAGGTTTGCGTATCTCAGAGCAAATTTCTTTCCCATGGCTACTCCCTTTGTTTGTAGAAAGTATTCTTGGTTGAATTCAAAGTCGTTTTTAGTCAGGTTGATTTCCAGTAGTTCCACTATAGCACTGTCTGGCCGTTGTGGGTCTGGAAACCTGTTAAAGATTCTCCTGATTGCTTGTAGGTCGGGTTCCGGCTCGATGATGGTGTGGAGATTCACTATGTCTATGGAAAATAGAAAATCTTCTTTAATCACCCTTGTTTTCTTTTTATTCTGGAGATGAAGTCATAGGTGTCTTTGATATAGCCGGCCTGTTTCGTGGAGAGTGGGTTCAAGAAATAGTCAATGAATTCCGCCACTCTGTAGCTCTCACTGCCGCAGTTTGACACTATGGGTCTTCCAAATGGAATTTTATCCGGTGACGTGGATTTTAGGGACGAGATAGAATTTTCTTTCCCATGGTTCTTCTTCTGCCATTAAGTATTGAAACAGTTTGTTTGTTATGGAGCCCTCCTCCATCATTCTGGATAGGATTTCCTGGATCTCCTGTTGTGTTTGTTTGAAGATGGGCCTCTCCAGACGTACGCAGTATTCCGTAAGTCGTAGTTGTCGGTTTGCTTTCCACACGTAGTCGTTTCGGTCTTGGATTACTACTACTGCGCCTTTGTCTGCTGGTTTGATTACCAGGTTTCGGTTGGCGCGTAATTGTTTTAATGCCAGTACTTAATCTCTGGAGAGCTGTGGGGGGTCTTGGTAGTGGTGTGGATCCGTTCTCGATAGGTCCGCTCTATTTTTTTTTGTTCATTGTAGAGTTTAAGGAGGGATCTGTCCCTGTCTAGGTTTCCACTGTGATGCTGGGATGAAGGGGAGTCTGTTTGTTTGTGTCCTTGGGTGGTTGTAAAAGTCAGACGCCAGTCGTAATCATCTGTGGTATTCCTCAACGTCTACTCTTGTTCGGGGGATGGCCCCCTTGGTAGTACCCAGTGTGGATATAAAAAATAGGTCCTTCTCCAGTAGGGAGGTCTGGGCTGGGGTAGGTTTGAAAACTTTTTGATAGGTCAGATTAGGTTGTTTGAGAAAAGAAGCCTACCCAATACTGGGTGGAAATTGCACTCACCACTGCTAGGCTGGAGGGTCCTTCATTCTGTAAAAATTGGTGTAATGAAGATTTACCAAAAAAAGGGTTAGGGTTAGGGTTAGGGTTAGATAACTCTAACCCTAACCCTAACTGAATATACTTGGAAAATGTACCTAAGCACAGTAACAAATTACTTATACTCCATTACTTTCCACATACACAAGATACTGAGCTCCAAAGTCCTTATATGGTACAGTCGCTTCTCGTTGTGTCACAGAGACGGTGTTCGTCGCCGCGCATCGGGCGGTGACACAGGAAATTAAATGGAGATGTTGCGGCCGTGATGAAAGTGGCTCCAACGGGATTAAATTGATCTCGACTGGAGTGTGACGCGGCAACAACCGAGCGTGAGTCACTCAGAGCGAGCGCCGGAACAGGACTCGACAGACTCCCACGGACGCCGTTCACACCTCGCAAAGCAACCGTTTGATGAACCGTGGTAACTACAGCGGACCGAGCTGTGAACGGCTCCGCTTCCGTATTAAATATAGATATTATGGTTCTGTTAAAACACACCATTTGATGACAAAAAAAAAACGAGCCTTTATCTCTTCAGCCTCTACCAAACCGTTTTCATCCTTGTTTCGGTGTTTTGGGGTTCTCTGTTGTGACGCTACCATGAAATGGTTACATTTAAAATAAGTGTAACCATAAATAATGATTTATGACTTTGATCTTTAAAGATTATTACGTAATACACGTCACCATATCCCACCATTCATGTGTGTTTCCATTGAAATCTTGAGGTTTATTCTTTTGGGGGTATTTGGAGAAAAGAGTGCCGTGCTGTGAATTTCTGGCACTTCTGGTGTGTGTGGACATTGACTTTAATTGTCTAATCAGACTAATGCTTTGTCTCTGACGGTAAGAGGTTTAGGATGATAAATGGATTTAGGAAGACGACTCCTGCAAACACTTTTGCAACTTAAAGGGCCGTACCGGGGTCAAATTGAGTTTAAGCACGCACACATTTTACTTAAGCCCTGATGGTAATTTTAAGGTAGGTTTCTCACCATATAGTTAAAATTTTACAAAACCCATAAATACAGGTTCACGGGTTGACAGGCTACACGTATACATTTCTATTCTATTGTATTCTATTCTAGTCGATACCCACCCAACAAAATAAGCTGAAAAAGACAGTGAGTGCTAAACACAGCCCACATCCAGTAAGATGAAGACTTCTATTTTCGCCTGGAATGAGAAACACTTGAGTCTCTCTCTTTCTCTCTCTCTCGCTCTCATATCTGCCATGTGGCATTTTACCATAAAGCCAGATTATGGGTTGCATGGTGCGAGCCACGGAGAGCCATCACTTTGGGGCAAAAGGCTCGAGTCAAGATTAACTGCTGGGGACTGGAGGCCAAAGAGATTTGCTTCCACAGACAACAACTCAGAGCGCTGCTGATGCACCGAGGGGGGGAGTTTGGGCGAGGCAAGGGTTAAATCCAATCCAAACACAAAGATTAGGACACAAGAGCCAATTCTCGCTGATGACGGCTTCAAGGTCATCCGGTCCGGGCTCACGAAAAAGCGATGCAATATCAACGGTAAAGAGCCGCACGGGGGGGGGGGTTATGACCCATAAACAAAATCACAACATGGAAAGAAAATCACTGACGACAAATGGGCCTCGATGTGGAAAACATGGCGTGGATCGCAGTGCTCAGTCCCGGTCGCTTCTGATTCCATGCGTCCAAAGATCGTCCGGCTTGCCAACTTTGGATTAGAAAGGAGCCAAATGTAAACCCAGACCAGAAGTTGTTCTCCTGCAACTTTGTTTTTTTTCTACAGTCTCAATTGATATGAAAATACAGTTTATCTCACTCTTTGGCTTTTTTCATAGCTTTCTTTTTTTTTTTTCGTTGATGGGGTTTTTTTTGTGATTCGTCACATGCTCGTGTGTCAGCGGCATTTTATCGCCGTCTCGTTGGTGTGAAATCACTGCGTTTCAAATAGAAAAGGAATCTCAAAAAAAGGAAATCCGGAGCGGCCCATGTCGTCAACCTCTGACCCCCCCTCTTTTGGCATCTTTTTCAGGGTTATAACGACCAAGCAAAACTGTTTATTCTGGAAAAGGATGCAAGACAAATTTGTTTGCAGCGCAAACCAAACCTCGCAGGGAACACCAATTCCACTGCGCCGCAAATCTGTGTACTGTGTGTGTCCACACCGATTTAAAAAATAAATGTTTGTTGTCATGTGAAAAGTAAACCTTTTTAAAGTGAAGCCGTGGCCTCACCTAGTTATTAGACTCTGGGCTTTTTCCAAGGACACTTTTGAACGCCGTCATTATATCTGAGCCAAGTTTTGGGGACTGGGGGGGAATAAAAAACAAGGGAAAAAAAACTTTTCATGAATGTTTGGCAAAGGGAATCCTTTTAGGCTGCAGGAGGTCAAACATAAGTGAGTAAATGCCTGATGCGCTCGAGGCGGACTCTCTAGACTTTCAACACAGTCTTTCGCTGTTTAATGTGCTGTTTACGCGGCTGGATTAATTCCATTTCGACTAATCCCCCCTCACTTTTCCGACGTTTCCGCCGCGGCTCTCTTCCTGCACCGCGCGCACGCCTCTCAACCCGACGGTCATTTTTTTCACGCACGCCTGCTTGCTTTCATCTGAGCCTCCGCCGAGACTCCGGCACCGAGGTGTAAAATAACGACTTTCCTCAGCCCTTTATGACGTGTCCACTTGGTGACAAACACCCGGCCCCCGAGCGAGGGCGGGGCCCCCGGGGGCCACGTGAACGTACAGCGGATGTGTTTATCCCAAGCTTCGTCGGAGGACTCAGAGAAAAGAGGAAAACATCCGTTCCCTGTGTTAGTGCTTCAACCTTGAAGGAGAACGGCGGGCGGGTCAAACGTCTCAGTTTGGTGTGAAGTTGTAGGGGTGAGGGAGGGAGGGAGAGGGAGAGAGAGAGAGAGAGCGTGAGATAGAGAGAGAGAGAGCGAGATGGGGGGGGGGAGTCAAGTGTCATTTTCATTGTTGTTTTTTAACCAGTGAAAGGTCCTGTAGGAATGTCGAAACGATGGATTATTAAAATCCATGTAAATAATGGACTGAATCATGCTCCAAATATGAGATGCTTGACTCTTCCCAAAGCTACAACCTCTGCGGTGTACTTCAATTTACGATTATTCCTCCCTAAACATACACAGATAAGGCAGGACGGCTCTGACAAACGCGCCCTTTACGTCGGAGAATATTTCCGCGGAGCCGCGAGCTCTTTGTGAATAAAGCTGTGAATTATTTTACGGGTTTAGACGCCCGTGGTTCCACTGCGCTGCCTGTTTGCAGCATATTTTCCACTGCGCTGCCTGTTTGCAGCATATTTATAGTGATCAATAGGAGAGGTCATTGATATGTGGCCCCCACCACCCACCACCCACTCAGAAACACCGCGCACACACACACACACACACACACACACACACACACACACACACACACACACACACACACACACACACACACACACACACACACGTGCACTGAGGGAGGGTCACGGGCCCCGGGTCACTGCATCTACTCCGGCTCAAACGGCCCCGGAGGCAGGGGCCATTTATCACTAATCACGTGACTGTGCGTTATATTTTACATGCACATACATTACCACACAGGCTTCTCCACGAACGCCACGCCCTCTCAGCTCGGAGGGGTTTATCAATCAGATCAATGTCCTGGTCGATGGGATGAGCTTTTTTTTCTTTCGGGGACCGCTTTGTCATGCGTGTATGTTCCGTTTCCTGCCGATACCATCGCCGGGTCCCGCTCGGCGATCAAAGGGCGGGGTGACGTGAAAGGAGACACCTGGAGGGAGCGGTGGAGGAGGACAAGGTCCGCTCTGTTCCCATCTGGGCCCTCGGTCTGGGACCCGCTGGATTTGCGCCTATAAGCAGCCTCACAGAGAAATGCTTATGGGACCATGATAAGACGGGTCAGGTCACAGTGAAGTCAATGTTTTAGTCGATATTTTTGAGCATTGTTTTGGTTATTCACGATCAACCAGTCCACACTATTTGGAAGGTGGTTATTAGGGTGGCTCCACGTTCAGGTTGCCCTCCTTTATTTACTCTAAGACTGCATTTAAATCTAGTGATTTACCTCAAATGTATTTTTAACAAACCCAATTACTTTCAGGCTATAATTTTGGTGACAGGGTTGTACTCGGAGGGTGACCTTCTCAGTCGATATCACAATATCAGTAAAAATACAGAAAGAAAGAAGGAGAGAACTTACATTGCTTCTTCCCGCGGCCTTCAGGAAGTTCAGATGATGCAACTTCCTGTTGAACATGTGGAATATTCCAAATATTTCTCAGGGGCAATGTGTTCAGGAAACAGACCTGAGTGAATGTAATGGGACAACTAAAATTTACTTTTTTCATAATCTATAATGAATTACTCAGAGAGTTTCAAACACGAGATATGAAATGGATTCATACAGCACTAATGCAAAAAGGATGTGGTTCGGGACAGGCAGTGTTTTTCATTAATGTTTTGAGCTGTTGCCTGAAACTTGCATCTATGTTGTTGTATAGGACACTTCATTTAAAGGGGACCTATTGTGCCTTTTTCAACATGTTCATATACACAGTAGAAGGTCTCTGAGGCCCAAAAACATGTTTGCTAAAAATACTAGTCAGATTATGCATTCTAGCTTTTCTAATCCATCCTGATACTCTGATTCAGTGGGAGGAGCCACCCTCCTGAGGCCACTTGTTCTGTGAGCCAACAGGGTTTGGGCTTTCATTCTGGGTTTTTTTGTATTTACTCCATAAACATTCACTGATTTCACCTTATCAATCCACCCAAATCTGTTTCTGAACAAATTTGAGGCGAGTAACAAGCAATCCAGTGACTGAATCTCCACTCATATTAGATCTAAAAGGCCTAATTTAAAAGTTTGTTCCGACTTTCGTTGCCGTGCTCCAAACTTCTGGGAGACACACACGATTCTCGCACGCGGGTATTTTTTGTTTCATGGAAATGTCCGAAAATACATCTACAATAAAGACACTATTTTTATTGGTTTTCCTTGGGGAAACACACAGCGGATGGGATGGAGCAGATGACCCTAGGAAATCCGTGATGATCTGACGTCAGCTCGAGCAGGAAGTAGAAAAAAACCTCAGAGCGGTCGGAAACCTGAGCGTTTTGTTCACAGCCATTACTTTGGCCACGTCTAATATGAACATCCCACATTGTTACATTATATATATATATGACAGAATAATAGGTCTCCTTTAAGTGTAAAAATGTATTTACCTTTGCTTTACATGCATATTTGTAAATGGTCAGTGGGACACAAATGGCACCCTTATCGTGGAATCATCTGTTATTTGTATTTAATCGGTTATTGGCTTTTAGTCGTTCATCGTGTTTCACTTTGCCAAGTAAGCTGGTTTGTATGGAGGTATGGCAGTGTGAGACTCCAGTGTTGGTTTCCTGTCGGACGGCGTATTGGACAAGCTCTCACAATTCAATTTGCTCTCGATACAATGAGTCACGACTCCATTTAATAGCAATTCAACCCCATATTGATGAGATCGATTAATGTATTGACATTTTATAGAGGATGGGACTTTTAGGGTGTTTTTTTCTGATTTTAAAACCACCAGTTTATATAATAATAATAATAATAATAATAATGACATAATAATAATAATAATAATAACAACAATAATATTATCCTTATTATTCTTTTTTTTATAACCTTAATTTGTATAGCACCTTTCATACACGGCATGCAACTCAAAGTGCTTACATTAAAAGAAGGCCATCAAGTAGTAAAAATAAAAGCCAACAAATGAGCAAAATGCATTTACAAAGCAGAATACTAAATTAATAATAAATAATAATAAAAATAACACCAGCATTTTATTTAGATTTTTTTCTCACACTGTTTTTACACGCACCAATCGCCTGGACAAATTCCTACAGTAGTACATGTAAATGCACCTAGCAAAATAAAGTAATTAAGATTCTGAAAAGAATAACATAAATCAAAAACAGGGAATAACATTTATATATGCAAAACTGCATTAAAAAAGAAAGTCACTTTTGTCACTTTTATTGCACTTCTTGTTTTGCAGTGGCCATTATTTAACTCAGCTTTCGGCGTGCACATGACCAAAGGTTGGGTGAGTTTATACAGTATGTACGCGTGTGGGTGCGCGCGTGTGTGTTTATGCATGTGTGTGTATGTGTGTGTGTGTGTGTGTGTGTGTGAATAGGTGTGAAAGTGATTCATTTATCCAGTGAGAGTCTGCAAGCCACGTGAAACGAGGCCAGGGCAAAAGGCGGCTCTGCGACCACGCTTTGCTTTACACGTGAGACTCAGTGTTTACTTGCGTGTAATTAACTGTTTCCATTTCCAGCCCTCTCTGTGAAGCAGCGACACTGTTGGTCTCACACACACACACACACGCACACGCACACACACACACACCTTGCATCAGGGAATTTTAAAGACATCCAGTTTACCTAACGGGCGTATAACTCCGTCATTTAAATCTTTTTTGCTCTTAAACCTTCGAGGGTGGAAAAACATAAGCGTGAAAACACCTCAGGACTGAATTAGCCCTTTCATTGCTCAGAGTCAGTAAATGTACATTTCAGTAAATGAAATGCAAAAGTAAATGTAAGTACTTTTTTTTTTTTCTTTTTTTTGGGGGGGGATGTCAGGAATATCCCGAGGAACCCACTATGTGAGGTAAGCCAATTAGAAACACTTGTAATTCGGGTCGAGACACGATCGCACGCTTCTCAGTACGACACAGAACAACACGGTGACTAATCGGTTCCTGAAGTGAGAAACTTTTAAGCATTTCACAAAAGCTGACTGCTCCGGGTTAAAAATGGAACTGTCCTCCTGAGGGACTTTGCAGTGACTTTGAGTTAAAATGCACCCCCCCCCCCCCCCCCCGTTTCCCTAAATCCCCACATTGTGCATCATCCAAAAGTGCAAGCTAATGCAAAGTGCTGGCACGGCATCAAAGCGGAGGGCTGCTGTCGGCCGCTTCCTCCGTTTCCTTCAGCGCCGTCTCTCTCGCTCCCTCTCTCTCTCTATGGAGGTGACGGAGCGCGGGCAGCGAGGGGCTTTATGGTCTAATCATCCTGGCTCACAGTACGACGTGGAAAAACTCAAGGCCGCTTTTTGGATCCGGTAGCAGCCGTAGTATTAGGCAGCGTCCATGGAAAGCAGAGCAAATAAGTGAAAATACCGATGGAAGACACACAGCGGGAGGGCTATGTTTCCTTCCAAAAGTGCCAGGAAACGGAGGAGTTTCCTCTTGAAACCTCGAGAAATGTCAAAAATGATTTCCTTTTTTTTTTTTCTAATATGGATCTGCGCCATTGCTGAACTGAGTGTATTTATTATTCATTATTAAGCATACTTGATGATCCAGTTCAGGATCTGCTTCCATCAAACGCTCGGACAGTGGCGGCTTCTCTTATTGATCGCATTTTATTTCACTTTAAGAAGTTTGACAAGCACTCAATCGACATAATAAAACATTTGTGCCATCTGTTCAATCAAGCGCACACGATGGCTCTTTTGAAAATAAATACCTTTAAAATGAAATAATACAGACGGAACATGTGAGATTCAAACCACACGGACAGACATGTAATCCAGATGTCCAAAGGTCCAAAGAGAGATGAAAAGGGTGCGAAATTTCTCCAAGGTCCAACCCCCAACGGGAAAAAAAGGGTGTTGTATAAAACAGATAAGTTGTCTTTAAAAATACAGAATCTTACAAAAAGGTTTGTTTTTTTATTACCATACTTCTTTAAATCACTGTAAAATATCAGCTGGTATAATAACAAGAAACCAAGATTTTTTTTTTTTTTTTTCGTGAATAATACAAAGACAGAGAATGTGCTTCTGCGTTTTTGACATTAGTATTCACATGATGAATGACGTCGTCAGAGTCCTCCGCTGCTCGGCTCGGAACGCGATGAAGACTGGGACCCAAGTATTGCACAAGGCTGCTCCGACGGCAACGGCCAGGAGGCGCAGAACGTCCCCGGACCCCCCCCCACCCAAGGACATCAGCCCCGCCCCCCCGAAAAAAACAGCCTCCGTATACCATCCACGTCGAGATCACGTTAAACAATGCAATTCACAGCCGAGAGTTCTAATCCTAAAGATAGAGATTATCAATAGTCTTCACATTTTTCCGTGTATAAAACAATATCACTCCTGTGGACAGTTCCTTCCGTCGCCATCCCAGTGTCCCCGAAATAAAAAGACAAAAGAATTTCAAGAATACAGGGTACAGTATAAAAGTGTGGTCCAAGTGGTGGTAGCACATGAAGCATGCATGTGTTTATCCTGCCTCCCCCACCAAAAATAAAAACTCATGCCGAGACGTATAAAAAGGCCACATGGCTTTCCCTTCAACCTCAGACATGTGAACTCGCGCGAATCCGACCGATCTGACCGATAGGATCAATCTTTCGGTCCCTTGACCCATTTGAAGACCGACAAAAGGTGCCTTCTCCCCTGGATTCGGATTCGGCGACAGGAAAAAGAAACAAAAAAAACAAAAAAAATAAAAAAACGTCCTCGAGCGACTTCGCGGAGTCCGAGCGTTTGGTTTCCCAAGGCGTTCCTCGAGCCACGGCTGACCGGGAACGGAAATGCAGGGCGCTGCGGCGGTGGAGCGGAGCGGGAACGAGGACGCGCGGACCTAGAACTTGTTAAGTTGTCTACACATCTATAACCGCTAATCTCTTCACTAATATTGTGTTAAAGGATCCGTGGGAGTATATTGAGTATGTAGATTAGAGTATGTAAACAAAAGAGCCTGAGCTGAGTCTGCTGAGCTCCCCACCTCCATTCCAACTTCCACCCAACTGTAGTACAGCTGTAATTGCAAAGGCTGAACAAAGACACCCGCCCCCTCCCCAAATCTGTCATCCCACACCCCCACTCCTCATTTCTATTATTCTGTATGAGTACTGCTAAATTAAAAAACAACAGGAAATATAACTTAATATAAACTCTCTAGGCACTGTTTGATTTCCAAGGCTTTTTTGTTGCAGATTAGGATAAACGAAAGTAACCGATACAAAACCAAACCAAAAATAAGGAAAAAACAAAAAATGTCAGAGAGTGATGGTTCTGCACACCAAGCACATCTTCCTGCGGCGCGTCAGGCTCCCACAGTCAGCTTAAAACCAGCCAAAACGGACCAGCTCCAAGCACTGCCCAGGAGGCTGTTCGGAGGGAAAGTGTCTTAAAAGGATAAGTGATTACTGAAAGATTCTGTCTTTTTTCATTCATTTTTTATTCATTAAGTGTTTAAGTGTCAATTGTCGTGTTAAAAACCCCATCTTGCTTCCTTCACAGTAAAAGACATTAAGACATGATCTTCTGGGGAATCTCTATCGAGGCTTTGAGGAAGATGCAGTTGTCGCGGATGTAGTTCCGCTTCTTCACCTCCTCGTGGGAGATGAACTTGGGGTAGCCGAAGCCCAGGGTGCTCTCGTCCAGCGAGTTGCGGCTGCTGCAGGGCTTCTGGAAGTTCTTCCAGTTGGGGTCGGGGTTGAAGGTCTCCGTGATGTGCTGCGGCTTGGGCAGCGACGGGTCGCTCTGGTCCAGGATGGAGAAAGTCACCTTGTAGGAGAAGGGCCACTCCAGCAGGTTGTCGTACTCGCCGGGCAGCACGCGGATATAGATGGAGAGGTGGGAGCCCTCGCCGCTGCCGTTGCCGTTGAGGAAGGCCGACACCTGCAGCTTGTAGCCGTAGCGGTGCGTGTAGAAGGGCGGGCTGAAGAACTCGTGGTTGTTCCGGAGCTTGGCCTCCTGCAGTTTGCGGGAGTAGTCGCTGAGCTTCCAGATGAGCACGCCGTCGTGGCTGACGGAGAGCTCCTCCATCTCCCGCCGCAGCTCCAGGATCTCCTGCCGCTGCCGCCCCACCAGGTTGCACATCATGGTGAGGTGGGACTTGGTGGTGTCCTCCAGGTGACGGCCGATGGCCAACTTGGGGCACTGCCAGAGAGAGGAGGAGGAAGGGGGGAGTTTGTTAAAGAGAAGCAGCTGCATATTCAATGTGACCCACTTGCTCTGTATATCATTTCACATTTATTCAATTACGTGTGTCCTCAGATAAATGTCTCTTGGACATCTGCCACGCACTGACCCTGATAAGAATCTGAACGTGGCCACATTCCATTCACTGGATTCAATGCTATTTCAGGGGCAGTATTTGCACATTTTGCCTGTTTTGTGTCGTATTCCCACACAGAACGCTGCAGAAACCCTGTCATTCCAAGTGCAGCGTTGGAACACATACTGTACAGTACGGTATAGTACGAATGCAATCTTTTCATCTCCTCTGAGCTTATACACACTTCCTCATCCCAACATCACCTTCAAAAATAGATCCCAACGTGCTGTCAGACGCTCAAAGTGTTGCTCTCATTAAAATAGAGCCTACAGGCGCGGCCCTCGCTTTCAACATGCAGAGATGAAATACAGTGTATAATGAAAAAGAATCACTCAATTTCAACGGTTATTTTTAAATATTATGAGCAACATCATGCCTTCTCTGCCTCTTGAGGGGACTGGAACTATAACAAACACAAATGAATGTGGAGTTGCAGTACATTTTCGAAAACAAACTTCTAACGATCTAGTCCGCCGTCCGCTGGATTTTCAATACAGATTCATTAATCAACACTGAAGCCAAGATGGAGCCTTGATATTCTTTTCACAAACAACTGCCAACTCCAAGTACAGTATAATATCCAATGTTCAATCCTTCCAAATCTTACACTTCCTTCCACCACGGCGGATGAGACTCTTACTTACCAATCCTGACGGACACTTGGTAAAAAGAAAGATAACCAATTAGTGGCCTTTATGGGCAGTCATGCTCTTTTTTAGGGACCTTCAGACTTGTTTTATTGGTCCCGAAAGCACTAAAACGGTTCTTCATAAAGTAATGAATGACTATTGCAGCAGTGTGTGGGTTCTCCCAAAGGGTCAATTCTGGGCCAAAACCCCATTTTTCCAAAAGGCTGAAAACGCTACCCTGAGGTCATGTAATCGTAAAACATGGTATTAGCTTCCACCCCGACGATAACGATCTGTACCTTTCTGTATCGGGATATGAAAGAGTTAACCATTCCAGGGCTATTTTTGTTGTAATTCAAAGCGTCAGCGGTCAGGCTAATACAGGAATACAGTTTCACAGTTTTTTTCCAAGGGCTTTCAGGTACATTTTTAAGCACTACGTTTTCATTTTCATGGACTTCACACAAAATAGATATAATACATTTTCAGCATGATCTCTATCAATTAAAATATAATATAATCTCAGTCTCATTGTGTATTATTTATATAAGTATATCTAATTTATACACATCATATATAGATATATATAGATTAAATTTATCATCTATGTCGTAAAAGTGATTCTAGAAATGTTTTGTTACATTATAATTTGAAGAACAAAACCTGGGGGAATATCACAGGCTTTCAATGATCAGGATTTTTCAAGCACTTCAGCACCAAAATGGGTATTTTCAAGGTATTCCAGGATGAAATTCAAGCACACGGGTTTATCATTATCAAGATTTTTATCTGGCGCTTCAGATCTTACTCTGTGTTTACAGCCGGCGTCTTTGAACGGACACAGGACGAGCGCGCTGCCGCAGTTGTCCTTCACGTGGTTGGCCAGATCCTCGCGGGCGATGTTGGGCGTGCCGCACTGGTTGGGACACTGGACCGGGAAGCGGGGGCAGTGGTACTGGTGGTTCTGTCAAGAGGAGTTCAGAGAAGGTTGTGTCAATACGTGAGTCACAAGCGGACCGCCGAAGGAAACGAGGAAATGTTGCTCGTGAAAATTAATGATTAGACGTATGATTCATTTAATAATAGGGAACAGTAATGACGGTGCGCTCGACTTGATTCATACCCGAGATAAAAAAATAACAATGTGGGCGTTGAGATAAATAACGCCTCGGAGGGCATGGAGGGGAGGGCATGTTTGGAATGTGCTCCGACGGGTGTTTGCAGGTGAATTTCGCTGCAGGGACACGTCAACGGAACAAGCCGCCGTGAGCGAAACGACAGCGTGAACGAAACGACAGTGTGAACGCAAGTAAACCTCGGCCCGGCGCAACCCACCTCCTCCTACACCCGTAAACACTCTCTGACTCACAGAAATATTCCACGGATATGACGAATAACCGGTGCCGAGAAAAAAATAAAAAATAAAAAATAAACAAGAAAAACACCTGATACCTCGGCTCGACTTATGTCTCACAGGTGATAAAAATAAACAAAAATAAATGTGACGTCTCTGAAGGGGCTCACTGACCTGGATGGTGTCGAAGACAAACTCCTTGCCGCAGTACTTGCAGGGCTGCGTGCGCTTGGGACACTCAGCCATGCTGTGCTGGGACAGCAGGCGCCGCATCATCCTCGCGCCGCACTTGTTTTCACAGTAAACGCTCTCCTGGGGACAGATGCCCTGGTGGTTCTGGAGACAAGGGCAGATTTGTTCATTTCTTCTAGATTACTATTATGATCCATAAAAAATAAAAAAATAAATAAAATCCATGGATCCAAGTCATCCAAGGGCGAGCAGCCCTTCAACCTCCCCTCCCCTTTGGCTCCCTGGCTACGACGAAATAAAACCAAAGATATGGACGAGTTCGTTCTTTTTATTCCGATTATCGTTATTTCATTTTGTTAGAATATTTCGTAATCGTAAAAAACGCGCATACCAAAGCAATACTTTGTGGCAGCAAGTCATGCGCCTGACAATGTACAATCGCCTAAACCTAGCGAGCTTTGTTTGTTATCAATAAAAAACACAAGAAGATGATTTACACTTCTTCATTTTTGGAAATATCCAGGCAGAAAGCTCTTTAATTGTCCGTTTTCCTATGCACTTTATATTGATCAAATACATTAATATTTATTTATATTGTATTAAATTTACCAAATAACTTTTGGTGAATTATGAAGTGAGAGGGGGTGGGCATGATATTTGAGTTTTTTTCTGATATGGAAATGTTGTTTATGGTAATGGCCGCTCAGTAACTAATAAGATTAAACACCAGCCTCTTAAAGTGACTTCATCCCAGCATATTAACATTAAATGTTTAACGACGGCACATTAAAATGAAAATTGTCTCAATGACTTTAATGTAAAAGGCATTAGCGGGAGTGTTGGTGTGCGGAGGCCGAGGCCGCGTCGGGCCCATGTAAACAGAGGAAGGGCGTCCCTGGAAGTGTTAGTGAGGCGAACCCCGGGCTACTTCTCCTCTCCTGCAGAGAGCAAAACAAATACAGTATGAAAGGAGCAGTCAGAGCTGCTTTTCCAGCACGTGTGTTATTTAAAAGGAAAAAACACGCACGGCCTCGAGCGGGAGCGACGCTTTCCACAAAGACTGTCTTTCAAGCGGGCGTCTCAGATTTCCGTCGATGAGCCGATTAGCCGACTAGCCGTGACGTAGGCATAGACTATTAACCGCACATAAAAACAGTTACCAGTACATAAATAATGGAACAAAAGGTGCTATTTAAAATTATTATTTTATTTTTTCCAAAAAGGCCAAGTGCAACAGTGACCAAACAAAAAACAAGTCTTACCGGAGGTGACAAAGCGTAAATGGCCCAAATTGCACGACTCATGTGCATCACAGTAGAACGGTGGTAAGACAGCTTCATGCCACACTACGAGCTCTCCCCTTTTTTCCAAAATTGGGTGAAATAACGCCACCCTCATTCTCTCACACAAGCACGTTCTTCTGTGTGCTACACTTATTAGAGTCCGGGCGGAGTTTCTCGTGAAGCGTGTGCTACACTTATTAATAATGAGTAGTTTGTCGGAAGTCGACTTCGCTGCCCTAGTCGACTAATCGATTAGTCGACCAATCTATTAGTCGACTTATCATACCCAGCCCTATTTTTTTTACTCAAAAAAGGTTCTCTCTCTCTCTCTCTCTCTCTCTCTCTCTCTCTCTCTCTCTCTCTCTCTCTCTCTCTCTCGGGTTTTTACCTCGTAGGCCTCTCCGGTGAACTCGCTGCCGCAGAACTCGCACTTGACCTTTCGCTTGGGACAGTCGTGCTGCAGGTGGTCGGGCAGGTCGCGGCGTGTCAGCTTGATGGAGCAGCGATTGGGGCAGGGGATCACGTTGAACGCACAGGTGGAGAAATGGCCCTGAGGGAGAGAGAGGGGGGGGGAGGGGTTGGTGGGAGAGATGGGAAATGTGTTATCAGTCCAGACTGGTACTCTGTGTTGGGCGTTGGGCCAAACCTCAGCCAGAAGACAACACAAGATCCGCTGGTGGGAGGTGGATGTGTGTGTGTGTGTGTGTGTGTGTGTGTGTGTGTGTGTGTGTGTGTGTGTGTGTGTGTGTGTGTGTGTGTGTGTGTGTGTGTGTGTGCGTGGGAGTATATGTGGGAGGGAGGGAGAGCTATGGGAAAAGGTCTGTGTAAAATAGTATATAGTAGTGATTCACAACCTTTTTAATACAAAGGACCCTCGATTTGATATGCAATAGGTCCGGATTCCATTTGAGAAGATTTTGTCTTCTGAGAGCCCAAGATCTTCCAAGATCCAGAGATCTGATTTAGTGTCTATATTATAGTTAGGGAGATAATAGTGAAACTAGGATTCAAACAGTCATTATTGTACATTGCCTAACGGTGCTAATCTCTTGTTATTGACTAATGTTGAAGTTTAACTACAATGTTTTGCTGATGACCCCCTGGAACCTCTTGAAGGACCCCCTGAGGGTCCCAAGACCCCACATTGAGCACCACTGATATACAATATATATATAGTAGTTATATATATACTGTATATATCCACTGATATATATGAATAGAAACACTCAACAAAAAAAAGTGCAGATGGGAAAACTGCGACAGGTACACAGACGATAAGAAGAAAGGAAGGAGGGAAGGAGGGAATGAGGGAAGGAGGGAAGGAGGGAAGGAGGGAAGGAGGGAGGTGTTTTCCTCTCACCTGCAGCTGCTTCATCTGTCCGGTCCAGCGACAGCCCTCCTCGCTGTGGATGCAGCGGATCGGCAGCGCCAGGATCTGCTGCTCCAGCTCCGGATCTGGGTAGATCTGAGGAAAGAACACACCGCAAATCAGCGTTTACGCATCTACAGTGATATGTAGACGTACGCAAAAGTGAAGTCACATTAGAAGTGAGTCTGATTGTGGCACTGCCCCGGCTGGTCGCAGAAACAATGTTAAACAGCGTTCACGTTCATAATATTAGAGACCAGCACAGGAGAAAACTCTGACAGGACATTTTAGCGATGATAGCAGCTTCATGTTGAAGTTTCCTCTTTTTTACTTACGCTCCTTGGCGGTAAATATAAATATAAATAATAAATAAGTAAATAAATAAATAAGCGCCTTTTCAAGTCAATTAGGTTGCACTGTCTATGGTTTTATACAGCCGATAAATTACATAGAATAGTAAATGAGTTATTATGGGAGACTATATGGAGTTAAGATCGATATTATTCAGTTAGATATATCTAAAATCTTACTGCTCAGGAATGAATGCATCAAACACTGAAATGCTAAATGTCAGTGTTCCTCTGATGCCGCAGTATTGTTCCCAATCACTGCTTGTGCTAGAAAAGTGATTAGTGGAAAAGAGACGTAGTTAAACAGCGTTACATGTGTCCTGTACCGCAAAAATAACTCATTAAAAACCATTAAAAAGGCGAGAAGGAACAACAGAAGGAGAGAATGATTTATATATATCTTGAGAAAGAAAGAATTCTCTTTAGACGCCGATCCGGGGGAGATGAGTCGGTTTCAATCCAATCTCTCCAAACCCTCGCCCTGCAGTGGATCATCCTGAGGATTTGCAGCGCTGCGTGTTCCTCCGTCCTCCCCGTTGCCTCACACGGGGGTCGCGCTGGCTAAACAAGTTAAGTCACTTCCTCAAAACGGCCAAACGGCTCAACGGCTTTTTAAAGCAGCTCTGTAACGGACGGCACTCTCGACGCGCGCGGCAAAGTGCTGGAGTGGGAGCCATGATTGTGAAATTAAAACTTCTGAGTCATCCACTTTGCTCATCGGTTCGTGCAGCCACGCTGGACCTAATGGTGCGCGGCGCCGCGGCGAATAAACGCAACGCAGCAAAAAAACTAGTCATCTTAATTATTTATAAATGAGATGAATTAACACGCAATTAGCGCAAATAAAAAAACAAGCATAAATGCTGTAGAATGACCAAAACAGAGAAGCTGAGTCTGCAGAGTCGGAGCCGATACTAATTCTGGGCCATAATCACACGCTCCGGAGCGAGCGGCGGAGACGGGGGAAATCCTCCAGAGTAACCCCAGGCACTCTCTCATTGTTCCAGTCTGGAGCTCCGCGGGGGACGGCAATAATGACCTTTTAATAACACCCAGACCCGTGCAGAACCGGGCGGGCAAGCTGCGCTGAGCTCCTGCCCCTAGGTTCAGTCCGCTCTGTGTCTGCTCTTGGCCCATTGTTTGGCGGCGCGGTCCCCTCGCTACAGAGAGCGTCAGAACGCCCCCCCTCCCCTCCCCCGTTCCACCGCTGCGGCGCTCCTGTTGTTCTGCTCTCCCAGCGAGGTCGTGTTTGCGCCTGGAGAACGTCGCCGAGTGCAGCGGCGGTGATGGGAGGCTGAGGACATTGTGCAACAAGCGTTACAATAGCCCCCCGGGACCCGGACCACCAGCATGGGGTAATTTGCAGGCGACTGGGAGCCTGTGAGGGCTTTAGTAAATAACAATGTCTGACAGGTGAGCTATGAACACGTCCCCCCAGCGGGGACTCAGCACGCCGTCTGCAGCCACCACCTCCAGCCACCTCCAGCCCCGGTGTTTCTGCTGTCGCACGGGGGTTAATGGACCATGTGGCGCGGGGGGTCGTTTTAGGAACTGCGTTGAGGAACTGCAATAACTGACAGGCATTATTATTTATTTTTTTTCCCTTTGTATAAATAATCTACTCTCCATTCTTTGATATTGTTCATTTTATCTGAAAATGCTCGCGCGAATGACGCGATAGAAAGTCTTTACTTCATTGTTGTTTGTCTCGCACAGGAAGAGAGTGAGCGAGAGAGAGAGAGAGAGAGATAGAGATAGAGAGAGAGAGAGAGAGAGAGAGAGAGAGAGAGAGCTCTGCGTGCTTCTGATTAACTGCTTCAAAAGAGAGATGAAACAGGAAGGCGGTGTTTAAAAGTAGAGCTCTCTTCACGGTGGATCTTCCTTTAGGGCCAACAGTTCATTTCTGATCAATCTTCCTCCCTCTTCGTATCAGAACACTGTTTTCCACACCGCTGGCACCATAATGGATTTTTTTTTTTTTCCGGTCATAGCCAGAGTGTATCCACTGAGTTTTCCTGGGACAATGGTTGGTTATTATACTTATGTGTTGTTTGTAGTGATCTCCAGAAAGCAAAATGGTTCATCAAAATCACGACCAGCTCCTTCGTTCAAATGCATCGTCCTGCAGATCTTTTTTAACACGATTAGAATCTCTGTCCCAGGGAGGATAGGACGGGGATGGTTCTGTGTGTGTGTGTGTGTGTGTGTGTGTGTGTTCACCAAAGGAAAATTGCATGACACATACTTTTAAATTAAGTTTTTTTTAACAGATTAACTACTTAGGTATCAACATTTTGCATCAAATGCAACTGAATTCTCCAGATATTTAGTTGATACATGAAAGTATAGCACTTATAAGATAAGTAATAATATAAGTTTAAAAAAAAAGTGTACACACAAACATGCATACATGTGGCCTATGATAATTTCATATAATGTAGGGCTGGACAATATATTATTATAATATCAATTTTGTGATATGAGACTGAGATTTTGATTAATCGTGATATTGTGTTAAATTGAGTTAAATGTTGTCTTTAAGGGGCATTACAGTAAAGTAATGCAACTATATGAGCTTCACAAATTGTTCTAATCCAATGCCTGGAGCTGCTTAGTGTTAACATCCATATTACCAATGATAAAATGTCATCATTATTCATATTGGGGAATATATTTGTATATGTGATATTTGATTTGGTGAATACCGCCCAGCCCTAGTTGAATATAATCATATTTTAAATCCACAGGCACTATGGGAGGGGAGTTGATTGCAGCGGCTTATTTGTGTTGAATTACCTTGGCGTAGTCCAAAGGCAGCTGGTCCTCAGGGCACTTGAAGACACCCTCACTGTAACACAAGACAATGACCAAAACATTAGAAATAAGCTTCAGCTTCACCGACAGCACCAAAATGAGAGACGTTCACGAATGACGTGAGAAAACATTTTGCATTTGTTTGCAATGTCAAACTCAAACTGTCTTTAAGTGGCCCGCGCGTCCACATCTGTCTGTGCTCAAAGGTGTCTCCTTAATCCGCGCAGCCATGGCTCTCACTGTACGATGACCAGACACACACACACACACACACGTGCGCGCGCGCACACACACACACCCACACACACACACACACACACACACACACACACACACTCTCTCTCCTCACAATAAAAGCTGATTACTTTCTAACCCTGTGGCTTTTATGTCGCTGCTCTTTCATTTTTCCTCGCTCCGAGCGTGTATTTCCACTGATTCTGAGTTTTATTACGACTGAGGAATAGAAGACAAGTTCAAAACTGTCTATCAATAATACATTAAGAGGCCCTGCTCCTCGCTGCCACCGCAGTCGACCTTCATTTCTTGCTCATGAAAGTGGTAATCCACAAGATTATTTTGTAAAAGGAAATCCCATATTTGATACTTCATTTAGCTGGCACTTTTTATGGAACAGCCTTTCAATGTATCTGCATTATGCATGTGCTCCCCTATCTCCGCAACATTTTCGGTCAAATCGGGTTTGGGAAACTCAAAAACCACTCGTGCATATTCTATATGTATATTCTCTCTGTATGTACTCGTACCATCAAAGAAGTTTGGAAGTTCAAAATATATATATCATGCTAAACTGAAGACAAGGAGACGAGCAGGCCTTGGGCAACATCCTCCGTGTTTCCTTCCTTTCATTCAAGCCAGACACAAACCTCAATTTAGATCTGGGACCTCGATCCACTAGACAGAGTAACTACACCATAGCCTGAACAAAGGCACCTCAGTGTCTGTATTTAGGGGGTTTTAAAATGGACCAAATGAGCTAAAAGGTCATAACTCATTATGGGAGCCCTCTGGCATGGCAGCCTGATGTCATCATGAAATATTCACGGCGTTAAATAATAGAGATAAGCCGTTACCGGGGTCAAGTTGCTTAGAAGGGGTCAAGCTGGCTACTGTACGTTAAGCCAGTCTAGCAACGTAGAGACAAATTTAAACAAGTACAGATGTTGCACATTTATGAAGCTGACATGGTTAGAGAATGAAAGGAGGATTTTTGCCCCCGACTGGGCCCCCCAAATTGCCTCTTAAATACGTCTGTGTTGTAGTTTGGGTTTTTTTTGGGGGGGTGTTGAAAAGTAAATAAACAAATCAATATTATTCATTGTGACCCTGGGCAGCCTAAATGAATTGTGGTCAGTGTTTTGATCGACTAAAGGCCCCTGCTGTGCCAGGAGGGGGCGGGCCAAAACGCAGCTGGAGAGACGCTGTAAGTGCTGTTTCCAGGTTTACTGAATTCTAAGACACACAGTCGCTGCCATGGAGTTTCCCCCTCTGCTAAAGTGGCAAATTTATTACATTATAGTCCCGTTGATATTCTTTTTTTTTTTTTATCTTCATAGGTCAGCTCTAACTGACCTACTGAGACCAAGAGACGATCAATACAGCATTTTAATTTAAACTAATTACCAGACACAGAATAGGCCGGCTGTCTCTGTCAATAGGAACCAGGGTTCCTTTGTGCATTTTTTTGGAGGGAATGTCACCTGACCACGGCTCCCATATGAACATGTGACATGACACATGAGTCTATGTGCACTTTGCCCTGTCTATCCAGCTGCTGTTAAATCAGGGAATGGGCCAAAGGGGAGGGTGGAAGAAAAGGGCCAGGATGCAGGGGGGAGGGTTGATGAGGGAGAGGTTAATGCATGACGAGACAGCACTAATTCTCTTCCATTAGGGTCACTGTGTCAGCAGGGAACTGGATACCAATTAACAGGCCACAATGGACTATAAAAAAGGGTCAATCGATGGGGAGCTCGGAGAGGCCAGTCAGCGGAGCATCTCCTGCGTGGTGTGAAATCATTTACTCGACACCACAACTGTGGAATCATCCCATTCTTACGGAGATAAAAGTCAGGCGTGGTTTCACAGATATGAGCTGTGCGGAGGCGCAGGCTACAGAACGCTGCCGGTTCCCCAGCCAACCCGGAGAGGAAACGGGAAGCGACAGGCTCTGAGCGCTGGACAGGGGAGATGTGAGTACAAGGAGGGTGCAGCCCACGGCCCCATCCCGCCCTGGACTCCTATCTGACGCACAGAGAGGCAGACAGGCGAAAAGGGCCTAGTCACAGACTGTCAGGATAATTCCCTCCGTGGTCGCCAAGAAAGTCCTGCAGCCACACATTCATGTGTTTGGCGCTCTGCGGATAATAACACTCGACTCCCCTGTCCGCTTGTTAGTAAAGCTCACTGCCCCTTTGTGACAGCGCATTAGCAGTGAAAGGTGGGGACAGTCCCACAACAAAAGATTCTATTGAATCCTTTTGCGTCGTCCCTCCTTGATGAGAGTCTCTGGCTATTTGAGCTCCCCTGACGGAGATAGGAGGGTTACACAAACCCATCGCATGTTGAAAAACTAGAAACTACACTCGTGACCCACCCTCACCCAACTGCCGATACGAGAAAACAAACATGAGTTCTGAACTGCAAAACACCCTTGTCTTTACCTTTCAGGTTGAACCTTGTCCCTTGTGTGAAGCATCGCAAAACACACAGCCTCTGTCCAAACAAAAAACACATTCACTCAAATGTCTGACACTCCGAACAGCTCTTAGCCTGGTCGAACATCTAGAGTGAGAAGCTGATAAACAAGTGTTTCATGACACGTGTTCCTGCCATAACATCGTTTGTACGTAGGCCCCATAAAGGATTTCAGAACTGGCTGTTCTGCTGAAGTGCAGTGACATGGAACCCAGGACTAAGGTGGCTCAAAAACGAAATATTCCTATTGGCTCTCATTCACAGGCAGAAAAGTGAGCTCTTTTGAGTCTTATAGTCTAGGATGGCATACGCCACGAGCAGTATCCCATACCCAAATTAGGAGCATTTCCTGTCCGTGGATGAAATGAATCGACTTGTAAAGCCCATTATCCCTTTGGACCCTGAAGGCAAGCCCCCCTACCACCTATCCTCTAATTGCCCCTCTCTTCCGCCATTCATTCACCCAGCGAGACCAATGAGGACAGCCGTCACAACATGCTCCGTCACCCTGCATACGACTCCTGACAGGCAGACGGTTATTTGGAAGGTTTCATCTTTCTGCTGGATAGGGGAGCGGAGCCTGCAGATGATTCGGAGAGATCCATTCTGTTTACCATCTCGTAACATCCTGAGCCCGTTGGGCCCAGGGATCGGCTCCTCTGTACGGAGGCTTGCGGAGAGACTTCCAAACCAAGCCCCAATGTTTGCAATTGTAGTGGCCAGGGCTGTTGAGAGGCAAACTAAACAAACAAAATCCAAAACCCAAGAGGCTTTTTTTTGGGGGGGGGGGGGTTAGGATGTCTGCGGTACATTAACACTCTAAACAGACCTTTCTTCTAACTGTGAGAAGGTTTTTTTCCCCCTTAACTTCAGATAGCATCAGGAGGCCCGGACAGGCTGCTCGGTAGGCCACCTTATCTCTTGGTGGAGATAAGTAATATACCCACACTGGCTTTTTGTTCATCCTGCCGCAAAGCCGCTTTTTTTTGTCTCTTCAAGATAACAGGATGGATTAACTTTTACATACAAACAAAACCCGAAATGCCATAACTACCCTCCTCCGCTCGAGAGACATGATTTCTGGTCTGGAAGCTGGAAGTTACTCAGGGCGTCTGGATGTTTACACAAAAGACAAAGGAGGATGTACGGTTTATCTTAAATGGAGTTGTGCAATCTCTTAATCAGCCATTTTTTTACTCTTTTGAGTAAAAACATGAATGGACATGAATACAAAAATATTGGAACAGCTCTATACTTCAGCTGCTTTCATAAAATCTGATTAAATAACAGCGATGGCTTTGTATTTAGGGGTACCAAGTCAATCTCAAGCATGTAGGCAGGTACTTAATGAGCACTGTATAATATACGATGATGTCGGTGCCGGAAACTGCACAGTAAATAATAACTCTGGCCAACAGAAAGATCCACCAATACACTGGTTCACTGCAAATAAATGATCGTTGTTTAAAAGGCAAGTTTGTTGGCAAATTATAACAAACTCAACTCATGCTCAACTTGCATAGCAGCCTCACCCCTGACATGCTGGACTGATGCTTGATATAAGAGCGCGGTGTTGACTGAGGTATACCCCTAATGAGGTCATCCTGAAGAGGCTCCCCGGGTGGTGGAACCTGTGTAACCTGACGCGCCATGTGGACGGATCCCTTCCCCCTCGGTCGCCGCGGCCGGGACATAGAAAACGCTCATCCCGGCCCATCATTTGTCCCAAAGGGGAGGAGCGGTGTGTGATGACCATACAAGCGCAACGGTGGATTAACCCCTACGTCACAGACTATGTGTTTGGGATATCCACAGGGCGCACTGCTAGGATAGCTCCTTGTGAGAGATGTAATACCTTCAAGATTAGCTGTTCATAGTTTGCTGAGGATTATGTTAAGCATAAACCTCCTGACCTCCAATGACACTCTTCTTACCTCGCCACAATATAATGCTGCACTGATATCTGAGAACCATCAAAATCACACGCCTGTGCAACGAAACACAGTGTTTATCCAGATTAAAAGCTGCTTCATTTGAACTTTTTTTATATCAGAGTTTTTAGATGATTATGAGAACAGGCTTTTGATAATTGACAGAATTAGGTCTGAGATGGGCTAAATCCAACTTTGCATCACTGAGTTTTCTTGACACTAATCACCACTGACAGCTGTTAAACGCAAATAACAATGGCTGGCGGTCCGTAAGTCACGGCCATCAACAGGAACGAGAGAAAGACCATAGAATCCATTTTCCTGACGAAAAAATGTAGTCCAGCAGCCAGTTGAATGGAGCAGACCTAAAGTCTTAACTGTGGCTTGAAATGACCTCTCTTTGTGACTTGCATCCAGAAATGCCCTCGTGTTACTGTGGTTCTCTGCCAAAACAGGCAGAAATGATGCAAGTAGGAGAAATGGACTACTACGAAGCCGACCGTGTGGGTGGAAGTCTGGCACCGCTCGCTGGCTCCATCTCACCGCACGCAACTCCCTCACCGGGCAGAGAACCGGACCGACATAGTAGGACGGACCAAACACCTTGGAGATGGAAACGGTGAGCTTTTCTCGCAAAGGTTTTGATACTATCCGGACATGACTAATCCCCCCCCCCCCCAACGCAATCACAAAGAACCATTCAGTGAATAAATCCTCATACTGACGACCAGGACGTCAGAGGCCGGCGCCTGAGACTTCAGTCATGTATCCATGTCTCCTTCTGACTTCCCAGCTCTTACTGTAGTGACATTTGGGAACCCAAATCATGTGGCAGGTAATGGATTAACAATGTTAAACCATTTCTTTTCTTTTTTGAGATTCAATGTAATAATGGCAATAATGGTGTCAAGAGTCAAAGGACTGAAACGCACCACTGCTTACTGTATGTTTCAACGAGACATATCTCTGAAAGAGCAGCTTTTCTATGTGGGGAGCAGCAGTAGATAAGGTATTTCCCCAAGAAATGAGAACAACAACAGAACAGCAGGAAAAGTCTGTTTGCTGCCAAAATGAACACGCGGAAAGTGGATGAACGCAAATAAATGTTTCTGGGCCACAGGGGCCCTGCTCGTACGATTTCAAATGGCGCTTCATTGTACATTAATTGATGTCAGGCAATCCGTCTCCTTGGATTTGTAAGTAATTACACAGTGACTCATCCGAACGCAGGTTTAGATACAAGACGGCAATGGAGCGCTGTGGTGGCAAGCAAAGTGTGACTCCGCACAGGAAGCCGCCACCTGCTGGAGCACAAGCCAGTCACGGAAAAGGGAGAGGAGAGATCAAGGCATAGACGAGGCAGACAGAGTAAGCCATCTGCAGACTGAGTTCAAGTCTCTGAGATGCTGTAAAAACGCTTACCACTATTCCTAATCCCTCGCGCCGTCTACCCTCATCTGTGTGATGGGGCAACGACTTGGACTTTGTATCAGTAGGTGTGGATTGTTTGAACCTCAATAGATAGAATTGCTCTGTTGTCTCTTACACTGTATTGTAGGCTGTTGAACACATGCGTACATGATATTCCGATAAATAAATGAGCAAGCAAAGTGAAATGTATTCGTATCTGCCCTTTTTCATCCCCAGATTATATGCCGCATGCAGGAGTTACGGGGAAATCAAAGCCATTTCATTAACTCCTGCTGATCTGGGCTCGGGTGGGGGTTGGGAGCCAAGTCCCATCAATTCTACCAGGACCTCTGATACGCACAAACGCAGCCACTTTAAGCCCGAGCAGCAAAAGCAAAGCGCAGACAATAAAAACACCACCATAAATGCTGCATGAACACTCGCGCGTGCACACATGCACACATGCACACTGGGGCCTGCACCGCTTAGGGGCACTTGAAAGCAGGGCTTAAAAGAGAATGGTTATGTTTGATCTGGTTGGAGAGCGGTTGCACAAGGGTGGGGTGCTCTAACGGTCGCCCGCAAGGACCAATGAAAACTCCCAAGATTTAACATGTCACACATGTGAGCAGGGGGCCTGCAAGGCTCAGAAGAAGTGCTAAAAGCTGCTGTCAAGGTAGCAGAGGTGTGAAACCCCTCCCCCCTCCCCCCACTCTCCACTTTACAAGCCGACTTCGCACAGCACAGATATGTTTGCGACTTTGGTACAACATTCAACACCACAGTAGAGATCACCCACAGACAAGTCTGTCCGTCAGAAACTAATACCAAATACGGGAGCTACTGTATACACTAGGCATTTCCCCGACATGTGTAAATTTGAGCTGTTTTTATTACAGATGGCTGATCTGATTTTAGCCTGGCTTCAGAGAGAGCAAATGTCTGCCACAAGGGCAATCCACAGTGATGGAGCCTGGCTTTGAAGACCTGCCGGAGCCGTGCAAATCCCTCGCACCACCGACAGTGGACACGGGCTTTAGGCTGCCATCGCATTGATTGGTGCATTAAAAGAAAGTGTTTTGGAAATAACATAAGACATAGTACTAGTTATGATGTCATCCTTCAAACAGTGTTCACTAGCTCTGCCCAAGCTCTGACAAGAGGAATTAAATTAGATTGTACCGATTCAAAGAGCATGGTACACAGTAAAAAATATTTCGGTCTTTCGACACAAAAGACGTGTTGAAACTGACTTTAAAAAAAAGAACACAAGGATTTGTTGTTTTGTAGAGTGGTGTGTTTGCCATCTGCTATATCCCCATAAGGGAAAATGAATTCCCATAAGGAATATATATCTAAATCCAAGCAAAACTTTGATTTCCCATTGACCGATTATGATCTCCTGAATGATCTCATCGTGCAGCAGAATAATTAAGAGGAGATATATGATATTATAAAATGAGGTAATGCAGAGTTCATGGCATCGATGGCCATTATGTTCTTGCGTAATGGCGGTTGAAATCTTACCTGAGTCAAAAAAAAAAAGTCTTTTGTCAATAATGAAGCCACAGCAAGTCCTGTGGGACTGTGGAGGTGATTATGCCCCCTGGATACGGCAGGTCGTCATTTCTATGAAATTATCCCCTCTGACACCCCAACACCAGAGCCCGACCGATGCCAAATGGCAAAAAGTGCAAAAATGTTAAATACATCTGAAAAACTTTTATATTATTATAATTTGATTATTTTATTATGATTTTATTAAAGTTTCAGAGCCTTTAACCTACAACCAAACAAATAAATAAAAATCAACACATACAAAAACTATTTGATAGATGATATTCAATTTGATTTTAATAAAAAAATTCCGTTCCAGCGAACGCATCATCACGTCCGAAACAAATTGTTTCCCATGAACACAGCATTGCTTCCTGATTGGAGAGCCGTGTCTAAACGCAAGTGTAAACAAACATGGATTTATAGGCCAAGTTGGGCTTCCGCGCTCAATTTGGTGAGCAACTTAAAAGTAGTGTAAAACAGACAAGTACAGGATAAATAATCAATATTTTTTTTGTTTATATTTCTTATGTAAAAATTGGGACACACCCACCGTCTGCATAACTGCTGATGCTGTCAAAAAAGTAAAATAATGACCGATATATCATTTTGGCTGATATATCGGTCGTTATTTGACTTTTTTCGGGTTCTACTCAACCCTAAAACACCATGCTTTTTTTCCACACAGGTTTTAGTTGAGGGGAAATTTGACTCAGGCACAAGAAGTAACACATCAATAAAAGACCATTAAAATCAACAGTATTGTATAAAGAGGTACTTAGGGCATTCGTTAACCTAAAGCTGATAGACCTGTTTAAACCAAACATCACAGCTGAGATGGATATCTTATTACATGCCTTTTTCATTGACATAAGCTTATTTTGAATATCAATGCCTCTCGTATTAAAACTACCCAGAACCACCAGTTTGACGGTACTGGGCTTCCACGGTGTAAAGCACAAGGTCATCGTGAAGAAGCTGGCGTCCTTGGACAAACATCAGTGAAAAGGAAAATAAAGAACCTGTGGAATTGCCATGTGAGGTTCGACCAAACTGTAACTGCTCGAGTGGGTAGTTCACATCACGGACTAATAATGTCACCATTGGGAGGGCTCACAGCAGCAGGTGGGCTGTCCAGATAATCCTCACCAACACCCACTACAGTCCACACGTCTTTTATTTAAGCCTGCATCTGCTTGCCCCGTATACAGAAATGGACAAAATAATGACATTAGCAAACCCGCCATATATACATAAAACAAATGAAATGCAATAAACTTTGTTTGGGTTTCATGTCATTTGTGATAAAGCAATTGAAATCGTTAAAGACAAACTAACTAAAATGTGATTTTACATTTTGTCTAGGGCTGTACCCAACTCAGAATTTTAGCAGTTGAATCAGATTCGGTTGTTCAATGTGAATATTCACCTTTTCGGGGGGCAGGGGGGGGGCGCGATCTGGGTGCACTTTGCGCACCTGTCTCCCTCTCCGACGGTACGCTACGGTGTGCGGTGTGGGGTGCACGATCCGTGCTCCAGAACTGTGTTTTTCTTTTAGATGCAGGTTATTTTACTTCACGTCTCCTAATGGAATGAAACAAGTGCGTATGGAACGGTACGGAACGAAACCGTGCGTAACGGGGCCACTTTCTCAGTGACTCTCCCCGATCACTCCCTCTCCATGCGCAATGCGCAGAAAATAGTCAAGATAAAAATAACGAGTCTTCCCTGTTCCTCCGTGCCCCGCCCCCACACTGTCTATTGTTTTATTTGGAGGAACGGGGCGCGGCAATCGGGGCACACGGAGAGCCGTGTCCGAATACACATATAAAAATGCGCATTTTGCGCTTCTACCTGTTTTATCCTGTTATTGAAATGGACACTGACTCACAAAACAAAAAAAATTATAAAAATAACTGCTCGATTTGAAAAATTTCCGTCAACTGACAGGTTTTCGACTGATGATTCGACTCTTCGACTTTCAGGAGGCAGCCCTGATTTTGTCCACAGGTATAACCAACTGTTAACTAGGTAAACTAAAACTGAGTGCTTACATGTATGTTGTATATGTATCTGCTGTGCATGTAACAAAGCTGGTGATGTCCGTTGCTACACCCAAGCTGCATTTGGAATGGCATACTAGTATACTATCTAGTACAGCAAACAGGTGCTTAGTATCTAAAACACCATATGGTTAGTGATACTAGGGTACTATGGTTAGTGTCCGAAACTATAGCATGCTCAGTTATTCCATAAAAAGTACTAGGATGACATACATCCTACATCGGGAACTCAAGTCCTACGACATAGTACAGTGCGCAGAGTAGTGTTTGAGCACTGCACACTACACTGACATGGATATCCCAAAATGCATTGCGACATGTCACAAAGACCACTGTATATGACGGTAAAACTACCAGCGGTGGCAGAGGGCGGGTCAGACCGGTGGTGCGGCTGTAGGACCATGTAGTAGGCGCAAAAAGCCATCAAACTGTGATGGAGCTGAGTATGCCATTCCAGACGCAGCCCGTTTTGAGGCATTAGGGCCAACAGCAGCTCAGGAGTCAGAGGAGTGATACTGCTCTCCGCAACGACCCGGTGAACTGGACTTGCCCGGCAGCCTTGGGCCGTCAGTGTGTGTATGATCTGTTTTGTTTACAACATATCATATCTTCCTTTTCCTGGGGTGACCTTCTCAGTGGAGGAGAAACCAGTAGGTGAGATAACCAGATGGAAATGATTAGGCCATTATTAGCTTAATAATAATAATAATAATAATAATAATAATAATAATAATAATAATAAGTCTGTTTGAGGGAGGCTTATTTTGATGCAATCCTGCTGTGCTGCAACTATAGAAATGCATACATTTACTTATTGAACAGTCTCCATCCCAAGGTACAAAAACAGCAGATGTTAATGCTCTGAATACTTAAGATGTTGGTTTTGCAATACATTGGAATAAATTAGTCGATGAGCAGTTAAGTTTGGTGTCCAGTTAACTTTGTGAGGGAACATCTGTGGGCGTGGTGAACCCGAGACACGCTGAAGGTGGAAAGAGGATCATGATTTGATTCTCTTTCAGTGCTCCCCTGTCAAAGTTTGTGCCTGCCTCCGCATGAATCACGTTTCTCACGATGGAGCCAAGGCATCACAGTCATGACTCCGATGTGCAATGAGTCACTGAAAAAACTGCTCAACTTTCCCCGCTTTCACCCAAAACTGTCTCGCTAAACACCCTTCACAATCACGCAGGTATTCACAAAGACGACTTACTCCGGCACATTTCTCAGACGGCTTTTGAAAGCCGTAACAGCGTGATATAATACGACTTTAGGTTTCTACCCCATAAGCTTTTCTATTGACTGACAGCGGACAAGCTGCTTTTCCTTATTCGCACGTCGGCTGACTCAGGTTTATGAGGTGTGCACATCACAGGCGGCGACAATTTTTAGGCCCTGAGCTTTTGTGTCCATGGTAACGGTGAAGGAAGGTGAGGCTCTTTGTGTGAAAAAGAGAGAGCAGTTAGCAGACGGCGAGCCGGGGTCTAGCTGCTCAAACACACACACACACACACACACACACACACACACACACACACACACACACACATACACACAACGATTACTCATAATATATAATAATATACAGTATATGATATAATCACACATGATCGCAAAACGCCACTGCCCGCTTCTTCTATCGCTCACAATCTACAGCATGAATGTGATGCAGTTCTTTCTAATATTTGTATTCGGTCTGCGGCATCCGAAAGAGAGCCTTCACTCTCCCTGAAATAGTGTTTTGATCAAGCCATTGTCCATGCCGTTGTGCGGGGATGTAATTTCTTTGTTTGGCGAGGAGGGGCGGTGACGTCACATGGTCTCCTTTGTCTCAAAATGCCTCGGCTGCATCGCTCCTGTACCATTCACGTCTCAAACCGCCCCCGTTGCCGGGAGCAACAGTGAGGCTGGATTACGAATTATTATGAAAAAGGCAATTATTATTATTATTACGATCTTGTGAAATAAAAATAGTAATAACAGGAAAAAGGGGAATTATATACGGAAACCACTCGTGTCTGACAATAACGAATCGTCTCATACTGAAGAGGTGAATATAGTCTTTTTTCCCCCCGTTTTTGTTCTGCAAGCAAAATCATATGCACTACCATGACATACAGTATGGTCACATATGTCATATGTATGTCAATACAAATGCTCTTCTTGAATTTCGGCCATGACATATTGATGATAAGGAGGTGGTCAGTGGGTTTCTGCATGGTTATTATAACTGGCTGCCATTGACTATATTATGGTTTTATGTATCATTAAGTGTGTCAAGTTTTCTAACATGCAGTTCAGCTATCACAAGACAACAGTGACATTGTTTACGGAGACCCGCGAGCGCTGCTTTAAAGATGTCCAAGCAGAAAGGTCTCCGGCTGGTCAATTTACCACTACATTTCACCAATCACGTGCCATTAGGGATGAATGGACCAAGAAAGGCCGGGAGACAAGGACAAGCCCTCATTCTGAACAAGCGGACTATATCCCACATCTGGATGCCCACATGATAGAGCGACTTCCTTTGCATGGCACTTTCATGGTGTCAATAGTGTGTGTGTGTGTGTGTGTGTGTGTGTGTGTGTGTGTGCAGGAGGAGGAAGGGGGATCTGAGCATTCTGCTGTGTTGACATATCTGAAAACAAGCAGCGGCAGAAACATCACACAAGGGAGTCAGTCAACTTAAAGACAGTCATTGAACTGTTTGGTGAGAGGACCCAGCAGTAAACAGAGCAGATCTCATGAGAGGGCGACAGAAGGGCCTTGGGCTCGGCAGGAAGGAAGCCTCCGCCATGGATCCTTTGCTGGCAAACGGAGCAGCGAGCGGCGGAAGGGCCGAGGGTGAATGGGCATTGACCTTAACAGTGATGGGGCCCCATGAATAAATGACTATAATTTAGTGTGTACGCATTGAGTGGAGAGCTTAACTGCTCTGCCGACACCTGTTCTTCTCAATAGAGGAGCCTTTCACTGAGACAGGTGCTCTGCACCAAGCCACCCACTTCCCCAAGCTCCTGGCCCTCTTCCTCGCTCCCAGCTGCTTCCCTTTCAGAGCTCAGACACAGATTCCACACATGCCTGGGTGTCGGCTCAGGAACCGGGCCAGTGGTCACTCAGCCGCCTGCTCCTGATGGTAGCTGCCTAACGCAACAAGCGCCTCACCAGCTAGTTGAAGAGGCATTCGCACATTAGGTGGACTGATAATTATTACTGAGTTGGGCTGCTGTGTGAATATTTCTGAGTTGAGTGGTAGTTGCTTTATATTTCCACACAATCATTCGAAAGCAGGTAGTTGTAAGCATTATTTTACATTCACAGTTCAATGCCGATATGTATTCTCTAATTTGAAATATGCAAATACATTTTGACTAACATTCCCATTTTTCTCATGAGTTTTGAAAATGCATCGCTGCAAGCAGTAATATCTGTGGGAGTTTGAGCATGTGTCTGGGTGCCCACGTGCATGAGTATGTGTGTGTGTATGTGTGTGTGTGTGTGTGTGTGTGTGTGTGTGTGTGTGTGTGTGTGTGCGTGTGTGTATGTGTGTTGCAATATGCATGCAGATACACAGTGGGGCTGTCAGCTTTGTAGCCAATGCAGTGACCTGTGCACAGCACAAACAGATTGGGGGAAGTCAATTAGCACAACAGTAAGCTGAGCACAGATGCAGCCTGACTGAGCACTGGGATAGTGTTGAGCTGCTAAGCACAAGCTGTGCCACTGTGCCATGGATCGGATCACTTTGTGTGCTGCTCAACCTTGAGACGGTCACCGGGGGTAATCTGCCCATCTCTCCACACACTAAAAGCCTCCATTATGAGCCTCCAATTAACCCCTGAAGCTGCGTGTGTACATTTAAGATTAATTGCATTAATTGGACGGTCAAGCAATGTGAAATGTTATGGGAGTGACTTTGTCTCGGGAGGCCTAGGGGAGAAATTCCCAGAGTGGCGCCGAAGGCTCCCTATAGATCACACCATGCGAGGGTGAGGAGCGTGTACGTGTTGCCATAAACACATTTTTATCTTAAGTAGTTTCACCGAGCACGCATGCCCATGCACATGTAAGCACTGGCCATGCGCTGGCATGTGGGCCAGTTGGCCGACTTCCAGCATTAAGGGCTGGGGTTGTGCAGCTCGGTCCTGACATGCTCGCCGTCTGATAGGCAAGGTGCTCTGCTGCATAGCTGGGATGTTTCTGCTCTTTGTTTGGCCCAAAGGCTGGAAGCTGCTTGACAAAGACCTTCCAATAGACATGGGCAAGTTGGGACAAGCCCAGAACCCAATATTAAGCTGATAGAAAGTCTTAATTCATTTAAACAAATGAAATCTCTCGGGCCCTATTGGTTAACAAACAACTTTTTAACGTAAATCTTTCATAGGTGGTATTGACTGAGTTTATTAATAAACATGAAACATTTGTAGGCGGTCCAGTATCTGCTTCCCCCCCTACTCCTAAACCATATAATACAATAATGAAAAATAACTATTATGCTGAAGCAACACTGACGTGGATTGACAAGTTACCTAGAAGCTACCATCTCATCTCATCCTTATCAGCTCTTATCAAATCAGCTCTCATTCACCTGCATCTTTTCAAATCACACAGTTCAAAGAAATATACAGATATATGACAAATTTGCTGCAGACACAAATGATAATGAGTTCTTACTCCACACTGGCCATGTGTCCATGAGCAGCGTATAGAGAGCTGGACGCTACCAGAGAGCCTCCCGAGTGTGGAGAGGACGGACGTTATAATAGAGAAAATCCGCCTGAGAAAGTTAAGTGGCCTCTCTTTCAGAAGTGTAAACTTCATCCCAGCACAAGTGCCTTCACTCGTATTAGCGCCGTTTAGGGCCGGAATTAGAAATGGGGGCACACGGCGGCGACGTGAGTCTCGCGGCAACAGCGGCCCTGGCCTTGGACGTCTGCAGCTGTGAAACAGTCCCAAACGCTTTTTTTCTCTGTCATGTCATCATCACAGCTGGATCTCCCAGCCCCTCAGCCTCCTCCAGGGTGTCCCTTCACCATGACATCAGCCTGAAAAGTTCTCCACCTCCCACCTCCTTCCTCCCATGTTTCGAGGACGAGGGTTTGCATTACACATATTACGCGTATCAAATTCCCAGATGGGAGAGTAGGACTGTTCAGTTTCAGCGCCAGCTTTATCAAACCATGTGAGACATTAAGCAAATACTCCTTCTTCAGGAATGCACTCGTAGACCTCCCGTGTTTTACACTCTTTGTGGTCAGACCTGACCAGCACTTTGACGAGCAAGCAGCGGAAACCTCTTCCATAGTTCGACAGATGAAAAAAAAATTTTTTTTTTTAAATGCACGTCTTTGAAACATAATTAAGTTAACAGCCACGGTAAGTTTCAAAGTTCAGCCTCGCACAATCCATCACATCAAAGTCCATGCGAGCGGCGGTGACCAAAGTCCTAATCTTTAACATGCAGCCACTCTGCCAAATCCCATACGAGAGCAGGACACCAGACGAAATACTTTCAACTTGAGCTCGACGACAGAGATCCAAGCCGAGCCGACAGACTCTACAGATAGGGCGTTTATCGCTCCTCTGTCATACATACGCTGCCGTATTTCAAGTTTTCCGCTTTTATTCCCGGGGGGAATATTGTGCTCTCTGTGCCAGTGGCTTCGACTCTGCTCTGATGAGTAAAAGTTTATGCGGCCGTTTCCAGCTCTGTCAGCCACAATAAATCAGAGGACAACAGCCTCAGTGCGGAGCTATAAGAGGAGGCCTCCACGCACCCTGAGCACAGAGGAGTCGGGCTGGACGAGCGGGGGGAGGGAGGGGGGGGGCTTTCACTCAAGTGAACAAAATCCCCCTCTGTGCAGCTCACTGGCCGCCGTTGTAGTTAAGAAATGGATGGACAGCGGAGTTGTCTTCCTCCCGGATCTCGACCCAGGATGCCTGAGTGGTCCGCGGCCACCTGTGGGGGGCTCTGAATGTCCCTGTGATGGGACCAGGGGAGGAGGAAGGCAATTAACAAACTGCCATTCATCAGCCACCCATGGCATGAGTCCCATTCAGGATATATGCGCGCACACACACACACACACACACACACACACAATGACACACACACACACACACACACACACAATGGCCAAGCTGTCTGAAGTGCCAGGCTGACACACAACACTGGGCATCAATACTACTCTACCCCATTTACCCCTTTGAGAGACACTCACTATCTCAAGGGTGCCTCTATATACATCCCCCCAATCAATTCGACACACAACACTCGATTCAGCGGGAATTAATGAAGAGAAAATGTCACTGGCTTAGAGCTCAGTCTATTTCTACTGTATGCTGTGTCGGATAGCGTCAGCCATTGTCTTTTCCTTCCACCCACCCCCTACACGCACACCTACTGCCACAAAACGGCACCGACACCTCGGCCAACGCTCCACAAAGAAAGATCCTTTGTCCACAACTGTCTGCGGGTTTCCCCAGACAACAGCAAAAAAAAACCAAAAAAACAGGAACTGAGGAAAGATGTAAATGATGATGAAAATTAGGAAGCAGTAATGACACGGTGAGGTTGCGTCAGGGCGTCGGTTGATGCATGCGTAGGCGAGTGCGACAAAAAAAAACAGATGAATATTGCAGAGATCTGCAGAAATAAAATGCGGTAGACGTAGAAGGACGTGTCGGACGTTAAATGACTCATCAAGCTTTCCAGAAGGGAAAAGCCAAAACACATTTCCTCCTGATCTATGTGAATTATAGACCCCGTGGAAAAGTCTCACATCGCTCCAAGCTGAAAAGTTACTGTAAGACTGCGCTGGGGGCCCGGGAGGAAGTTAGGGAGCAGAATAAACCAATTACACCCCTGTCAAAGCCAGGCCACAACACTGCATCACTCACACACAGATAGCACCGTAGCATCGGATGACATCGCCGTTGCCAAGGAAATCCATGATTGATGAGCTGTGAGCCTATGGCATCACCATAAGCCCTGCTTAGCTCTTAAAACATAGGTAAATGGCGTTAAATACCATTAAATGTTTCTCGCTAATGAAGCAATGAATCCGTAACTGCACAACACCAATGTTGGAGGTTTGCCCCGGCCGGCCACGCACACTGAACGCAGAGACATGTGACCAGGGGTTTAGGAGTGTTAGAGCTCCAGGCAGAGGCATGACTCTCCCCGAGCGCTGGGGCAGCCTCCGGGGCTGCTCGCTGCTCTACACATTCCTCCCCAGGCGGAAACACAGGCCATTAGCATCACATGCTCACGTGCCTGCGGAAAGAAAGAGAAACACACACACACCGGCTCGTTCCAGAATTAGGGCAAGATAATTCAAAAACAACCCAGGGAAGTTCTAGTTTTGCAAAAAAAAAAAAAAAAAGAAGATGGAAAAAAAAGATGGAAAAGCATGGAAGAACCGCCTCGTGGTTAACCTAGATTAGTCTAAATGGTTTATTTTTGTTTTTTATTTCTTATCTTGTGAGAAGGTTTCCTGTAATGAAATTGTCCCTGATGCTTTCATATCGATTGTGTGTGTACAAAATGTAGTTGGAAACAGAATAGTTTACAGATTTTATGTGGTCAACTGAACTTTGTTGAATAAACCAGCAAAAATGCACCAAGTCAACTCACATGGAATACTTGTTTCACATTTGCCTAATTTTCCATCTCTTCCTACCTAATTTACAAATCAAAAGTCTTCTAAACAGCAAAAACTTAAGTAAACCATTGCGTGAAGTTTTCAGTACAGCTCTCAGATTGCACTGTACATGACACTGTATGTTGATCCTTGCTCAGTTTTCCGTCTTTGGTGTGACAAATATTTATTTAAAATATATACATGGAGAAAAATATGGCACTTTGTGAAACAATCACCTCCCTGAAATTTTACCAGGCTACACCAGGGCACAACATGATTGATTAATTATTCTACCTTTGTTTGAAACCAGTGAACCAAAAAGCCAATATATTATATATATATTACATATATATTACACACCCACACACACATATATATTACATATATTACACACACACACACACACACACACACACACACACACACACACTCACACTCACACTCACACTCACACACACACACACACATATCCTGTATATATATATATGAAGAGAGAGAGAGAGAGAGAGAGAGAGAGAGAGAGAGAGAGAGAGAGAGAGAGAGAAAGAGAAAGAGAGAAAGAGAGAGAGAGAGAGAGAGAGAGAGAGAATCCTTTACTGCCCCTGGTTGCCCCCAATGCCCCAATATCAATCGAGGAGTCTGTCTAATCCTTAAATGAAGACAGTGGGCCAGTCTGTCTCCCCCACACTGACCCAAAAGCCATGAAGCACAGCCTGAGGGCAAACATTCAGACAGGACAGGGAGGCAGAGGCCCCTCTGCAGCGCTGTGTATTCACACACACACACACACACACACACACACACACACACACACACACACACACACACACACACACACACACACACACACACACACACACACACACACAACTCCAGACACCACAACTGCTAAAAGATTCAGGGTGACGACTTGCGCGACCAAAAGCACAGCATCACCATTTTGCACAATTTGACTTTTCGAGCTTTGACTTTGGGTTGTAGACGTGCGTCGTGGGAACGCAAGAAACGTAAGAAAATGCATGTCGTTCCCTGTAGGTTTACATTACATTTAGCAGCTGTAGGGCTGCCATCTCCTTTGACATTTCTTTGACACCGCCACACCAGCAGTGTGTCTGCGGCCAGAAAACAGCAACACGCATAGTGGGGCAGACTGGAAGACTGCTATGGAACATACGCTCAAACAGACCCGTAGGGCTTATATGGGCAGGAAGCACTGTGGAATACAACATGGAAGATAGGAGCCACTAGACGGGAGTAAAGGCCTTGTGTGCACGGGTTCAGATTCCATACAATGGATTATTCACAGCGGATTACTCTGCGTCTAACCTGCAGGTAAGGTGAGGAGGGCACACCTACGCATCCCTTATTGACTGTGTCTACCGAAACCAGCATGGTGCAGCCCACAGTATCGCCTGCAGAGAGGCGGATCCGTCTCTCACACACACGCACGCACGCACGCACGCATGCACACACGCCTCCCGTACCTGAGGAACTCCTGCAGGCAGGTGTCGCAGAAGCGGTGTCCGCAGGTGGACACCTGCACCGGCTCCCGCATCGCCTTACTGCACAGCGGACACTGGAACCTCCGCTTGGGTTTCTCCAGGAACTTGTAGTCGAAACCCGGCATGGCTGCGGGAAGACTCTGGGCGGGATGTTCCGGCTGCTGTGGCCACCCCAGGGGGGGGGGGGGGGTGGAGGGAGGGAGGGCTCCGCTTCAGGTGGAAAGAAAGGAAAAGGGAGAGGGGAAGAAAGAGAGAAACGCCTCTTTGTCCGAGGGAGCAAGACGCGGTTACACGCAGGGACCCGCGGCTCTCGGACGGTCGTGTCCGCCCGCCGCCCCCACCGCCGCCGACGCCGACGCCGCCACCCCCTCGACACCGATGGATGGGTCCGCTCCTCCTTCCAGGGAAACCGAGCCCTGACAGTCCCCGGATCTGGCCTGTGGAGGTGGGGTTTTTTGCTATTCTCTCCTGCCGACGCCGGATCCGTCCGCGGTGTCGTCGGTGACCGTGTGTTTCTGTGCGGGTCGGTGTGCGTGTGGCCCTCTTCTCCTCCTCTGAGACGCAGCACTGACAGATGGAGCAGAACGCACCGAGCTGTGTGGAGCCTGGGGCCCGCCTCCTTCCTGCAGGGAGGAGCCAGGCTGGGAGATCGCCGCAATAATGAAGGAAAATAAAAGCGCTAATAATAATAATAATAATCATCGTAACAAATAATAATAACGTCATCATCACGGTACCTCATCATGATTATAATCACAATATAATTGTGATGATAATAAAATATAGTAGCAACAACAACAATAATATAATAGTAATAACAGTCATAATGATGGTAATAATAGTGAAAAAAATAAAATAATAAAACAAGCAAAAAAAAAAATCTATTTAATAAAACATAAAAACACTACTCTCTGAGTCATTCATTCAGACTAAGGCATCACGATCATTCCTCAGCGAATGATTTTCAATTTTTATTCATCACGAATCATGGTGTATAATAGTATAACACTAGAATAGAGCACCACGTCTTGCACTACTCCAAGCAATTCTCACGTAATAATTCTCAAAACAATCCTCAACAGTAATTTGGGGCCATTCCTTCTAGGGCTTATGTCACGACATCTGGGTGTGTGGGAAAAAAGCACTTCAGCAGTTTAATAATTGTGTTTATGGAGTTTGGCTAATAAGCTGCCAACGTTATTGTCAACCGGAAGGTTTTTCTACATGTTTCACAAAACTACAGAAGAGTCCCGACGAGAGCCCCGCAGACTGGCCGCAATACAGAGGCTTGTGCGAGTCCCTGAAAGAGGTGACCTCCGCCCCCTGCTGGTAGACAGATTCAAATAAGACACAGGGTCAGGAATTGCACTTTATTGCATTTTTTTCAAATTCATAAAAATGTTAGGGTGACAGCCGAGCGTACCTTTATCGAAGATGATAATAGCGATTATAAGATGAGGTTTTTAGGTTAAAACATTTCGTCCATCATTTTTTTTTTTTTTTCCCCCCATGTATTACAATCAATATTGACACTGAATTACATCATTGTTACATCATCATCATCAAAAACAATCGAGCGCGTCCATGTCTCTAGAAAGTCTTTCGGGTTTATTTTAACACCGTTTGAATGATCAATTTGGAATCCTTTTCCAACCGATACCAATTTAAAATCAAAAAATAATTACAATTAAATCAATAATTATCAATTCATTTCATGATTGAAGTTTAGTCTCATATAAATTACCTCTGTAAGTACTTCCAAGAATAGTAACTAAAGTATGTTCCCTATTGGACACAGTAAATATATGATTAATCTATACTGTAATAAGATAAATTCAAATATGAAATAACAGTAAGTAAACAGAGAAAGGCAGTAGCTCCCTTAATGAAAAACTCTGAATGCCAGTACCTCACAATTGTCTTATATGTCTTTCTCAAGAACAGAGAGTGGTCGTAATTTACACATTCATACATTTTAAAAGCGCAAAATGTCATTAGAAAATACAGTGGGAAAGGTAAAACATGCAAATCGATTAAATATTTTACGACACAATCTAAATCCTAAGATATCACAAATAACAATTATCAATATGTTAAAAAACAGAATATTCAAATTTAGCACTTTCAGTCATAAGCCCATAAACGGATGTAAACCCACGATAAACTGGCACTAAAACAACACGTGATTATCTGGTTTAAGTCCTATAATGCAATGCAGGGATTAATCCAATAAAGCACAACACGAGCACCGACAATGTGCTTAAGATTAATCCAGTTGTTTGGTTCATTTGACAGACAAGTTACTCACACCACAGCTGAGCTTTTATACACATTGTGTCATTGCATTCACCGCTGGGTTAATTAGGATCAAGCCCGTTTCGCCACCCTGTTAGGACCGTGTTTCACCGGGCTCACCCTCTCTAAAAAGGACAATGACTCACCGCATGAAACCTCCCAAATGACTTCCTGGGATCTAACCGCTCGACTCAAACCTCACTCGAACGTTCTACCGTCGAGCCTCCAAGTAGAGAAATACGCTTGCTTTGACATTGAAATACTATGCTCTTCTAAAGCGTTTTTATATATATATATATAAAATAATTGGTTGTGGCGGAAGCAGTACGAGTGGCTATTTTTTTTCCACCCGAAAGTCATCCTTCCCCTTGTGCAATGGAAGAGTTAGCTCTGCGTCGGGCGCCGAGAGGGAGTGGAATGCTCCTTGAGACAACATCACCTGGGGACAGGTTCCTCCAGAAGAGCTGAAAAGGGGGGGGGGGGGGGGGGGGATCAGACACAAGCGTTACACAACGAGAGGAACATGCACCACGGAGGCGTCTAATTGTGGCACGAAATTAACAAAAAAAATAAAATAAAAAAATAATGTCGCAAAGAGCGTTGGGAGTCAAACACGACACTCACAGAGAAGACGACCAGCAAAATAACAGGCGGGCTAAGAGGGCGCCTGGCGTGCGCAAATGTTTGTGTTTTGTCGCTGATCGGCGTCGTGGAAAACACAGATTCCTCGCAGTGTAATAGTAGCTGAAACCTCCCAGGGAGATAACGCTGGATGAGGAAACCCCAGGCGCAGGTTTCAGGTTATTGTGCGAGTCCTGGGAACAGCAGAGTATGTGCCACGGATTAGAGGCATCTGTGCTATTTATTATATTGTCAAACCATTTAATCTTCACCTAATGTGCCTTCGTGTTCACCGTGGAGCGCAGTTTAATCTCACCTCTGCTACAAAAAAATAATCATTTTCAAACCCGCCGGGCCCTTGTAAAGTCACTCCGGATATTAGTTAATACTATAAACTGTATAAAATACTTCACATCCTCTTGACATTCAGAGGACGTTTTGATGACATGGCTCATTTGAGTACGAAAATAAATAATAATTAAATAAAAAACAATGCCCACTGACAAGAATTATTATTATTATTTTTTTTTTATTTAAAAAAATACAGATTTTCTTTGTCCTAGATTGTAAAAAGCACAAAGAACAACAGCTTGCCTCGACGCAGGCTAATGAGGTGCTGTGACCAGCGTCCCTCAGGCTGTGAAGGACACAAAGAGGTGGAGCCGGTGAACGGTCACTTTTCAACGTGACGGCGTGAAAACAAAGCCGCGGGGAGACCCTGGTGGTGGAGGTTTCGCTGGCGGGGGCCGACAAACGCTCCCTTTCGCACTCCCTCGTCGTCGCTGAGGGGAGCCTGTCTCAACTTTTGAATTTTCTTTCACCCGGGGGATTAGCGATTGCCGCCGGATTTCACCACATCCTCGCGTTTCGAGGCACTCGTTAACAAGAAGAAAAAGGTAATAAGTGAAATATTACGCTTCACTGCCAGCAGGGTGTTGCCATGACAACAAGCCACCGATGTCACGGCGAACGGGTGACTCTCGTCGAGCTGCACCGCCTTCGGTATCCCAGAATCCCCCTCTTTCCTTCCGAGGCGGCCGCGGGCCCCCTTCCCCCAGGTGTACACCTCCCCCTCTGGGGCGAGAAGACGGAGAGACACCGGTCACTTTTGATATACAAAGATGATAAATGATTATAAAAATGTAATTACACACACAAAACCTGGGAGTGGGAGCTCCCTCCTGTCGGGGCAACATAAAAGCTTTGATCAAACAAAAAAAACCCTGTCCTTTAAATGAATATCTACAGGGCGGGGTGGAAGAATCAAATCGGACCATTTCAGCGATATGAAAAGCACATTATTAACTATATAAAACCATAAGACTACATTAAAAAAAATGACCCTGTATCACAGTAAAGTTTATTTCTTTTTCACCTGATCCGATGGCTAAGGAGAAGGCGTCGCCACAAGCGGCCATGGTGATCCCCTGTAGCCCCGGCACCAGATAGGGCGTGCGGCTGCTCCGCCTGGAACTGCTGCAGCCGATCTGACCGTGCTGGTTACTGCCGAAGGTGAAACACTGACCGTTTTCTGGATGAGGAAATAATTAGTTGATGAGAACGTTGACCGTGACGTCAAGATCAATGAAATACGTTAAATATAAAAAAAAAAAAAAAAAAAAAAAAAAAAGGGACACGTAAACGGTAGTCCCCCATTTACCTGTAACGGCAACAGAATGAGCCGTTCCAATGTCAATGTAAACGATCTTTTCCAGGTTGAGCGGGGCGGACTGAACCGGGCTGAAGGAATGGACCTCCTCCACCTGATCACAGGGTCTGGCTTCCTCTCCGTCAATCTTGTCCAGGCCGAGCTTGTTGAACCTGGGCAGAAAGAAAAGAAGAAGAAATGAGCCAGAAGAAACGACTGAGGCAATTTTCAAAAATACTGTCACTGTTTTACAATTGGAGGTTATATCACAGATATGTTCTTTCATGGCTAGGAACAATGGAACTCAGGTGTATAATTATAAAATAATTTCCCCGGGGTATCGTAACAATGAAAAACAGGAACTTGGGCACTCATTTGTTGACAGGAAGTGGCCGAACCACAGGTATCTAAACAGCGCCGCCGCCGCTGCCTCGCTGTTGAATGACTGTGTTCTCCTGTGGCGTGAGTGAGAATGCCGTCCGACAGGCTGCGCACTCTGCATTTCACCTCCAAGTGCTCATGTCAACAAAAGCGGCTCAAACACCGAGCCCTGATTTACCGCACTCATCAAAGCCCGAGTGAAATCGAAAGGGGTTCCTGTTTAAAAAGATCACCCGGCCACGCCCGCCTTCGTCTGTCACTCAAGCCAAGTGAGGTCAAACGGGCGGAGCGGGCCCTCGGCAGTTTGAGCCGAGATCACATGATCACAAGGATAGTTTTTCGCCTTTTTTATATAAAGTAGTCACAACACTTTTACTAACTTAAAAGAATTAACTTTAATATTGACAATTTATTTTCATTTTCTATTTTTTTATTTTTTTACTTGTTTGCTGTCACGTATTTGTTCTGATGTGTTCCGCTGCAATGCCGCAATTTACCTCCGGAGATGGAATAGCCATCTCATCAAATCTATATCTGGCTGAATATTATTTACACCGAAATTGACCAGATTGCCGGTTTCACTCGGACTTGCAAAAAGGTGTTTTTCGCAAATTGTAAACTTCAGTTCATCGTTGCACCTGTTGCTTCCGCAGGCCAGAATGTTGCACTGAGCGCCGATGGTCATGGAGCAGTCCACCCCGCACAGAACCTTTTGGGCTTCGAATTCCAGAGGAACGCCGACCTGCTGGGGAGCGTTGTGCGAGTCCTGGGTGCCGAGCCCGAGGCGACCTACCGCCGACGTGAGAGGAAGAGGACAGAAGAACCGTCGGTAATCAGGGGTGTGGAAACGCTTCGTTACGTCGGCGAGCAACGAGGCGAGCGGCTCGTTTACCGTTGTCTCCTCGGCCCCAAGCGAACACCTCCCTCTCGTTGGTCACGGCGAGGACGTGAGAGGCGCCGCAGGACACCTGGACCAGCTCGTAGCCGAGCAGCGCCTCCACGATCTTTGGCTGCATGGGAATACGCGGAGGGGGAAATCAGGCTTTCCCTCGCAGAAAAACTCCCCCGACATTTGAAAGATGAACGTCTTGTCATTTATTGAATAAGTCAAATCAGAACGAGCCTCAAAGACGTCTTTCACACATTACTTTTAAAAGGACTTCATTTTCGGAGGCCTCCTCCAATGAACACATTCAAAAAACGACCTTATGGGCCATGAATTCAGGAACTTTCATTATATTTTGCCTAAAATATACTGTCTAAGTAAAATTGAAGGTTTAACTTGCACTACTCTGCTTTGCTACCCCGCTGATGTCGTTGATTCATTTGGTTTGAATATTACTGTGTCTGAATGCAACAAGCTTTAAAAAAAAAAAAAAAAAAAAAAAAGAAACAACAACAACACACAAGGGACTTCACGATGATCAATTATTTCCATTAAACGTACCTGTGTCACGTCATTAAAATTACCATGCCCCAGGCAGCCGTTGCTTCCACTTCCAAACGTCATGATAATGCCCCTATCTGTAGAATCAAGTAAAAAAAAAAAAACAATAAAAAAGGGGGATTAAGGAGACTAGTGCATGGCCAGTGGAGGTGTATCATTATGTGGACCAACACAAGGCCTTTAATCCCTGACAAGGGAACCCTAATCTGCTGCACCACAGTGATAAGGGCCAAGGCGGGAGGGGGACTAAACTGGGAGAGGAGGTCTTTAATCCCACCGCTATCTGCCGTCTGCCCATGGCGACGCCGACAAACGATGAATCAGAGCTTGAACTCCGGTGGAAGTTCGGCTTTTTAGCAGCGGCCAAGTGCAGAGGAGATCATTTTTAGGATAGGCTGCGTGATTAATAGCATGTGATCCCGAGCACAGAAAAACCGGAGATTGCATTCACACTTGTGTTCGGAGCGCACGTTGTCTTCTGTGGGGGGGGGGGACACAAAAACAAATACAAAGATTGAGCATTGATTTCCGGCAGTGGAACTCCCCCCCCGCTGTGCTCAACAGACCCGGTGACAAACCGAGGGGAGATCGCCGACTTACCTGTCATGCAGGTGGTAAAGAGATCGCCGCAGGACACGGACTTAATCGTGACCCCAGATTGACCTTCCAGGAAGCGGGAGATGAACTGCGGCTGCATCTGCTCCACGACGCCGGGGAGGCTGGGCTCTCCAGATCCGACCGACGGAGCCTGCGCCGGTACATACTAATTAGGCAATGATGGCTGCCAAATATCCACAGAGCACACAAATAAACTGTCAAAACGTCGAGGTCATTCTACACGACGCACGGACCTCCCAGGTGATGAGACGGCCAGACTTGGTGACCCCCATCCTCTGAGTGCGGCCCAGGGAAACCTGCAGAACCTCCGTGTTGAGCATGGGCAGGCGGAGAGGGGTGGATATGCCGCTGCCCCACGTGTACACAGACGACAACGGCAGGGAGTGCAGCTTCCCTGTTCCTAAACCTATCGACCCATCTAGCTCAGCACGGTAACAAAACACAAATATATATGTGTGTATATATATATATATATATATATATATATATATATTGCAATTTGTTAATCAACAACTAGATTTGATTTGATCAGATTGCTGAAACAGAAATATTTGACTGACCTCTGGATCTGTTGCTCGGGACTCTTCCACCCGGTCTGCCACGGGGACCAGCCTGGACATTAGACAGTGGTTTCTCAATCCTGCAACAAAATGTTCTAGCTGTTGTTAAAGCGTGTGTCACGGTCCTAACGCGTTCCCACGATTCAATGCCCTGAGGTGCTACCTGCGCATCTTCACGTTGCCTATATCCGTGTACAGGTTGAGCAGCGGCCTGATGCATATGGGCAGCGCCATTATCTCATTGAGCTGAGGCCGTTTTGACGGGTCCAGGTTGAGCATGTTGAGGATGAGCTGCCGCAGTTCTGGGCTGTATCGGTCGGAAATGGGGGCGAAGGTACCGCTCATGATCTTCAGAACCAGAGCAGGGAGATTCTGAGAGATGAAGGAAGGTACAGAGAGAGGCTCAACGTCATAACGTGGAAAACACGTTTTGACTTAAAAGCCCCAGTTATCTGCTTCATGCTTTCACACATATTCGATTTTTTTTATTCTGAGCAATGAAGTTCAATATTTTATCATAAGAATCTGGCAAACAGGCGGTATCGTATAGCATGTTCCATTCGACTAGACCCCTGGGTAGAATCTCGCCCGCGGCATCTCAACTCGTCTTTACATCGAGTTTAAAGAAATAATACTTCAAAGGGCTCACAAGAAAGGAAGATGAAAATCAACTCTCAATTTCCAGTTCTGCAAGGACCCATCCACGAAATGGAAATGATGATTTGGAAGTGTTAAGCAGGGAAACGGGGGTTTTCCGTACCGCCGCCTCGAAGGCTCTCTTGAGGCTGGCCAGCTCGTAGAGCACGCAGCCCAGAGCCCAGATGTCGCTCTTCTGGTTGTAGGGCTTTCCTTCGCACAGCTCCGGGGAGATGTAGCACGGAGTTCCAACAACCTGGCCGGAGAACAGAGAGGGAATTGATCTTTTGATACGCCTGGTGATATAGAACAGGGATTCTCTACATTTTTCCTATCAAGGCCCCCTAATTTGATACGATTTAAGCCACAGACACCACTTGATAATATTTTGTCTCTGGGACCCCAATCTGAGAATATTTTTATTGGTTGATATGATTTTATCTGAAATTCCATGCCTATCTATACTATAGTTACAGAGATAACAATGAAATCATGATCAAAACAGTCTATTGATAGTTTTTCTGCGGAGCCCCTGGAAGCTCTTGAAGGACCCCTGGGGTTCCCAGGACCCCACGTTGATAACCACTGATAATGGATATAGGCCTGGCCTGAGTCACTACACCACGTAACAAACGTTACTCAACTCACTGTGTAGGCTTTGCTCTTGCTGACGAGGATTTTGGAGATTCCGAAGTCGCCGATTTTGACGATCATCTGGTGCTTGTCGAGCAGAATGTTCTGCGTCTTCAGGTCCCGATGCAGGATGAGCTTGTTGTGCACGTGGTAGAGAGCCAATAATATCTGAACGAAAAAGTGAAGGATGGTGTCCTCGTCCAGCAAGGAGTTGCAGCGTTTCTGGATGTAATCGGCCAGCGTTCCGCCTGCATCATGCAAGCAAATGTAACGGAATCAGAATCAGAATCAGAGAGCGAGAATGACTTTATTCCGCCAGGGACATTTACATGTACAAGGAATATGTCATGGTGTGGATTGGTGCGTTTCCACTGACGATTAGCATTTAAAAAAAAAAAGCTTAACAGTCTGAAAAATATATATATTTATATTAATAAGATCAAAAAGAATAAAAAGTTAAAAAATATATAATAAAATATATAAATAATAAATATATATATATAAATAAATATATAACAATATACAGAATATACAAATGCGATTCCATCTGGGTGGGAAACAGAGAGATCAGCAGTGCATGGGGAGTGTTGGCCATTTAATAGTACATTTAGCTCACCCGGTGCGTACTCCATGGCTATCATCAGGGCCTTGTCCTCCAGGAAGTTCTCGTAATATTCTATGATGTTCGGGTGGTTGAGCAGCTTGAGGACCTGACACTCGTTCTGCGCCGCCAGCCGCTCGTCCCGTGTCATCTGCTCCACCGGGATCTCCTTCAGGATGACAAACGTCCCATCGCTGCGTCTGCGGCACAGGTGGACTATGCTGTCGTGGAGGAGGGGGGAAAAGAACTGACTAAATACATATTCGAAGTGGATGTGTGTGATTTTAGGTTTTCTGTTTAGTGTTAAACAAAACCTTATTGTCCCGGAGGGGACACTTGTTTGGCTGGACAAACAACAACCACACAATACACAAGTGTTTAAAAAGAATAGCAATGCATTAAAATGCCCAAATTACCCCATATAGCCCAAAACATGGTACTATAGACCAAAACATGGTATAATAGTTATCCAAAGAGGGGGATTGGTGGCGTTTCTGTATAACAAAAAGCTGTGCCCTTGTCATCAATCAGGGCGTCCACAGGACAGACAGTTATTGCAGCAGTTCTTGATGATTTAAGAATTAATATAGAGTAGCATCGGACGTTGAGAAGTTGAACTCCACTTGGAGACTAACTCTGTCCTAGATGCAATAACACAAATACAACGTGTTGAAGACCAGCATGGTGACAGCACAGGCTAAAAGATATATATATATATATATATATAAAATGGCCAAATTAGCCCCAACTGCATGCAATAGCCTATCTTGTACATGTAATGTTAGCAACGATTGACTGAATTCATTATTTAACACATGGTAAAGCGCTGTGGGTTATTTGGAATACACGAAATAGCATTATTAAATAAGGAATTAAGCAAGCAAGCAGTAAACAAACTAATCACTGACAGTGTCATAGTAATTCATGGACAGTAGATTTGACCATTTTGACACATTAGTGAACCTTCCACTTATATTTATCTCAGTAATGAGACTCTCATCGTGAGCTTGTCTTAAATAAATTGGTTGATATGCTAAATATGGAATTATGTATGAACAGGACACGAACACCTTGACCTTATTAATGTGAATAATACACGCGCCTTTATAACTCAAATCTATGAAAACCAAACTATGGAGACTTTAGCTGGTGGTAATACGTGGGTTCATACGAGCAGATCAACTTTAATCCGTCACTTCGTTGGATCCCTCACATATTTAACGCGTTTACAATTTTTCAAAACAACTTTTTCGGGCGCAACGTCACGTCCAGCCACGAAGTTTTCTGAGCTCAGCAAACGCTTTATTTCCCCGGCGGACAAGAGGACGAGCTGCCGTAGTGCAAAAAAACAAAACAAAACAACAACAAAAAAAACACTGCGATTGAAAGGGAAACGGTCGTGTTTGTTTACCCGAAAGCTCCTCTTCCAACAACTCTGATCTTTTCGTACTTCTCCATCGGGGGGATCCTGGAACGCTTCCGCCGTTTCCAGGCAACAACCCCCCTCCCTACTCATCCCTACGGGAAGCGGCGAGGGACAAAAAAAGGCAACACTAAAGGAAAGATGGCGGCGTCCAGACAGACAGACAGACAGACAGACAGACAGACAGACAGACAGATAGATAGATAGATAGACAAATAGATATATGGACAGATAGACAGATGGATAGACAAATAGATAGATAGACAGACAGACAGACAGATAGATACATAGATACATAGATACATAGATAGACAGACAAATAGATATATGGACAGATAGACAGATGGATAGATGGATAGACAAATAGATAGATAGACAGAAAGACAGACAGACAGACAGACAGACAGACAGACAGACAGACAGACAGACAGACAGACAGACAGACAGACAGATAGATAGATAGATAGATAGATAGATAGATAGATGGATAGATGGATAGATAGATAGATAGATGGATAGATAGATAGATAGATGGATAGATACATAGTGTATTCTATGGCTGATTCTCACAGGTTCCTGGATGGCAGGTGGACCGGTGTCTAGACACACTGTGATTATGAAGCGCCTTCCTCTTCCCTGTGATAAGCAGGATGAGAGCTCCATGACTCCTGTCCCCCTCGCTGCCATGATGGGCTGGAGGGGGGGAGGTCATAATAAATGCTTTGTGTGCTCACAAAGCCTGCTCTGTTGTGTCGGAGCCGCTACACAATTATCTGCATTTCCGAAATAATGCGCAAACCTGCAAATTAACTACACTTAAAAGCTATTAAACATGTACTTTCCTCCGTAGTTAACCCGGTGTTTAATGTCGATGAGCTGGGTGGGACTTTCAACCATAAGACCTCACCTAACCATACCAGCTCAGTGACATTTTTGGCCTTTATCCACAGTCTGCTATCCGCGTGAGATCTGTCAGAGGAGGAATCTGTCGCTGTGTCGGAATGTCCTGTGTTTTTGCAAACGGGCGACGTGGTGGACGGGATGATGAGACCCACAGAATGCACGGTCTGTGAGAAGATGGTAGAAGTGGTATTTGCCATAAATCTTACGAGATGTCTCCAGCCATCGACGTTTCAACCGGAAATGTGACATTGCAAAATCGTCTGCCATATCCAATTTCTCTCTGTGACGGTGCATGGTTCAACTGGGGCTTGGTTCCTGCTTTGTTGTGATGGTATGAGAAAGGCGGTATGGTACGAGAAGAACGGGCCTGTTGACAACGTTAATCTCCTGTCGAAACCCGAAAGACACTCTATAGATCAGAAAGTGATCCCCATTTATCCCTATTGGTCGTATGTTATTTTATTTATATTTTATATTTCACACTTAGAGATGGTAAAATTGAAACTCAAGATTGCCATGTTCACAGAATTTGGGTTAGGTTACGTACAGTCAGTTGAAGGACGGCATTGTTAGGTGTAGATAAATCCGGTAAGTATTCTCATGAGAAAAAAGCTTAATGGTTTCTGTAACATGAAACACAATGAAGCAAGCAGGAAACTAGATAGAATATCTTTCACTGCACAAGGTACAATGAAATCCTTTGCATTTGACCCACCCTGCACCTAGGAGCAGTGGGCAGCCGCAGTACAGAGCCGGGGTTCCAACTTCAGCTCTTTCGCCAGTGCCACCGACAAGAGTATTGACCCTAATATATTACGTCTTTTGATAGTGGGAGGAAAGGACCTGGTACAGCCGGGATTCAAACCCAGGACCTGTTTGCCGTGAGGCAACAGTGCAAGCAACGGGGCCACCACACTACCGTGATGAACTTGGTGAATTTTGAAACCAGTATTTTATATAAATGTTCTATTTGCTGGTATAATAAACACCTATCCTAACGCCCTCCCTTCTCTCTATTTTCTCATCATCTGTTGCTGCAGAAATTGAGCATTACAGAGAGAGAGAGAGAGAGAGAGAGAGAGAGAGACTTGATGAGACCGTCTTTCATTGGGTTGCTTGCATTAAGAAGTATTTGTAAGGTTGAAGATTGAAGAGTCACCGCTCCACTACTGGCCTAAATAACAGGAATGCAGACATCCATGAGGTTTTACTGCCATCTGGTGGTGTCTTTTCACACTTATCCTTCTACGATAGGGGTAGAGCTATAACTTTCCAGGAAATGAATGAAAAGGGTATAAAGAAAGAAAACAAAAAAACAAAAAAACAAAGCTAGAAATAGCCTTTAACATTTTGTCCCAAAATATCCTGGAAATACGTAACAAAATGACAAATGAATACTGTCAGTAGCCACATTATCAATGCTAAGGTGAAACATTTCTTTAAGATTATTTTTTAATTACAACATTTTCATTTCCGTCTTTATGTATTTGTGCCTATGTGTTGCATGTATTCCCGTATCTTACAAAATGATGGCAAGATCCTTTTGTATATCGCTCACATTTCACATGTGGTCTAACCAGGTTTGCTTGGCAACAGCAATAATGAGTGCCATCCAGGTGGTAATTTGAGTAAATGCGTGTGTTCAGAGCCGTTGCCAGGATGATTTAGCTCTGTCTTCCCTCCACTTCCCTTTCCCCTTCCCCCACTGGGCCGCAGAGGCCAGCTGTGGGGAGCGACTGCCGGGCCCAGTTTATGGAAAGAGTTAAAAGATCGCTGGTTTGTACTCTCTACGGAAGAAGGCACCGGTAGAAGACTTTCTGTTTGGCAGGGCCGCATTAAAGTGGTCTGGCGGGGCCTGGTTCCGCCCTCGATTGTCATGAACACTCAATACACTTCCCCCGTGCTCAATAACTAGAGCCGGCCGAAGCATAAAATAACATTTGGAGGCACGCAAATAGGATCTCACTCAGGAATTACATGTGGACATAGTTTGATATATTTCTATGATCTGCCGTGCTTCACCACCCCTGCTTACTCTTACTCCATTGTGAGTGATTTGTTTTTGTTAGTAAGCAGAGAACTGCCCCTGCCCCTCCTTGAATCTATGGCTTTCATAAGACAAGGCCAACACCCACAATGTTCGCTCTTCACCACTCCCCCTGAACTGTGGCCACAGACGCAGTCAGCCTGGCTGAGTAGCGACAGGCTGCGGGGGAAAGGGAAAGGCAGAAGCAGATTTGTTTCACGAGGTTCCAAGCCATTCCTCGGGCTCGTAAAACTTGAAAACCGCCAGTGAGACTCTGCGTCCGCTGAAGAGAGAGAGAGAAGAGCTTCGCCGTCTCTCTGTTGACAGACTCCTGGACTTGCCGGGGGAAACCGTCTCAGACCCAGAACCAGACTCCGAACTACCAGGGGCGCAGAGGATTCCGGCGTGTAAAGCAGAGAACGGGCGGGAAGGAAGAACGTCCAAACCCAAAGCCAAAAAGGGGACAGAGGAGGGACAGAGAGGATGGAGGCCCTGCTTCCTGTGCTGCAGAACCACCCGGGCACCTCGGTGCTGCTGTGCTCCCTGATGTTCAGGGTGGTCCACTCGCTGCTCCAGAACCTGCCGGTGCCCAAGGCGGTGGCGGTGGACGCCTTCCGCTCCTGGAAGTGGAGGAACCTCTCCGTCTCCCTGGTGCACTCCCTGCTCACTGGTTCGTGGGCATTGAGCTGGTAAGTGTCCACACTCGGGACACCCATTGTTCATTCACAGTGGGGTCCACATGATGTGCCGTGCAGGGGTGTGGAGCAGTGTCAGCCTGTGGCAGACAGCGACGAAGAGCGTGTTGAGACAGAGCGAGGGACGGGGGAGGACAATGGCATTTTCCCCAGGCTTGATGAAAAATGTCACAGTACGACCTACACACAGGGCTTCTTAGTATTAACTTGCTACGCTCTTTCCACTGGGTTTTTCTGGGTTTTGTTTATGGCGTCCAAACACCAAATCTCTTGCCATTTGCAGTTAAACATTGGATTGGAACAAAAACAAGCAGCTGGAATGATTAACTGGAAAAACCTGCTAGTTTGAGGGCCGTTGAGAAAGTATTATGCAAAAGTAAGGCAAGGCAAGCTTATATGCATAGCACATTTCAACAACAAAGCAATTCAAAGTGCTATACGTAAAACATAAAAAGCATTATGACGAACTGCAAACGTATTATAAGAGACAAAGAATGCATTAAAGTTATTGTGCAGTGCAAGAAATAAAATCAAAGAAACCTTGTTTTAGTCTTTGTTAATTATTTAGCCTATTCCCCGAATAGGATAAACGCATAGCAAACGCATAGGGTGGAGGCTACTGAGTCATCTTTCATGTTTAAGGAAAAACACAAACATTTTTTACATTAAATTTCACCATGTATTGTGTGGTGGGGAAATTTGCATCTAATGTATTGCCTGTGCCTCTACAGTTGCCCTGAGTATCAAGGGCAACATGGAAACAGCATCGCTTTGCATGTTGCATCATGCATATAAAGTCTTGGTTATTCATTAACCTCCATTCAGCTTGTATTTAAACAGGGAGGTGAGCATGGACCATGGAGCGTGGCTCTCTGATTCAATCCAACAAAAACAATGACACATCAGTGAATAATATTTTAAAGGAGCCAAACAGGATAGCAACTAACTGGAACTCCAAGATGGAAGTTAGTGCTAACAGATACTGTATATTCATATAATATCAATATTGTGCTATAAGACTAGGTATCATATGGGTGGAGTAATATTATGATATACCTTGATATACCTTATGTTATGTTTTCCAGGTGACTGTTTTAGCGAAGTAAAATTGATAATAGATGCCTCTTGTCCAGCCACAAAGAGATGACTCTTCATGTAAGGGCTGTTGGAATGAATAGTTCTTCATTTTAATGTGTTTTTCTCTCCTGGTGTGAGCCCATGTATCTCTGAATGGGAGGAATACGCATCCATTCATAGATAACCTGTGTCCCTCCCTCAGTGTGCTTATCTGGCCGGAGATTCTGCACAACCTCCACTCGTACTACACGCCGCTGTCTTACCTGCTGATCTGCGTCTCAACAGGTAAGTGGCTGCATCATATATAAAGCTCATCCAGCTTAGCAATCCCAACAACGGCACTGGAGCTCAGTGACTCCCCTCAGGGCGGTCTGTTTGAGGCAAATAGTCAATAGCCTAATAGTCAAATATTTGTTCAAAGGTCCACGAGTGACAGTTAAAATATACATTGTAAGTTTGTAAATCCATTAATATGTTTTCAAATGTATGCCCTAAAAGCCTTGATCTCTCTACCATGAATATAGAACCAATTCAGACCGTCACCTGCTCTTAAATAAATAAAATAGAAGTGTATCGCTTTTTTTTTAAATCGGGGGTCTCATATAGAATCCGGTTTTATTTAAGGGGTCTCTTGGGAAACAAAGGTCGCGAGCCCCCGCTGTAGATAAATATACTGTCAGTAAGGATTTGGTAATAACTGAGGCTGAATCTTTACTTATTAACATTTTCTTGTGGAGCACGAAAAACAAGCTCTTTCAGGATTCTCATGAAACAAGGGGGACGTAGGAGGGCTGTTGGGTGACAGCACTGATTGTTATCCTGTTGTGGAAGATTTTCTCTCTGGGTCAGGCCTCCTCCGGAGCCTGCAGGATCGTCGGCTGAGGTCATGGATGAGTATAGGGAAATGAGTCAAAGTACTACTTCTTAAAGCTTTAAGTAAATTTAATAACAGCTGAGCACCTCAGCAGCTGGGCACTTTGTCCAAGTGCACCCCGCAGGGTACATTGTAGAAATGCAAAGAGCTGCTGCATTATCAGAGATACATACGTACAGGCCAAACATAAAGGCACGCTTACAGAGTTGGGTGTTGTCATACTGATGACACCCCTACAATAATACAATATTACATGATGTGTTTGTTCAGAAAGAATAATGAGCAGTGTACAGTCCGGCGCAGGTGCAAAATAGAAGAGATTACTTAACTAAAGACTGTTTCTTTGTATGAGAAACAGAGAACCAGTGGGAGTACTTCAGCAGTCGCTGGGAACGGGAAGGAGTCTCAAAACTCATGCACTTCCCAATGAAAAGTTTATGTAGGGACAGTGGCTGCGTCCGTCGGTGTTTGAACAACTGTAAGTCGCTTTGGATAAAAGCGTCTACTAAATGACTAAATGTAAATGTAATGTAATAAAAAGAAGAGAATCAACACCTCGGTTTCAAATTCTGTGATTTTGGAGCGTCTACTAATTTTGCGATAGAGGGAGAACAATAGATGTTAATGTAATGTTATTTAGGAGGTTGAATGGGTGGGAAAACACCCAAAGCTAATCCTCCACAGACTCAGGGGTCTAGTCTGGCTAAGTGCACGCATGTGTGTGTGTGTGTGTGTGTGTGTGTGTGTGCGTGTGTGTGTGTGTGTGTGTGCGTGTGTGTGCATGCGTAAGTGTGTGTGTGTGTGTGTGTTGCCATGAAAACGCTGTGCAGATAAAAACCACAGACGAGCCTCAAGAGACGAGTCACATCAGATACTGGAGCTCACACTATTATCAACATAAGGGCTGTCTGTCTTTCTGACAGTCTGAGCATTCCAGATATCAATGTTCCATCATAGGCCTGCACCGAGCATCAATCATGGTTGTATTGTTTTAGTGAGCATAAAAATGGGCAGGAATTATCTGTCGTTGGCTCTGGACAAAAATGTGCTGACGGTTTATTTTCACTTTGGACACTGCTCTTGACCCACCCAGTTAATTCACAGTTCAACACTATTCCCCAAGTACATGCTGTGCGTTTTGAGTGGTAATCTGGTTAGAGTGGGTACGACTTTAAAAGGATTGACACTTTAGTTACATATCACTGTACTGACCTTTTCAGCACACATGTAAGTGTTTTTGTTTTTGTTTTCAATGCATACAGGATATTTTGTGCAGGACGCAGGTGACATTATCCTCACTGGACACGCAAGAGGATCATGGGAATTCTTACTTCATCATGCAATGGTACGATAATAAGTTATCATTTCTGCCATGTAAATTTTATAACATCTGGCTAGATAGATAGATAGATAGATAGACAGATAGATAGATAGATAGATAGATAGATAGATAGATAGATAGATAGATAGATAGATAGATAGATAGATAGATAGATAGATAGATAGATAGATAGATAGATAGATAGATAGATAGATAGATAGATAGATATAAAGACAGGCATGCAGATAGACAGACAAATAGACAGATAGATAGACAGGCAGGCAGATCGGCATAGATACAGGGAGGCAGGCAGGAAGGCAGATAGACGGATAGATACAGGGAGGCAGACAGGAAGGCAGATAGACGGATACAGGGAGGCAGACAGGAAGGCATACATTTGTAGCAAGGGAACAATGCAGTTTGTTGCTGAAGTCCACACCACTGGTCAAAGTGGTCAGATGTAACTCATAAGATTCAAAGGTATTTGGAATGTCCAGTCAAATCTGAATTTGGTGAAGAAGAATTTTAAATGACTGATGCCGATAAAGTCTTCGTTGTGATGTGATCAGAGGTGGGACAGCCAGGTTCAGAAAGTAAAGCCCTGCACCGGGATTTTGAGTCAACCATGTGGATTTGATTACTTGCATCAACCCAGAGGTCCAACTCATGAGTGGAATCAGTTATCAGTACATGGGTGGAGCAAAAACAGGGCAGGACGTTTACATCATGGAGCCGGAGTTACCCACCTCTGGCTATGATAAATTAGTCGGGCTATTTTTTCTCCCTCTCTCTCGCTCCCTCGCTCCCCAGGTGCTGTGGTGTTTCCTTTACGCCCTCTACACAAAGATCTACGTGGGCGGCGCGGTGGTGGCTCTGTTTGTGGAGGTGAACAGCGTCACTCTGCACCTGAGGCTGATGCTGAAGCTGGCGGAGGCTCAGTCCACCTCCACGTACAAGGTGAACCGGCTGCTCAACCTCTTCACCTTCATCGCCTTCCGCCTCAGCGCTCAATTTTACCTCACCTGGTACATCGTCTCAAACTACTCCTGGTTGGACCACGCCGGCTTCTTTCTGAGCGCCTTGGTGATGATGAACGCCATGATCCTGGTCTACTTCTACCGTCTGCTGCGCTCTGACTTCTTCCGCCCCAGAAAGGGCCACGTGACACAAAATGGAACCCACAATGACAAGTCTCAAAGGTTTCTCACTGACTAGGAGTCCGAAAGGTTATAATGACTGAAACAAGACTGAAAACATGGTTTGGTTTTTTGTGGGGAGGTATTTTGTTTTGTTTTTTAAATTTTTTTTTAAATTGTTCCAACATTTCTAATTTCCACCGTGACCTCCTTGTTGCTTTGGGTCAAACTTCTGCAACGAGATCAAACCCTTTGTACTTAACACCCAGTGATGGAGCGTGGCGCAGCCCAAAGCCCCTAAACCCTGGAAACAGAGGCACCTGATCCCTGTATGACGCCTTTTTGGCTAAAGAGATGCGGGGCTAAGGCTCATCTACACTGCAAATGCACCATTAGTCGCTTCAGTGACAAGCTTTCAACATGCAATAGCACACAACAGTGTAGGATAATTTTACTTATTACCTTTTTGCCTTGGCAACTTTTTTATGTCTGTCACAAGCATAATGGAGAGCTGGATTAAGTTGTTCTTACTGTCAGTTGCCAACAATTGTCTAATAGTTTAAAACAGAGGTGGGGAGGCATAGCCCCCAACACATCCTTTTTTTCGGTTTGGAAAGTAGTCGGTGAGACCTCATTTAACAACAAAATGAACAAACCTTGCCTTGCAAAATAAAAACTGATTATTTTTTTCTTTCATAATTGATAGTAATGTTTTTTTTTTTTCTTCAATAATTGTATTCAATAGTTCATAGTGGTCTATGAAAGTCCACTCTTGTAATTCTAAATCTCGCCCCAAACAGGAAAGAGATCTCCCACCTCTTGTTCAGTCAAGAAAGGATCCTGAAAATATTTTGTGATGAATAGGAAACAGTACAATCAATATTTTTTGATATTGCGAAAAATATTCAAGACTTGATATAGAGATTTAAGGAGTAAACAAAGTTGGCCTGGCTGATGACAGAGTCTAGGGGCCAAGCAGCATCGATAAGGAAAACTTGATGTTCAATCTTAATTTGAGTTTCAGGTTTAATTTGATCAAAATATTGCTTGTGCATTGACTCGTTGGTTGTAAAAAGCTCAGATGAAGCTTAATTCTGCTCCAAAAGGTGCCTTAAAGCTCATCTATAAAATAAAATAAATGTGCAGTGTGGTTTTAAATTCTATTAAGAGTATATTACTGTAGCAGTTTCGCCTCCTACATGTCGCCTGAGTGGCATTTTCACGGCCCCCTGACACAAAGACACAGGCGATGGGGGTTGAAAACACACCAGTTTTATTGTGAAGTGGGCAAGGTAGAACAAGCCCGGAGCAGATGGAAAACATGTCATGACAAGGACTCCTCCCCTGTGTGTGTGTGTGTGGTGATGGGGATTTTACCTGTTGCTTATTGATTAGTCTAACAAGCAACAGGCGTACAGCCACACTGATCCTGGGCCCAATTACTTAGACCCAAGACAGGTGTGGCTGCTTAAACCACACCACACACACACACACACACACACCACAATTACATATATAGCTATATTATATATGTATTTACAATATATATACATTTTTGATAAGCTTTATTTTCACCATTTATAAGTTGCGATGTGGGGTCATTTGTAGGGGATGAAAACAAGCTCCATTTTGGTAAAATCTTGCTGAATTGTTTATAATAAATCGCAAAAAAAGTGAAAATACCAGAACTATCTTTTTCCATGTGCAGCAAGAGAGATCAAGTAAGAAGTCTTCAGGTCAGACAATAAAAGTTTTATTCTCATATGTATCATCAGCCTGACTAGTCAAACTGCATTAAAAAATACAAATACAAATACAAGGACCCAAACTTCAAAATCCTCATAATCATCAAACATATTTCAAATGGCATAAAATAAATGTAAACCCCGACAACGTCTACATTTTAATAAAGCTATTATGTAATTTATTTATTTTAATAGAAGACTTGGGAAAATGTTCACGTTTAATTGTTTAGTAACTTCTGAAAGTCTCTTTACCTTTGTGCTCTTTTAAATAATACAGAAAAAAATCTGACAGTACAAAATATACTTGACAAACCGTGCAATAAGTTGAGTGATCTTGCCAAAGTGTTTTGCTGAAAGAAATGCATGACAACAGCCACTGCATATTATCTTCTATATAAAATGTTGTGGGTTAATTTATTGAGTGACACACTGTTAATAAATATTTGTGAGCGCCACATTACTATGCTGTAAGATTGCTGTACATGTTCTGGTTTGTGCACTTGAGATTCATGCAGTTCATCAAAACGCCTAATATACTGTACATTTTGCTGCAGAGACAAAGGGAAACATTTTTACATAAACCGATCATCCAGAACATTAAAACCACTGACAGGTGAAGTGAATCATGCTGCTCATCTCGTTCCAATGGCACCTGTCAATTAGTGGGATATATTAGGCAGCAGGGGAACAGTTACTTCTTGAAGTTGATGTGCTGGAAGGAGGAAAAATGGACAAGCGTAAGGATCTGAGCGACTTTGATAAGGGCCAAATTGTGATAGCTAGACGATTGGGTCAGAGCATCTCCAAAACCGCAGGTCTTGTGGGGTGTTCCCAGTATGCAGTGGCCAGTACCTACCAAAAGTGGTCCAATGATGGACAACCGGTGACCCGGCGACAGGGTCATTGGCGCGTGGGGAGCAAAGTCTACCCCGTCCAATCCAACAGAAGTTACTGTAGGACAAATTGCTGAAAAAGTGAATGCTGACTACGATAGAAAGGTGTCAGTGCATCATTCAGTGCATCATAGCTTGCTGCGTACAGGGCTGTGTAGCCGCAGACCGGTCAGAGTGCCCATGCTGACCCCTGTCCACTGTCGAAAGCACCCACAATGGGCACGTGGGCGTCAGAACTGGACCATGGAGCAATGGAAGAAGGTGGCCTGGTCTGATGAATCATGTTTTCTTCTACATCATGTGGATGGTCTGGGTAAGGGTCCGATCCGATGGAGCATTTGTGGGATGTGCTGGAACAAGTCTGATCCATGGGGGCCCCACCTCGCAACTTACAGGACTTAAAGGATCTGCTGCTAACGTCTTGGTGTCAGATACCACAGGACACCTTCAGAGGTCTTGTGGAGTCCACGCCTCCACGGGTCAGAGCTGTTTTGGCGGCACAAGAGGGAGCTACACAATATGAATGGTTATTAGTGGATGTTTTAATGTTGTGGCAGATCAGTGTTTATGGCCTGACACATTTGCAAATATGGAAGGACTCCATATCCGTATATATTTCGCAATACATACCAATATATTGTAATTTTTTACCCAAGAATGCATTACAAAATATCATGACCGTACGTACCTATTTTTATATATAAAGTGTTATCTTATCTTAATATATATATTAAGTAGATAACACTTCATTATAAATGGATTGTATTTTGCAAAACATATGAAGATGATGCAAATTTCAAACGCATGCCAGCTGAAATAAATGGGAATAACATGGGAATTAGTACAGTGATGTAAACATTAATTTGAATATCTAAAGGCCATAATAATCATAATAATAATAATAATAATAATAATAATAATAATAATAATAATAAAATACATAAATAATTGAAAAAAAACCCTCAATATATTAGTCATTATAAAGGGAAAAAAAAGTAACATTAGTTTAAATTATTTAAAATTGTTTAACTGTGAAGCTTTTGGGGCTTTTTTTCCCCAGGTTTGTGACGAAAAAAGAACGGAACCTCAGTCCGGGGCATTGAAAACGGCGAACAGCGACACCGGGTGGTCCGTCGGAGTTAACGCAGGCACCGGGGCCGCAGGTTGCGAGGATCCGGCCGGAACAGCGCCTCTGCGCTCACCACGACAAGCTCAAGTTTGACGTCCAAAGCAGGAACCGTCAGCGGCGATGAAAGGTCCTGGATGAGTCACCGAGTCAACGGCCAAGAGTCGCTCGTTTCCCCCGACTCCTCTGCGGAGGAGTGGCAGGACCTCCGGTGAACGGGGAACGAGTCAAGAGGAGTCGCTTTGCCTCGAAGGGAGTTCTCACGCGAAAGAATCATTTTGAATCCGTCACGGGTGTTTATTTCGGTGCAGCGCAAAGTGCAAATCAGTCTCATTCGACATGCTTGGAGCCAAACTCCGAGATATAATTATTCCGAGGCGTTTATTATTTTCAGTGTGTAAACCGATGACTCGCTCTCCAACGCTATTTTTCCGGAGTGGGTCCAGAATCCCGAGTCACTTAAAAAGATTAGTTCGCTACGAACGAATCGTTCCTGAGTCTTGCATAGCTACCGTAATAATAATAATAATAAAAATAAGCACAGGTCTCTGGGGTTGTGACGTTTCGTGACATTTGATTGGTGAGTAGGATAATAATAATAATAATAATAATAATAATAATAGTGTCGTGGGATTATTTAATTGTAAAATTGTAAAACGCCAGAAGCACTGATCCAGTACAAATTCAATGATTTGTTTCAGTGAAATCAAACAGTATGAATGCAGTAAAACCCATAATCAGTCGAAGCATATATTGACTTTTTCTACAGAATAGCGAAGGTCCAACAAACACTCTGGGTTCATACATTTTCCCTTCATCCTTGACATATATGTGACAAATATTCAATCTGTATGGGGAGTGTGATGTGTGATTGGGAAAACAAACGGGAAAACGGGGGGTTGTGCAACAGGACAAATGTAATTTCTTTTTTATTTTAAGGACCATTTTGTTTATGTACAGTTTTTTACTCAGAAAAAAAGCATTTGTAAAAGTTGCGTCACGCTACACGCTTCTGACGTCACGGTGACGCGTTAGTCGTAACTCGATACGAACTTTGCTGTGCTCCGCCAGCAGGGGACGACACTTTCATCGTCATCAACCCCCGGGCTGGGAAAAAAAGCTGGAACGCGGCGCTCTGCGGGAATCCGCTTCCTCGTCCTCGTCCCCCCCCCCCCCCCCGGCCGCCCCCCGTCCCTCACTTCCTCCCGCTGTCTCCCGGTGCGACGTCCCCGGTTCCGACCCGGTAAGTGTGACTTCAACCGCCGCTGCTGACGGTAAGTTTCTGAAGTTACTCAGCTAAAACCAGGCGGTTGACCGTCCGGGTCGCTGCCCCGTCCGGGTCGTGCGGTCGGGGCGCAACTTTGATCCCCCCCCCCCCCCACACACGCACACACACACTTTATTTGTTCGTGTCACCGCATCGCCCGCTCCGCTTTTCACACATTGTTTTCTCGTCGTTTTGATGAATTTGAACCGTCACTAGTTATGGTTGAGGGAGTAGAATGTAGAACTAATCGCACCGCCTTTTTTTTTTTTTTTGTCGTGCCGCGTGTGTGGCGTCCAACAAGATGCGTGCGATTATTGTAATATGTCGTAATTATACTTTGGGAGCTTTGCTGAACAATAGGATTAAAGCAGATCAGCGGATCTCAACGTAACCGGTCTGTTACTGCGTGTGGTTAAACATGTACATATACTGTGCACTGCATAGTCTATTTGTTTATCATCTATCTATCTATCTATCTATCCATCTATGCCTGCTTTTATGTATTTTCTCTGAATTGTTATTGTTTTGTGTTTCGGCATCATTTTAAATTCTTGCAAATAAATGTGAGTTTTTAAAACTTGAAAAAGTCTCTCTCTCTCTCTCTCTCTTTCTCGTTCTCTCTCCATCAGCCTCCATTAAAACCCTTGACGCCTGATCCTTGACGTCCGTCCGTGCATCGGCCATGAGTGTTCTTCCTCCCGTGCGAAGAGACCGGGTCATCGCTGACCTCCCCCAGGTGAGACATTAAAGACATTAAAAGACATTAAAGACATTCGGGCGGTGAGACCTGCCCTTTAAGGACCTGCACCTCCCTCCGCTCCAGTGTTTCAGCAGAGAGGCGACCCTGCACACCAAAGAAAAGTTCAACAACAAAGTTCGGACTGCGTGCCAAGAGAAACGCACCGGCACAGTGGGGTGAGTTGGGGGTGGGGGTGGGGGGGTCCTCTCCTTAATGAAAGAACAGCAACCTGAAGCCAAACCAACCGTGACGGTCCAACCGCCGTTTATTTTCCTCTCCTGTTGTTTTTGCGTCGACCAGGTTCAAAATCTCCAAGGTCATCGTCGTCGGTGACCTGGCCGTCGGCAAAACCTGTGTAATTAACAGGTAAGCAGATTGGAATCGGAAGTAATCCAGGCCGGGTATTTGGATGTTTGTGTCGTGTGAAACGGAAATCGCGCCCCCCCCCCCCCGCCCCCTTCCCCAAATCCGCCCGATGGTCCTAAAAAAAACAAAAACCCTTTGCACGTCCTCGTCAGATTCTGCAAGAACGCCTTCGATAAGAACTACAAGGCCACCATCGGCGTCGACTTTGAGATGGAGCGGTTTGAAGTGCTGGGGGTTCCGTTCAGCCTGCAGCTGTGAGTCCAAATGTTTCGTTCGTCGTGTTTTTGGAACAGAGCGTGTGCGTGTGCGTGTGCGTGTGCGTGTGTGTGTGTGTGTGTGTGTGTGTGGGCGCGTGTGTGGCCGTGCACGTGTGGGCGTGCGCTGGCAGACTGCAACTCTTTCCTGTGTAAACCATGTGGTACAGACAGGGTTAATAAAAAGTTCATGTTCATTTCTTGGTTCTCCTTCTTCTTGGGAGTCAAAAAGCGGGTAAGACCAAGACATCAAATGCTCAAACTTCTTAACGAACATTGAATTGATATTTGAATGCATTGAAACCCCCGTTGACGCGTGCTGTGCCCCGCAGGTGGGACACCGCAGGGCAGGAGAGGTTCAAGTGCATCGCCTCCACCTACTACAGGGGAGCGCAAGGTGACGTTGGACCTAGTTGTTTTTTAATTTTTTATTTAATTTATTTATTTTTTCGCTGGGTTTTTTGGGGGATGTTTTTGAGACACGCCGTGAGGAGTCCGATAAAACCATGGAGTCTCCAAGTATAGAGTGATTATTACTGATTATTGGGAGTCGACCAGAGGGATTGGCACCGGAATCCTCAAGGTATTCCCACAATACTGGATCAAATTAAACCATCCTGACCGGCTCTACCAACGTTTTGATAAACTGACATAGCATATGGACTTCGTGGAGAGTGTTTAGTTTTTGATCAAACAGAGTAAAGCTCTGGAATGTTTTGTTAGTTTCTCCCAACCTTTCACACACGAGGGATATGCAGTACCTGATACGGCAGAATGTATTGGGTTTCCTGTAAAATTCCAAATAGTGACATCGGCCTGCGTCTTCGGCCCCCGTGGCAAACTCAACGATGCAAAACCCGTGAAAAATTCTCTGTCTCCCCCCAGCCGTGATAATTGTCTTCGACGTGAACGAAATGGCCTCCCTGAGTCACGCCAAGTAAGCCCGCGATTCCACCGTCCAATCGTGACATGTTTTTTAAAAAAAACATTTTTTTTTTTAACCTTTCAAGTCTCCGTATGTTCTTGCACGGCCGGTGACTTTCTGCATCCCCTTCACCCAGGCAGTGGCTTGAAGACGCCATGAAGGAAAACGACCCGGCCAACGTTCAGCTGTTTCTCGTCGGAACAAAGAAAGACCTGAGCGTACGTTCTCTCCACGGCCTCGTGTGTGTGTGTGTGTGTGTGTGTGTGTGTGTGTGTGTGTGTGTGTGTGTGTGTGTGTGTGTGTGTGTGTGTGTGTGTGTGTGTGTGTGTGTGTGTGTGTGTGTGTGTGTGTGTGCGTGTACGTGTGTGTGCGGGTGCGCGTGGACTGATTTGGACCGGTGCCAGTGGAACCCGGCCTTTGTCCTCCGCGCCGAACCTCAGGAATGCGCGTGTGTTTCCATCTTTCCTGGGTTAGACATCACTCATGTGCGCACGGTCGCATTCATCCAACACGACGACGCGGGGACTCGGTAACGAGTGGATTCCCTAATCATTGACCCCCATCGGAAGAATCAACTCAACAACACTTTGGACTTCCACGGATTGTTTTAATATTCTCCTGCTCGCTGCTCAGTTCAATGAGTGAAGGAGATTTGTCCTTGTTTTAGGGATTTGTCAGACCTACATCACGTTTACAATAAATACGTACTGTGCTTGTATCTTTTCGCCCACGACAGGGTGTCCATCTTGGTTATGACAGACTAATAAGTGAAAACAATGTTCACAGAGAAAGTGTGTGTGTGTGTGTGTGGCTGAGGGAAGTACTTTGATCAATCATTGCAATATAATAGAATATATAATATGATATTAACTTTCTAGGTTCCTTTCAATAGCCGTGCCAGTCATATGTCTGCGTTATCATTCATATCATTGTCATTGTCATTCTTAAGATATTTCTATAGTTCGGTTATTTGCCTGGAAAGGGATTTGAGTGGATTTAAGTTTGAATTGCCTGTCCCCGTTTAGATGTTTCACCTCGTTTTGCCCTAATATTTTGTATTCTTCCCCAGACTCCAGCTCAGTACTCTCAGATCGAAAAGGAAGCCATCAAACTGTCCCAGGAGATCAGGGCGGAGTACTGGGCCTTATCGGCGCTGACGGGTAAGGAACAAGTCAGTGTTTGGTCGACGCCGTTATACATCCCAACCACATTGGGAGTCACGGGAAAGAACTGGCCCGAAGCAATAACGTCGACTTGTGTTGGGTTTTTTTTGTTTCATTTTTCTTCACGTGGCCGAAGGGGAGAACGTCAAAGAGTTTTTCTTCCGCGTGGCGTCGCTGGCGTTTGAGGCCAATGTCCTCGCCGAGCTGGAGAAAAGCGGATCCCGGCAAATTGGCGACATTGTCCGTGAGTATCCACATACAGTATTATTATTATTGTTATTATTATTATTACAGCATAACATATCACAGTGTAGAATATGTCATTACAAAAGAAGTTGAAGCACAGAGCATCATACTGAGCAATGCATTTATTTTTTATTTTTTTCCAGGAATCAGCAGCACTTCAAATAACCTTTATGCGTCGTCAAAGAAGAAACAGTCAAACTGCTGTCAGTGAGACTTGTCGCCACTTTAAAGACAATGATTTGGTACGAAAGAGATTTATTGTTCTTCGCCTGTTTCTATAACAACAGGGTAAAATAAGGGATACCACAGACTTTTTAAAATACTTTACTCAAAATTGTAAATATTTTCAGCTTTATGTGTCAAGTGAGTGCAGATGCTTGAATGTCGACTAAATAATCAGTTCTGCTGCTGCTGCTGCTGCTGCTGCTGCAATGTGGATGTTTTGTACTTTTTGAGCTTTGTGGTGTCAGTGATGGTACTGTTACCTTGGTAACTATAACCTTAAACCTTCAATTATACTGGGCTTAATCATGGACCATCTGCAATACTTTTTTTTTTGGTACTTTTACTACTTTTTTTTTTGGTACTTTTATTTGGTAGGTTACCAAGTGACTGAAATGAGTAGTTCACATGTGTAAAATAAGTAGTTTCTCATGTCTTTTGTTTTATAAGTTATTTTTTAATAAAAGACTGGTTTTATTTCAGCGTTTTTATTCTCATATTAGTTAATTTCTGTGATGTGCTCTTAATTTTGTAAATTAATTTGCGGTAAAGAGGCTAATTAAAAAAAACCATTAAAATCACAGTACGTTTTGTTGAATCGATTAAGTGTTATATCCAACAGTCTAAAATGTATATCATCACAATTTTTTGCCTTTGAGTTGTCTCAACTTTTGTTTTTTGCACAACTTACCACTTTCAACTCTTAACAAGTTTGAAGTAATCACAGTGCCTCCGGCCTCTATCCATTGGTACACAAATAAAACTTTGAGACCTGTAGGAGAGAGTGAGAGACATTATTTCTCCCATCTAGTGAAGCCTAAAGCCTTGACGCTGGAGTGTATTTAGGCAGGAAAACTATTTGCCATCCATGTTTGAACGCTGTTGGGTGAACGTTGCTACAGATTCAGCAGCAGTTTGTCTTCAGGACACTTGGAGGCATTGTGTCACAGGAAATGATGCACTTTTCCTGCAGAAAGAAAACCCACATGTTCTGTTTCAAACTCATGTGGCCCTATCTGCTCATGAATATTACGTGAATATTACGCGGTGTCAGGACATTGAGGCGTACTTCCATGGCCTGAGTAGTCTGTGCACTGTTTGCTTTGTGTTTCTATATAGAGGGGTCCTGCTTTGCGAATGGCCAAAAAGCCTTTTCCCAGTGTGGTAGCAACACATGCTCCTGGAAAATAACATAGAAACGAAATTACATTAAAGTATTTGGAAATTTGCCCAATAACACAGTATGTTATGATTGGAAAAAAAATCAAATAAAAATGTAAATTATATTTCACTCTAATGGTCCATGCATCTATCTCTCTTATCAAATTGACTGTCTCTGTACCCATGTGCAGCCATGCCATGTTACTGCATGCAGTCTCAGTACAGATCATTTCACAGAACATTTCATTTTGTGGTCATTATCACAACTAGCACCATGCCCAGTATCACTACGCTGCCATTCAGCTAAATTTAGTATCTTTGGAGTGGGTTGGATTTCCTGCACTAGTTCTAGCACAATGCTTTAAATAGGTTAGTATGCACAAATAATAGTGTGGCTGTTTTTTATAAACTTTTTTTCCTTGCAAATGTATTATTATTTTTTTAACCAAGAATGAATCCCACTGCATCCATCCCAGCGACCAGGTCAATGCTGTCACTCTGGAACAGAGCAAGAAGATCTTTGACACAGTATTCTAATGCCTGGATTAAAAACAAAGGAACTGTGTTTAACCTGTGTTTAATACTTAAAATGTTAAGTTATAAACTCTGCAGCTGTATCTGCAGTGTTAGTCATACATGAGTCTGGTAAACCTATTGTGCTCTAAATACACATAACTTTGTTAAATACATGCGCTCGGCAAATAACCTGATGGGTTACCACACAAGTTTAGCACCAAATGTGATGACTCCAAGCTGGAGGCTCAATGGCTAATATTTACTTATAATATAATTTACTACTTATAATAAATGAGCCTCCAATCTCGTGAGAATACCAGTAGAGAGGAGGAGTTCATCTAACGCATTCAGAGTCTCCGTTTTGATTGTCCAATGCAATGACCTCATGGAATGGGAGGTCCGGAGCAGCGTAGTTCATTTTTCCCCTGTTTCCTCTGTTAGTTTGCAGCACTTAGAAACTAAACACTTCATGTTTAGTTGGTGGAGGAGCAGCAGAAGTCAGTGCTTGCATTTCATTTTCATACACACCAATTCAAGCTCTTTGCAGAACTTCTCGGCCATACGGGAGTAGGGGGTCCTTCAGCAGGATACCAGTCAGATAGGATAAAAGCTAGGGATGTCCCGATCAAGTTTTTTTGCCCCCGATCCCGATCCGAGTCGATTAATATTGACTATCTGCCGATACAGAGTCCTGATCTGATACCTTTATTTTCCGAGATTATACATTTGTACAGTGCACCCTTCAATTACATTAAAGTTATTAAAATCCCTCCAATGTATATGTGTGACAATTAAATAGCTCTGCAATGCATGAAGACAAAAAAATGCCTGCATCCAGGCTGACAGTAGCGCTTTGATTCAAAGGTCTACCACAGTAATATGCAGTGTCACAGAGAACGAAGGTTATCACTGCCGGGGTCTCTGACAACGGTGTTTCCAGAGAGATAATACAGTTTATATTTAAGTCTGTAGAGCCCCTGTCATGCCATGCTGTCCATCCCATACCATCCATACTCCCTCCAATATAACTGGTGTGTTTCTACTCCACTGCCTGTGTCTCTGAAAACGCCACTCAGACGTAGGCGTGTGGCAAGCAGTTTTATTACAGGACTTTGAAGCCTATTGTTATTTTTTTCTGTAGTGCTTCATCATAGATAATACTTTTCATGTTACCCTGTATTCTTTTAAAATAGTTGAATAAAATACACAATGTTTCATTTTACTATGCTCACAACCACCGCAATGGCAGGTGCCATATTGTGGCCGAGTATTTTACAGCCGGTGATTCTCTGCCCAGTTGATAGGATCTGTACCTTTCGATCCAAGGTGTGAAACCAAGTAACGGTTTGGATAATAAGTAGCATAACTCTGATAATAAATAACCAGCACTATTTAAGACACCAAAACAATGGGTATTTTATTAACCTATACTGTTTACATCATTAAAGAAAATCTTATTTTCTAAACGCTTTGTCTTACTTCTTCTGGGATTATAGGGATCATACCTTTTGCATTTTTTTGTGGCTTTGCATCTATTTTTTGCACCTTTTAATATTTAGCAAATACTGAATTGGCAAAAAATTGAGTTCAATCTCAACTGTGGAAATAATGTGCTCCATATTTTGCTATTCAAAATGGAGGTGAGTAGATCTTTATTTGCAGAACCGTCAGAACAGGAAGTCTACTCGAAACCTGGCTGGTCCAATGTATTCCATCAGCGTGCATGGTATAAACTATGACTTATTATTGTAAAAAAAAACAGAAAAAATATTTTTTATAGGTCCAGTCATAATTATACACAATAAATGTAATCCCTTACATTCATTTAAAGTACTGAAAGACAATAAAAGTAATCCCAACAGCTACAATATGCTCAAAAGGCTTACACAGTTGGGTGCAGCTCGACTATAATCCAACTAGAATTAGGTCAAATACTTATTAAAAATATTTCCAATACAAAACTCTGGTACCCAACGTGTATAATATCTTATAAATCTACTTTTTCTACTGTTTTTTTTCCACACATAAACACGGGTATTCATTTTGATTAATTGACTGCAAACAAATTATCTCAGAAAAGGAAAGCAAAGTTTGAAGAGTCTTCAAAAAATGATAATTTCGGAAAATGTTTTTCTGACCCCCTAGACATGTGTCATGGATACCTGTTGGTCCCGGATCCCAGTTTGAGAAACCCTACCTTAAATGGGCCATGGATATTGAATTGCCACTATGTTATGTTGCTGTCATTTTGACTTGTTGACCCTTACGGATTATAAATTCCTATCGGCATATTTCATACTTGTGGATGTTATGCTTCCAGGATGGACATTACTCGAATGACCAGAGTTTGATTCCTATTTAGTCATGCATGCATCCTGCAGTGCAAGACACACTGCATCACAACCAAAACACTGAGCCAAAAACTCTGACCTCGTTCTTTGACTTCAAAAGACATCAAATACAATGTCAGGGCCGGCGGTGTAAAACTCCAAATCCTCATGGATCCTTGGGCGTCCATTCTTGTGATTAACAGGTTAGGAGTCTGGGACTTTCACCTGGGCCTGAACCCTTTTCCTAAATCCTATGACTATTCATTTTATAAGAACCCTTTATTTCCCCTCAAGATTTTATCGGATGTTCCCTCTGGTGATTTTACATCATCTTTCTCCGCCTTCTGGAAATCGGATTTGGGTTTGCTTAGTCGGCTGGGTCCCCGCCTCTACTAGAGCCCTCCATAAGCCCCACCATGTGATGAACAGTGCAGGCTATATTGCTATATAGTGCAGGGCTTCCCAAATGGACCAAGACACACATTTAAGGAATATAAATAAATACAGTATATAATAATAGCCTGTACTTAGCTTTTCGTGGCTTTCATGCAAGGGCAGAACTTTGGGTTGAGGATTGGGGGTCCCCACCCTTCCTTCTTCCAGAGGCATTTTGGAGCCCCTGGAGCCTCTTCAAGGGCCCCTGAGGGTCCCCAGACCCCACGTTGCGAACCACAGTGCAAGGTTACGCCAGAGAGTCAATTATTTTTATATTATTATATTTCTTATTAATAAGAATCAAATCCATACAAACAACAACGTTATCGTGTTGTATAACAGTTAATACTATCCCCATTAATCGTGGCGTGATTATTGGGGGTTTTATTTGCCGGTTTTGATTAGTGGAGTGGTCTTAACCAACCCACCCACCTTGGAATCTACTGCTGCGCAGACCTCAACATGTTTGCATTTCCCAAATTGAAACAGTAGAACACATTTAGCTCGGGAGTGGACGACTAGCGACTCGGAATTACCGATTGTGGAATTCGACTTGCAGCGTATGCCCGTCGTTCGTATTTGGACGCGTGGTTTTTCTAGAAAAGTTTTATCATCTACACTGTTTTAAATTGAATTTAAAAGAACCACATTGTTTAAAAGTGAATCTAAAAACACTACACTGTGTGAATTTACAGTAAAACCCTGATTGATTAAAACGGAATTTAAATGCACCACACTGTCTTAAACAGAATTTAAAAGCACCACACTGGGTAAAACTGAATTTAAACACACCATACTGTTTAAAACGGAATTTAAACGCATGATACTGTTCAAAAAGGAATTTAAACGCACCAGACTGTGTAAAGCGGAAATTCAAACGCACCATACTGTGTAAAACGGAATTTAAACGCACCATACTGTGTAAAACGGAATTTAAACGCACCATACTGTGTAAAACGGAATTTAAACGCACCATACTGTTTAAAACGGAATTTAAACACCCCACACTGTTTAAAACCGAATTTAAACGCCCCATACTGTTTAAAACGGAATTTAAACGCCCCATACTGTTTAAAACAGAATTTAAGCACAACACACTGTTTAAAACTGAATTTGAACGCACCATACTGTGTAAAACGGAATTTAAACGCACCACACTGTTTAAAACCGAATTTAAGCACAACACACTGTTTAAAACTGAATTTAAACGCCCCATACTGTTTAAAACGGAATTTAAGCACAACACACTGTTTAAAACTGAATTTAAACGCACCACTCTGGCTAAAACGGAGCCCTGCAATGTGGCTGCGTGCGCTGCGGTCCTTCCTCCCACAAAGAGGGATCTTGTCCCAAGTGAACAATGCGATTTGGGTCATCCCAAAGCAGCACCCCACCTCCTCCTTTCTGTGGCACTTGAAAGATGGTCCAATCATCACCCCATCCTGGTTTCCATGGAACCCACCCCCCCCCTGCGCGGGTCGCCACAGTGAATTTGGATTTATTTTTCCCTGGTGAAGAGAGGGGGGTGAGGTGAGGTGAGGGGTAACTTGCGGTCATTTCTGTGCAAAGGGTTGGATGGATAGTGCGCATTAACCCCTCAAGAGCCCAAGGTTTCTTTTTCTTTCTCTTTCTTTCTTTTTTTGTTTTTTTTTTTGTTTGTTTTTAATTTAGAACAGAAACTGCTTTTAGCAGTGCGTGACGCACCAAGCGAATTTAGTTAGAGTTAGTTGCGAGGTTAAATAATGGAATGAACCGCAAGTGGTCCCATGGTCCGAGGAGGTACGTTCCCCTGACTCCTCCCAGCCTCGGTCGCGCTGCTGCCTTGCTTTAAAGCTGGGCTCCCGCGGCAGAGGCGCTGTCTGAGCCGCTGCGGTGCTGAAAGTGCCGCGCGTCCGGGATGTGGTGGCTGCTTCTGGTCTGTCTGTCTTACCAGGACAGGAACGTGGTCAAGGGCAAATTCCTCAGCGATGCCTACGAGGGCTTTGCCACCATCAACAGCACGATCTGCGCCGGGGTCTCCGTCGTGGGGATTAACTATCTGCACCGGGTGTCGGACGGGCTGGAGGAGGTGCGCTCCGTGGTGAGTCCCGCGGGGAAACTCCTGGCTTGCTCCGTGGTGGTTGACCCGGTGCGGGTGGAGTCCTTCATGCATGTGTGCAGACTGGGACTCAAGGGGCACGACACTCAGCGGTACGAGGGAACGGGGTCTGCGCACTTGGATCAAGCCAAGGCGGCGTGTGCGGGGTTCACCGGGAGACCGGAGCTCCGGGAGCGACCTGCGGAGCAACCAACGGAGCATCTATCAGAGCGTCCAGCAGAGCAAACCGCGGAGCAAACCGCGGAGCAAACCGCAGAGCGCCAAGCAGAGAAAACTGCAGAGAACACTGCAGACCAACCCTCTGAGCAAACTGCAGAGGAAAATGCACAGCGAGTGTCAGAGCAACCGTCAGATCAACCGCCAGAGCAACTGTCAGAGCAACTGGAGGGTGTCGACCACAGCTCTGAGATCCTGAAGAGATCCAAGAGAGGCTTCACCTATCCAGGGACTCTGTGGTGTGGAGCTGGAAACATGGCGGAGCACTACGACCAGTTGGGTAAGTTGTGTCTATAGGATTTACCAGTAGTGGTAGAAGTACTCAGACCTTGTCGTTCTGTAAAAGTACAAATGACACCAAATTGCTCTAGCAAAAGTGAAAGTACCACATTGACAATTCTGCTTAAGTAATTTTATATAAGTAGTTGCTCTTAAATGTATTAAAAGTAAAAGTACTGACATCTAATATCCTGTAATAGTGGAACCTTCGACAAAAGTGCTATTGAAGCTTTTTTTTCTGCAGATGATGCTCATGCAGATTACAATTTACTATTTACTATTTGGTAACACGGTAATTTGCAGAAAAAAATCACTATCATCACATTATACATCAGAAATGTAAAAGAGTAAAAATGACATATATATTTCATTTGAAATGTAGTGAAAATTAAAGTTAGGAATTAAAGTCGAAAGTCTGAATATACTCGAAAAAAACCTGTATCTATCTATCCATCTATTTATCTATCTATCAATCTGTCTGTCTGCTGTCTGTCTCTCTGTCTGTATCCAGGGGAGTTTGCAGACACAGACAGCTGCTGCCGTGTCCATGACCACTGTCCTCATGTCATCCACGCTCTCTCCTCTAAGTACGGCTACATGAACCTCAAGTGGCATTCCATCTGCCACTGCGAGTGTGACAATGCGTGAGTAGCTGTTTGGGATTCAAACACCCGCTGATGATGATAAGCAAACACACACACGCACGCACACGCACAAGCGCACACACACACACACACACACACACACACACACACACACACACACACACACACACACACACACACACACAATGGCATCACGTTGAAAAGTTGTGGCAACTTTCTCCAAAAGGATCAGCAAACAAACAATTCCCAATTTGTAGTTTGTAGTCACAGTTATTGCACTGCCAACAATAACAAACACCTGGAGTGGCAGTGGCTCCATGGCCGGGGTGGGGATAGGGTGGCGGTACTGTGAACCAACGTAATCCATTTAGATTGTATTGGGTTATATCATGGAAGTGCATTGAAACATATCAGGGACGACCCTGATCACCACACATTGATAGGGATTAAATCTCAATCTCATTTCTCAATATCTGATGTTGTAAAATGATCACACATGGACCTTTATTTCAGCTTTTCCTTTAATTCACAAAACCGACCATGCGCATAGTGCATTGTATTGAACTGTGTGAATTGTGTGGCTGCTCAAGCATTCTCCAAGAAAACTTCTAGGATTACCATAACGTGGCCCGACTGCGATAAAAAAAAAAAAAATCAGTGAAGTGAACTCCAAAATTTAAATGCCGATCGATTGCTTGTCTGAAATGGCTGAACGGAGATTGAAGCGACCATGTTGTGCTGTCGCTGCAGGTTGAAGCAGTGTCTGAGGAAGGTCAATGACACCGCCTCCCGGGTGGTGGGTCAGGCGTTCTTCAACGTGATGGAGGTGCCCTGCTTCGAGTTTGACTATGAGGATCAGTGTGTGGAGCGGCATTGGTACGGCCTGTAAGTACGGCACAGCCCCTGTCACCGCCTCCAGCTTGGCGTTAAGCGGCGTCGCGACGCACTCATCTCTTTCCCTCTTCTGTGTCTCTCCATCCCAGATGCAGAAAGTACGAGAAGCTCCCCGTGGCGGCGCTCAAGCAGTCCATCCCGTATGACTTTGGCGGGATCGATGTCATCGATGTGCTGACCATCGCCCCGTCCCAAAACCAGGAGGGACCCGGCGGGAGGGAGGAGCAGGAGGGCGGCCCGACGCCGCCCACCGCGCCGGGCCCCCCGAGCGCCGGCCCCGGGGAGCCGTCGCTGAAGAGCGTGGTCACGGCCGCAGAGGACTTCATCAAGGTGCTCGCCACCGTGTCCACCTCGCAGAGCTCCGCCGCCGACTCGGCCAAAGGAGAGACGCCCGCCACCGAGAAGAAGAAGAAGAAGAAGAAGAAGAACTCGGGGAAGGAGACGAAGAGGAAGAAGCAGAAAACCACCAACAAGCGCAAGAGGAAAGGGAAGGGAGGGAACAGAAAGCCCAAGGTAGACGCAGACGTCGGAGGAGAGCGAGGAGCTGCAGGTAACAAGGCCGAAATCGTTATGGAGGAAAGCAACTTCATAAATCAGGCTGAGATGGGCGAGGCGTTGGGCAGAAACACAAACAGGTTTATTGACGGTAAATTTGACTCGGGGAACGAGGAGACGTCCAACGAAGTCATGAAAGACCAACCGGTGATGGAGGAGATCGGTCCGGTCACATCGCACACGACCGCCGCCCAAAAGGACCCGGGAGCGACGGCCGCTGCTGCCTCTAGGTCCAACACCACGATGACTGCGGTTCCTCCCGAGAGACAAACCCCACGGACGACAAAGGGGGCGAGGAAGAGAAAAATGACCAAAATAAAATCAACTTCTTCCCCTGAAGACATTGTCATAAATATTACACCGACGGAGGAATCCGTTTGGAGCGCGACAAACCACTTAAGTATATTTTCTGCCCCTACCATCGTTACCCTATCCCCCACGGGGCAGAAGTTAGAGCGCAGTGAAAGGGGGTCTTTCCTGGGGGCCGCCGGGACCCCCATTGTAACCCCCCGCGCTCAAAGGAGCAGGTCAAAGGAGAGATCAGCTGGCGAAGGGAGAAAGAAAAGAAGGAAAACGGCCACCGCCGCTCCCATTATGGCGGCCAACCCTGAAAATTCCACTGCGGACGTTCTGAGGGGGATTAGCGGCGGCGGGGGCGCATCGATCGCCGCCCGGACACCGACAACAGAACCTGCAGAGGTGCGGCACAGAGTCAAACTGTTCACCGCCGTGCACCCGGCTTCCGCTGTTAGCGGCTTTAAAAACGAAAGGCAAAGGTCAAAAGGACTCGGGCCGAGAGGGCGAAGGGGGGAAGCTCCACCTCTCCAGAAATCCCTTCCGGACGCTGTTGATGTGCTGACCGCTGTTGAGATAAGCCGTCTATTGAGCACTCGTGCGACGGTCGCGACACCCGGTGCCCTGTCCGTAGAAACCAAGCGTTATGCAGAAAGCGGGAATCTAAACTCTGTCAGCAGCATTCCCTCCGCTGCCACAACCAGAAACAGACCGAAAAGCGGAAAGGAGAGGAAAACAAAGAAGCCGTTGCCCAATGCTCTCAGCGACGCCGTCGCTCCCCCTCGTAGCAGCCCGGCGGCACGAGAACCAATGACATTTCCGAGACCCGGGGCTTCCACCGCGCCGCCCCGAACCCAGCAGGCGACCGAGAGGGTCCGGGGGGCGCGCGCCAGGGTGTTCTACGTGACGACCGCAGCCACGCCCCTCATAAGCCCGATGCAGTTATCCATCCAGAGGGCGAAAGAGCAGTTTGTCCGCAAGAAAAGGAGAAAAGCTGCGCTCTTCTCCGGCCAGCAGTAAGCCGCCGTTGTGTCCTCGTAGGGGGATCGGGTGAACAGGCCTTTTAGTTCGACGTTTTACACAATAATCTGTTCTTGTTCAACATTTGAGCCACTATTGACAGGAATCTGATATTTTGATCTGTTAAACTGTTATGAATGAATGTGCGTAATAAAAATCTGAGACGATTACAACTGTGTCTGTTTATACCAGTGATGTTGCGGTTATGTAATGAATTAGAAAAAATGGCATTAAATTCTCACCTTGTATCGGGTATTTGCTGTCATAAAATGAGTGATTTATGTAAAAGTGTAATATTTTTTATTCTTTGATCTGTACTTTATCTGCAAGATTAATATTTGCATGTAGACAAATTGATGTGGGAAACTCTTGAGTTGAAAGTATTGAATGTACCGCCTTGAGACGAACCCTTAAATTCAACTGTTCTTTCAATTATTTCACTAACGTTCCCCTCATAATCCAGACGTGGATTAATAGCAATTACATAATGAGTGGATTAGAACCTGGTGAATATTCGGCTATACTGTATGTCATCTTAAATCCAAACCTACTTTGCTTTCTACGAACAATTCTTTCCACACCGTAGACACGGTCCACGCCAGGAAACTCGCCGGCGTTCCAAGTTTTATTTATTGTGCTCTTTTGTTGGAAGGGACTGAGGACTTTGGATTTAGCCCCCCCCTCAGGCCTCGGCTGAAGGAAGGGGGTCACATTCTCGACAAAGGATTAGGTGTTCGCTAAGCACAGCATTCTCCGCGTCCCAAAATTTGACTCGTAACACAGAGACAGAAATCCCGCGTCAGCTGATCCTCACATGCCTCCACAGGGGCTTACCTGGTTCGTTTTTAATGAATGAGCTATTTTTCCCCCCCGAAAAAAACCTCGTTACCAAGCGCTTGAATGACGCCAGGAGTAGAAATGAGTGAGTATGATAAGTTGGCAGGTAAAGCCATGGGAACAATGTCATAATGAGGATTTAAATTATGCTAAATGATTTTTGGAAGACACCCAATCTCCCCAGACAGTAAGATAAGCTGTAATGAAAGTCATCTAATTGGATCCATTATGGAGCCATTTGTCACACTTATGGTGGAAAATGGAGTCTAAGTCCCCATCCTAACAAAAAGTCATTTACCCCTAAATGTGAAGAAGTAGTAGTAGAACTAGTATTTAGCCCCAATAACTAGTGATGTTTAATTCACTGATGTGTCATATCATTATTATTATTATTATTATTGTTATTATTCTTATTATTATGGAGTGAAGTCACACGACAAAGAAACAAAAAGCTTTTAACGAGACGTTTCTTTTAATTACTCAACAGGCAAACTGAGAAGTTGTAGACACGGTTTGGTGATGTTAAGCTTTGTACATTAATAGTTGAAGTTGGTCGGAAAACAAACAAACAAAAAAAAAAAACACGTGTAACACAAACGCTTACAGAGTACAACACACTGAAATGTTTTATTGACAATGTTGGTTCAGGAAGTACGGTACTAAATGTTTCAACAGTGCATTTCACTCCTCCCACGCGCATGCGCACGCACGCACACACACGCACACACACACACGCACACACACACACACACACACACACACACACACACACACACACACACACACACACACACACACACACACACACGCGCACACGCACGCACACACACACACAGTATGGGTAATAAGGTCCTCTTTCATTTGGCACATATTGAAACTAAGTTTGGCCTTCAGCTTTTTGTAGAAAGACGCTGGACAGAACTAAGGCGAAAACCAAAATTAAACAATACAAATTACCACCAAATAAAGTGCCTGATTTGTTCTAATTTGTAAAGCATGCATTGGAACTTTTAAGTCTGATTCAGACGAGGCATGCATGATATATTTGCTCTTTTTACTGAATGGTACAAAAGGAGGGTTATTACCGGCTATGTAGTGACATTTAACCTTTTGATTACGTTTGTGCAAATGTACAGTTGTGAAACAAGGAAAAAAAACAACCTCTTATTAGGACATTGAAATATGTTGACAAAGAGGAGCAACTAGTATTTGCATATATGTAAAGAGCAACATTTTTGTATCATCAAGACTCATCATGAAATCTAACATACGTATGAAAGCCTCATGAAAAGGAAAATGGTTTTTTTAACACTTTTCTGTCTTTTTTTAGGGTTAATTAAGGATTAAACTGTTTCTACTGAGTCCCTTTGTGACCATTCTTCAGTCTCATTTCGGCTCATCTAGTCGTAGTGTTTATGGAAGTGGAGAAACAGTTATACAACATTTAAATTAAAAAACAAATAATTATTAAAAGTGTTTATGCAGATATTGTTAATACTTCCCAACAGTAACCTCCTAAAATACACACTGTTCATCTTACAACGCTGACTGCAAATATGCAAATACTGCAAAACCGTCCATCAGTACCGAGCGTATTCATTTTTTAACCTGTTTTAAGACGAAACAGATCCGAAAAGTTTATTTTTCCTTCAGTAATTACCTGGTCGATATATGTTCCATCTTACACATACAGTACTAACATAGGCATTGACAAATGAAGTATATCGTTTCTCTTCAGGTTATATTCTCTAATGAGAGTAATGATTCATTTCATAATTCTATGTTGGTAAACAAAAGCTTATTATTCCGAAAGGACGGCGGATAAAGTGGACGCGCTCGTGGTAGAACCGGAGAGCACACACCGCTCTCCACCTGTGTCTCCGTTTGTTCCCCCGCCTCCCGTTTGAGTAAAAAAACGCGTCTACAATGAACGGATGCGGCTGGACGGTAAATCGAGCGGATCTACAACGGTGTGTTTTTCTTTTTACAAATAAGCTGCGTTACGCAAAATTCAAGGAAAACAACAATCGGTGTAAACAAACATTCCTTCACATTACAGGGAGTAGCAGAAATATCGCTGAATGCGTCTTTAAAGTTCTGGAAGGTGCGCTGTCCAAAAGCCCACTGGAGTATATACATATATTTCAGAACTCGGATTCCATAACACTGTGGGTAATACGCCTGATTGGCTGTGATTATTGTTTTTCAACGTCACTGGTCGGGCATGTAAAACATGAGCAAAACGTCTGACAAATGTCTTATCTGTTTGGACCCATCCTTGATAGAAACAAGCAAATATCGATGGACATATCCCTAAAATTGCAACAGTTGGTGTGTGGGTGTGTGCTTCCCTTGGTGGCCTTCTTGGTTTTAGGCGCTCTCAACCCTATCGATCCGTCTCGTCCAGCAGCGGCGTGGCGTCGCCAGTGATGGACATGGGCGTGCTCTCGATCATGGGGCTGGGCGAGGGGCGCGGCGTCATCCTGCCCGGCCGCTGCTTCCGCCGCTCCGCCTCCTTCTCCTGCAGCCACTGCTCGGCCATCTTGCCCCAGTCCACCGCCGTGTGCGACGTTGCCCTGAGCGTTACGACAAGTGGAAATCCCAGGCAATGCAGAGAAGAAGACAAAAAAATTGAAGTTTCGGGTTAGGCGTCATTTTTTTTGGTTTATTGCCAACATTCTATTTACTGTTTACGTTCCCAGGTCTATTTTTATATTGTTTTTCTCAATTATTTGAGGCTTATATTTAATGTTTATCACCGGGTTTATTTTACATTACAATTTATTTCTTATCTTAAGGTTTTTCTTTCTGGTTCACTGTTGCGTTTTTTAATAAGTTATTGTATATGACCAAATATTTCCTGTTTCTTTTTTATTATTTAAAAGTATTTATTGTTTTTCTGTTATTGTATTATATCTATTAATCTATTGATCAAGCTATCTATCTATCTGTCTGTCTGTCTGTCTGTCTGTCTGTCTGTCTGTCTGTCAGTCTACAAACTATCCAGCACTAAATAATATGAAAAAGTGCGTATGTAGTAAGTAGTATGTATTAGTGTGTAATGTAATAAGTGTAAAAAAGTAATAATAATGAACGTGAAAGGTATGGAATAAAATGACACCATACAATACATATTCAGCAAAGTAGTGAGGGTAAATGGATAGATTTGATTGTGTTCTGGGAATTTCTTCCATTCCCGTTGGGTGGACATTTTCAGGCGGGCTTGTCTGGAATTCCCAAGCGACTTACTTGACTTGGCCTGACTGCAACTGCGGCGTCCTGTGGCGCGACGAGGAGGACGGCGTGGAGGACGAAGGCCGGCGTCCGTGCGACGACTGTGGCGTGCTGCTGGGATACTGGGGCGTGGTGACGCTCTGCGGCTGGCTGGGCGTGGCATAGGAGTAGCTGGGCGTCAGCAGGGGCGTGGCGAGGGGCTGCTGGGCGGGCGTGGCAAACACCTGAGGTATGAAAAAAAAACAAAAAAAAAAAACAAGATGGAGGGTTTAGCCGGTTTAGGAAAAAACTCCGGATTGGGAAGAAGATTGAGGTCCAGCGCAGGGACGGAGGGACGCTCCACTCGTACGTGATAGGCGCTGCTGCTGCCCCCTCCCCCGGTGCTGCCCCCGCTGTAGGCGTACTGGCTGGACGCCCACTGGGCAGGGGTCGCGTTAGGGTTCTGACCCTGGCCCGTTACCGCGGCGATGGCATTGAACATCTGAGAGGTCATGTTCGGGGGCAGGGCGCTGACTGCTCTGGTCAGGTCTGAATGGGACAAAGCGCACGCGCACAGACAGGCACACACATACACACACACACACACACACACACACACACACACACACACACGCAGATACACAAACCGTGGTAAACAACCCTAATGAGGTCTCACCTCATTAGATGAAATAATCTAAGGATCTATTCTCCTTATGAATATAGAAAAATGCTTGTATTGTATTGATTGGGAGAAACTTGCCCGCAATGTTAATATTGGCCGGCGTGGCATTGATGGACGCAGGAGTACGAGCTCTGCTGCTGCTGCTGGGAGTGATTCCTGTTCGGGAGAAGCAGAGGAAAGTGCCTCATTATTACACAAACTTTGACCCGAGGCAGTTTGTTTCACTGAGATCCATTCACAGCACGGACATGCACAGACCTGGCACCGGCTCCTGGTAGTGGTCCTTAAACCAGCGGAACAGGCCGTTGACCGTGGGGAAAATCTGTGATCTGTATCTGAATCCCTCCGGTGTGATGGTCACAAATTCAATCCTGTCAAAAAGATTTCAAAAGTGCGTTAGGGGTATGCAGAGTTTTGAAGTAGCTTCATTTGTTTTGTTGTGGGTGAGAATACCTGCAAGAAAAATGCAATCCCACCCCCCTCAAAAAACACGATGGCCTGTGCCACATTTCTAATGCTGCGCTTTTATTTTGAAACACGGTCCCAAAATAAAAGCGGCTGTGAACTCTTAACACCAGCGCCCCACAGGTCCATCACAGTCAATATTATGAGATTGTCACGATGGATCTCGGATGTCAATGGCTTCAGAGTAGAATCATGAAAAAAGTTACATTTCAAGGCTGCGTATTTTTCCGGCTTCACGTTTAAAAATGAAACATTTTAAAAACTCACAACGCAATTCCCCGCTGATGGGGCCGCATTAAGGGTTAACGCTCCTGCCCGTGCCTTTCTACATGACCAGTAATCGGGTTTTTCCCCTCTAAGCGAGTGAGTAACACAGAGCATCCTTCATTCCTTCCGCTTGGTCCTGTCATTCAACCCCCCCTCCCCTTGTCCGCCACAAGAGAAGATCCTTCAGGCCGCCAAGTGCAGCCTCGCTGAAACGGTGCCGAGCGCATCCCTGGCTTCCGTACAGTATGTATGCAAATAAATTCTCGGTGTGAGCGGCTGATCATTAGCATCACAAAAGCAGCGGAGCGGCGGTCGCCAGTGCACCCCTGACCTAGGTTTTCCTCGGGGCTGGTAACCAAGCAGAAACTTCCCCGGCAACTCCTTGCAGGCGGACACGTAGTACGGTATGAAGGTGGGCTTCTCCTTCTTGCTTTTCACCAGGACCTCCTCCATCTTCTGTAATTCGCAAAAACAGCATTCGATGATTGTTGAGGAAAAATTGTATAAAAAGCTGACGTTGGTTTCCATTTTTTTTTTACTATGCTATCTATACTATCAATCTATATATTACTCCCTTTCTGTCGCCCCCGCTGCATTCTTGAAAGTATTTGTGACCGAGCAGGTCCCGGGAGAATGCAGCCATGGGTTGAACGTGCCGGGCAGTGATTTCGTCTAGATCCTCAAATTCCTGAGGAAAATGAGGTGAGTGAAGATAAACAGAATAAGTAATAACGTGAAAGTCAGGCGGCAAGCGATGTAAAACACATGTTGACACTCTCACCTCGTTGTTGATCCAGAGGGTGTGTCCCAGGCTGAAGGCGTTCTCCTTGCCCTCCTCCCTCACGTCGATGTGCTGGTAAATCCCTTCCGCCACCTTCCAGGTCACCGTCAGGTGGTTCTCACCTTTGCTGCTCGGTCGGATGATGAGGTCTCCCTGGTCCATGGACTCCATCATCTTCTCCGCCTGCTTGAAGTTGATATTGTGGAACGACGGGTGGGCGATCACTCTCTTTATGTACGCTAGAGAGCGAAGGGAAGATCAAAACAGTAAGTAATAAAAACCTCCGCAGAGTATGTGCAAAATTTTAAGATTGATCCAGAACTGATTTGCAGTTATTTTCTTTTACTTTTCAATCTCAAAGGATAGATCTGCCATTTTTAAACCCAGGATGAATATGTTGGTTCCCATCATTTATACCTGTTCTTAGCACAACCATGCTGAACTCTTTACTATTGGGAAACTTACCACTCTGTTGCAGCTTCTCACTGTGCTTACTGTAAATGCCGTGCAAAGTTTTATGCCCTAAAGATGGCAAGTCTCCTTTTCGAGTAATAGTAATTTTCATGTAATAGTCAGACAGTTTTGGTAAATGTAACTGGTTGTATTTTTAGCAAAATCAGCTCTTTTTTGACTGCATCCGTGCTCACGTAACAGACCAGAAACAAGAAGTCACATCGCTCAAAAAGTACTGAAAATCTGTGTTCCTTGCTACCAACTTGTTCTCTGCTGCTTCATCTTGGCGTCCTGCTCCTTCTTCAGGTCCTCGGACTCGGCGTCAAAGTCGTAGTAGGTGTCTTTGGGAAGCTTCCAGTCGTTGTTCTTGTCGGACAAGTCGGACGTGCGACAGGTCAGGTCCACGCTCAGCTTCTCGATGTCGATCTTCATGATTCTGCAGTGCACAGTCATCCCCACCTGCAGCCGCGAGAGCCAAGTTACCCAGAGGGATGTGGGTTTTTTTGGGTGACCCCTGCTGGTCACGAAAACAGAAAGCTGCATGCGTGGAAACGTCGATTACTGGAAAACACAACACAACCTTGACTCTTTCCTCGGGGTGCTTGACTATTTTGTCGCTCAGGAACTTGGTGGGGACGAAGCCGGTGACTCCGTTGTCCAGGCGACAGCGCACGCCGATGGCTTGACCCGGACAGGAGCCGCTGTCAAAATGATTCCACACCTGCACGAGGGGAAAACAGACGGCACAGACGTGCACTCATAGGTTAACATCGTCGGCAAATAAAAGCACGCGCCGCTGGTGCTCGTTGGTGTTCCTCACCTCGCTGAGTTCGGGGAAGTTGTCCTGGTGGCAGAAGGGGCACTGCCACAGGCCGGTCTCATCGTTCCTGATAGCTTGGTCATAACTCTCGCCCTGGGGGCGCCGGTGAGCAATCCCGGTCACCACACTGGTCACCAGTTTACCTGCAGGGGATCGTTCCCGGAGGGTGAATGCACAGCTCTGGAACTGGAACCCGAATATTCCCATGAGGTAAATATGGAAGGCTCTAGGGTTCGGATGCAGTCGTTACCGATGTAGAAGGTCTCCGGTGTCTCCTTGGTGAGCAGGTTGAAAATCTCCTCCGTGTTGGGGCTTCTGTAGGAGGATCTCAAATCCTTGTATCTGCAACTCAGCTCAGCACGGATGTCGTACAAGGTTATTCCCTTATTTCCGTAGCCCTGTAGGTGACACAAAGAGAGTCAAATGAAATAGATTTAAGGGTCAAATTGAATTTTAGTGTGAATCCTAGCCGGCACTCACGTTTGACATTACCCCGATCCATTTTTCTGATGATAACTCACTTTAAAAAAATATATTTTTTATTCAAACTACATGGTGAAAACCAACCTTTAAATCATCTCCCAATGGTACTATGGTCACGTAATTTGTCAGTTATTACATTTGGAATTACATTTGACAAGGTAAAAGCACCATTGTTTTACCATGGAATCAACACATATAAAATGCAGCAACGTTAAGTACCTACAAAAATCGCGAAAACCCCAAAATAGACACAATATCCATAAAATCTGTAAATCTGAGCTATCATCAGTGAAATGGTCAGGGGTAAAATGTGTGTGCGGACTGGTAAACAGGCTAAAACTCAAAACTTATGACACTCATCACTGGTCCTTTAATAAACAAACTTTACATTCTCTCCCACCGACCTGTCTCTCCAGCTCCTCAGCAAAGGCGTCCAGGTCCAGGTCCTTGAGCCGCTCCGGGTTTTCCAGGATTTCCTCCAGCGCCCCGGCGGGGTTGGCGTCCTCCGCCGACTCGTCGTACTCCAGGGCGTCCACCGCCATCTTGCGCGCCCACTCGTACGTCTCTGGGTGAACCCGAGAACCGTCCAGGACCTCGATGTAGGAGTCGGTGCTACAGGGAGACAATTTGCATGAATCAAATGATAAGCAGCGAAAGATCATTTTAAAAACCCAGATAAAACAGATAAATCTGCCACAGTAAATATCCACCTCTTATCAACATAAAGAGAGTTTTACGCTGTAGATTCTCAATAAGTCGTGACATCTTTATTTGTGTACCACTTTTCACACAACATTACAAAGAGCTGTTTTTGTTTTTTTTTACAGTAGAAACAGACACAACAAATCAAATTAAAAATGGAGAAATTTTAAATCTTAAAAATCTACAATGATGACTGAGATACTGAGAACTGAGAACATATTAGAGATTAATTTAGATTAATTTATTATTATTGACAAGATTAATTTATTGTCATAAGAAAAATAACTTAATTTCTCCGCTTGGGGCGAATACGGGGTTCCGCGTCGTACCTGTCTCCGAGTGAAGTCGTGTCGATCTTAATGAACCCAGCGCAATTAATGAAGACTTTGGGGCCCATGTGGCACATCGTGACCAACTGAGTGCGATTTTCTAAACGGGTGTTGTTCTGCTTCAGGATCTGGAACCCAGAGAGAGAGAAAATCGTAATTAATATTTCCATGAGTAAACCTGAAAAATTACATTGAAATATAATCTGGGAATTAGGGGATTAAAAAAAATGGATGGGATATGACGAAAACGGATTCTAAATGATAAAGAAAGAGATGTTTGATAAGAGAAATCACGGCCTGGGAGTCTCACCTTGAGAAGATGGGATCCCTTCCTGGCTCCCAGACCACAGATGTACTGGACCAGACTCTGGGTGAAGGGATGAGCCAGGGCGCGGTTCACATCCACGCCCACCTCGTTGACCCGGTTGATGAACTCACACTGGAGAGCGTTCAGGAGGTCCTCCTTCACCACGTGGTCCTAAGTGGACAAGTTAGAGGACGGTGAGAACCCTGATATCGTTTGTTAACTTTTATTTCTACAGGGAGGCTCCGCTGAGAGCAGTGCTCCGATTACAAAACAGCAAAATGTAATAAAACAATTACATTTCAACAAACACAAACATGAAACAACCTTTGAGGTCACACAATAAAACTCTTTGTGAATGAGTTGTTGATGCTGCAAAGTACTGCGCATTGCGTTGTATTTATATGGGGCAAAGAAAAAACAAATGCTGTTTTCCCTTAAATCAGTATTAAAATGGGGGTTTCCAACGTCTCAAATATTGATGTGAGTAAGTTAGGCGGTGTGTGTGTTGATCTCAGTTTCAAGGCAGGTGTAAGATAAAAGGGTTATTTTTGAAGCAATTATTTGGACACAAACGGGGGCCATGTTGCTCTCTGACAGCCGACCTACATTCCAGTAAAGAAGATAATGACGTGTTTCGACAGCAATAAATCATAAAGTGCTCTGGCAAACTGTATTTAACTAGTATTTCTTTAATTTTCATATGTATTCATTTCATATCATCATGATTGAATATGTATTTATTGATAAATATTTTCACATTTCATATGTTCTTACATGCCATTGTATCATGCATGTCATTCTGTAACCACAAAGTATTAAAGTTTATTGTTATCTGCATAGCATGACAGAAAGTGACACCAGTAAAGAAACGCTTGATCCTTGTGCAATCGCAATAATGTAAGAAGGAGTAATAGAAAAAAATACGTAATAAAAGTAGTAATTTACAAAAAAAGACAAAATACCAAGCATCATACCATACACTGTACAAAATAGACATCACTAAATATAAAGTAAGCCAAAAAGTAAAAGAAAAAAGTTTAAGTTGAAAAGAATGGATTGAAGTTATATTGTGGTAATAATATTATTGCATGATATAGTTATTCTATCACAGCATGTAAAGATTATCTGCTTATCGAAGTTCTTGTGAAATAACTGCAAAATAACAAAAACTTGTAATTCTGATTTGTACATTAAAAACACTGAAGATTGATCAATATTTAAAATACTTCAAACACATATGCATCCATGCATGTGTTTAAAATGACTATTATGTTCTAGGTTTTAAGTATGTGGTTACCTGAAGCGGGTGCAGCTTCAGGCAGAGGATGTCGTCGTCGCTGCTGCAGACCTGAGCAAACTCCACCAGAGGATCCTGCAGCTTCCGGGCCACGGACACGGCTTGTCTCAGCAGAGGAGGGTAGTCCCGAAAATCTGCCTGGAAAACCCACAGACACATCTATCTAGAGCAGCTATCTAGAGCAACGGGGGTACTCATACGCCTAGGGGTTCTTTGGGGTACTCCAGGGGGTGTTGTAGTAATGTAAAACAATGCGTCAAAAAAAATATTGGTTATATATGAAAAACACAAACACACATGACACATGTCATTATGTACAGCACATAATTCATGTTAATTGTCTTTTTTCTTTTGCTCCTAATGCCAGTGAAGGGGGTACTCAGCTGAAAAGAGATTTAGAACCTGCTGAAGAACCTGTACATGGTGTGAGCTACAGCAGGGATAAAGAAAATGACACTTGCTTAGTTCCTAGGAAGATCTCTCTTAAACATGTCGAAAAAAGGTACCAGAGCCGAATTTACTTAATTACAAATAATACGTGTAGGATCATTTGCATGATTATTATGATAATTATGATTATTTTATGAAGTTTAAATACTTTGACAACACTTATGTACATGCCAATAAAGTTCAATCAACTTGAATTGAGAGGAACAAAAGAAGTGAAAGAGATGAAGGGGAGGTACGGCCCTGAGATATTTTGTGTGGATTCAGTTCTGTGTTTTTAAGGCTGAGGTTGGTTGACATACCAAGGGCGGTGTCGGACCTACCTCTGACTTCTTGCTGTTCATGTACAGGATGCCCAGCTCATTGTCGACCAGTTCCACTGCGATGGAGGGGAAGGAGGACTCCTGCTCCAGCTCGCCGACGGTGCGCTTGATGTCCTCCATCACCAGCTGGGCGTCCCTGGGTTCCAGAACAGCACATGTAAAGACACGGGCCACCGCCGTTTCATCTCTAACGTTTAATTTAGGGGAAAGTGAATCGTTAAATACGTCAAAGGAAAGGGTAAAAAGCGGACGCCAACAGGGTAACCGACCGGTTCTCTCCAGCGACCGCAATGATGTGAGGCTTCTTGGTGTTCAGGAACTTCTTCAGGCTTTCGATGTCTTGGAGCTGAAAGATGGGTTTCCAGAAAAGGAGACGCCGCGTTAGTAACCTCGCCTGACTCCAACGCGGCGTGCACGCGGGCGCCTGGATTACGAGGTTTGGAATGCACCACCTTCCTCTCCCTCTCCTCCTCTCTCCACGCGTTCCTCCTCTTCAGGAAGTACGGGAGCCGGAGGAAGTCTCCCATCTCCCCGTCGCTGTTCACCAAGGCGCAGAACACGGGCGTGTCTCTGAAGGGGGACGCGGAGCCATGGAAGCGCGTTATTATTCGATACTGGACTAGTTGAAAAAAAATAGGGACCACAGAGTCTGAGGCAGAGTTAAGTCGTGTTTTTTTTTTGTACAGGCATCTCTTCGTCGTCAGGTATTACTGTATCATATTCAAAGGACAGTTTGACGGTGCCTTTCCTCAGATACCACCACAAATGGAACGAAGGACACCCGTCCGACTTGGATAGGCGTGCAGTATAGTACACTGTATCTGGGTGCTAATTGAATATAAGTATTTAACGTAGCAGCTCTTTGATATCGATGGGACACCGGTCGGGCAGAACAGACCTGCTGGACGCGAAGGCCACGCCCAGGACACGGATGCCCTTGCCCTGGGCCTCGGCCGTCAGCTCCTCGTCCTCCTCCTCCTCCACTTGCTGGTCGGGCCGATAGGGCGCCACCTTCAGGCAGTTATACAGCTTCCTGCTGCAGGCCTGGGGGAGGGGTGGCAGCCGCTATCACTCAACACTGTGGGCTCAACATACATCAATTGTCTGAGCCGCCTGCTTTCGGAGAGTCGATGCCAAAATGAGAAAAGAAGTGATCAACGCCACCGTGAAGAAATTACCAGGAACAAAAAGCACAATCGAGAGAAGCTAGTGGAGCTTGCTGTGGCGGATACATGATAGTGACACGTGATGTTTCTTCAGAGGATGTGCACATACTTTGATAATGTTTTCCTTCGCCTCGGCAACCAGCTTGTTCTTCAGCTCTTTGGCCATCTGCGGGTAGAGGAAATGCTTGAGGGAATGCTCGATGGCCAGGGTGCGCTGCCGGTTCCACTCCTGGACCTGGTGGCTGAACTCGTCTCTGTAGTAAAACTGCTTGATCTCCTCGAAGTACGTCTGGTCTCCATAGCTACCGGGTGAAGGCACACGAAGGGTGAAAGGGGGGCGCAGTTAGGGTCGCATGTCAGCGCAGCAATTTCACATAAGTGAGGAAGTTAAACATATTAATATTAATCGTACCAAGTAGTTAAGTTAAATAATAAAAAAATGTATGAAGAAAGAGCTTCTGGCAAGGTATGGTAATGTGCATATTTTGTGTCTGTATCTTCATTAAAGTCTCTGATCCATGATTTTTTTTGTTTTTAAAGAAAAAAAAAAAGTTGCTTTTTTTGTTTGTTTTTTTCAAAGTTTTTCCTCAAAGTTTGCGTTAATGGCGATGGCAAACCTTCATTTCCAAAACGAGACAAAATTGTGTTAAAATTGGCAGCTGAGATGTAGGCGCGTACTGCCCTTCACAGAGTGACTCAATGTCGCCTCTTAAGAAATGTGGCAGGGCGGTTCCGATCCACATCACGTCTACCAACCCGGATTAAAGTTACATTCGTTGCATGTCTCACCCCTTCACTCCTAGCAGATCAATGCAAATGCTGATGGTGACTAATCCCTCCTCCTCGGCCTGACACATCTTCAGGAACTGCTCCCCGTTCAGCTCCTTCACCGGTTTGTTCTTCAGGTACTTGAAGGAGTAGCCGTAATGAGCCTCATCGATATCCTGCCAGAGCAGATTGAACAGGAAACGACAAGACTGAGACCTGGAATTTAGATCTCGCAAAAGAGGAGCTTGAGGTCGTCCCTGTCTCACGACCTACCGAGCGTATTGTTTTCCCCAGATTTCATCATAGACAGATACTGTTTAATCTCAGAGGTTCCATATCCAAAGTGACCTCACACACCACGTAGGTTTCAAATTGTTCATCTGAAAATGTGTTTGTGATCGCTGAGAATCCTCTTTTTAGGAGCATGATCCTAATGTGAGGAGAGAGCGTGTGTGCCCACCAGGAGGCTGCAGGTCGCCGCTGAACACCGTTGTTGACGCGATATAAACACTCCACGCCGGCCTGACTACTTGTGATTATGGAACCGAAATTAAAATATTCCCCGCCCCGGCGCACCTTTTTGCCTTTCTTGGCGGGTTTGATGTTGATCTTGGCCCTCTCCTGGAATGTCTGCCTCAGCACGTGTCTCACCAGCGGCTCGCGGGCGATCTGCATGGCCACCATGTAGCGCGTTCCCTCCAGCACCGCCTCGGCCGTACTGAACTGGCTGGACACAGACAAAGCAGGGACGCAACGTTCCACTGTAGCGTTAGTAGGCTCGACGGGGGGAGCGCCGGCCGCGTGACGAGACGCCCCGCTCGACGGACCTGCAGACGTAGTCCTTGGCCAGCTCCAGAGGCTCGGCGGGGAACTGCTCTGTCTCATGCCGCTGGTAGCTGTCACGCAAGTTCTCCCCAAACTGCTCTGGAGTCAGTCCAAACTTCTTGGCCAGGCCATCTGGCAGAACAATACCAGAGAGAGGGGGAAATTGTGTTCACATCACGCTGAGGCTACAAAGCTCCACCCGGCATGACATTTAAGTAAAAAGAGCGATGTTCGTCGCAAAGTTGTTGACATTTTTCTTTATAATGGGTTCCAGGAGCTGGGCAGAAAATGGTGGAGTGTTAAGAAAACAAATAAATAAATAAAAAAGTATTTCCAGTGCCTCTGAACACAGATAACTGTGACATCTGGTGGACAGCTCCGGAGCGGCACTCACCCAGTCCAGTGCTCTGGCAGATGGTGTACATGTCCCTGCGAGACGCCAGCTTCAGGTCGGGCCCTTTAAGCTGCTGCTCTCCCTCCTCCTCCTCCGGCTCGGGTTCCTCCGCCTCCGCGTCCCCTGCGAATACAACGCACGACTTTTCACTGCGTGCGGAAAAAATAAAAAATAAATGGTCGGGACTCAGAACGTAGCATCACGACCTACTGTCCTCATCGACTTCTTTGACTTTTTTAAGGTTCTTGGTTTTGGACTTGGACGCGTTCTGCATCTTGGGGATGTCTCGGCCGTAGTACAGGAGGAAATGGTTGTAGACGTCGCTGAGTTCGTCGCCGGACTGGACGTTCTTCAACCTTTCATTTTTTTTTTAAAGTTCACAAACACGATAAGACAGGGCCACATTTTAATAAAGCCACATCCAAACCCGGAACCGTCTGCCGTAACGAACGCGCCCCGTTGAAAAAAAAGGAACCGGGCACCGCACCTCTCCAAATCGGCGGTGTCCAGCGGACGGACGCCGTCGGACAGCGGCTTGTCCGGGTCGGCGGATATCAGCTCGAACTGGAAGGCCTGCATCCGGTGGAAGAGCCGGGTCAGGTTCTGCTTACGGCTCTTGAGCTGCGTCCACTGGAAGGGCAGTTTCAGTCTGGGTTAGTTCCCCCGCTCTCATCTTTGTTCCCCGATACCATCCCGTTAGAAAAGTCGGCGGAAACATCACAGTCGTTTAATCACCTTCTCATCCCACTGCCAAACCTTCCACAGGTCGTTTATATTTAGCTCCGGCTCCACGTACTCCTTCCTGTAGAATGCTATAAACGGAACCTTTTGAAGCACATCCGGAAACATTTTGAAGTTAAACTTCCGACGATTTATTTTTCCACCGGGAATGAGAATAAGTTACCGTAAATACATTTCTGTGAGCGGGCGAGCACGGCGCGGGTACCTCAAAGTGCTGGTTCCTCATGAAATTCAGGGCCTCTTTGATCTTCTGAATCATACTGGGACCCTTCCTGCTAAAATTAGATGTCGGGCCTCTTTCCAAATAGTCTGTGTTCTCCTGATTTGATGGAACAGAGTCGAATGCGCAAATGAATTGCCCAATTTTTGAAAAAGCCTGCTACGTCGAGTCGACGTTCAACCGCGGCCGTAAGGAACGCATTCTACCTGCATGGAGATGGTGGGGGTGGAGAAGGCGTTCCTGTAGATCCACTCAGCCTCCTCCTCCAGCTCGTCGTCCTCTGCGGGCCTCACGGGGATGGAGCGCAGCTGCAACACGCAAAACACACTCGAGGGTCACACGGCCCAAATTAAATGTGAATATTTTTGAACACCCATTTACCGGCATGAAAGGAAACATCCTTCTGTTCCACACATGTGTAAACATTGGATATTGTAATACAAAGGTAGCAGGGATGCACCGACATTGATTTGTCTGACCAATCAAAATAGAACGCTGGTGTCAGGGAATATAAAGAAAACATTAATGCGATACCGGGATACATGGAAAACATGCCATATACCAGGGAAGTAAAGAATTTCTGCATTAATTGAATTTTTTATGTTTCTAAAGAAGAAAAAATGGATAATATGTCTATTGTGTTGTAAGGACCCCAACTAAATGTCTGGAGGTAATGGAACAGTCAAGTCTTAAAGGTTGAAAGATCTGAATCAGTATTGGCTGTTAAATTATTATTATTTTTTAAAAGGTCGATATTTCTAAAATTTTGACGACGTGCAAGGAGCCCCGGCCGCACCTGGAACCGCTCGGGCATGTCCGTGGAGCGGATCTCGTTGTCCTGGTCCGTCATGTGGCTGCTCTCCAGCTCGCTGGGCTCGTAGATCTCAAAGATGCTGCGGCGCCCCGCCCTCTTCTTCGCCTGCTTCTTGGGCCGCTCCCAGGACTCGTCCTCGGCATCCTCCTCCTCATCCTCGACGTCGTCGTAGGTCTCGGTGTCGAAATCTGCAAAGTCAAAGTCCCCCCCAAATATCTCCTGAGCCTCCTGTAGGGCCCTGGGAACAAAAGATGTTGGTGGTCAGTGTCTATTCAATGGTAATTTACTGTTTATCATTCAATAGATTAAAGTCACTTACGCATCCGTGTATCCAGGCAACTTTTTCCTCCATTTGGGCTTTTTCAACGGCTGGCCGTCATCATCCACGATGAAATCATCAATATCTGAAATGGAAACACATGAGCTTGTGAAGATATCCGCAACACACAGTTCACACGCGTGGGTTCCGACGAGGCGTGATGCGCGGTGGGGCTCCTCGCACCAGACTCCTCCTCTTCATCCTCGTCCTCCCCCGGGTGGAGCGGCACCTCCACGGCCTCGCTGTCGTCCAGGCCCGTGGCCCCCATGAAGATCTCATCCGCGATCATGTCCTTCTCGTGGGCCCCGCGGACGTCCTCGTCCCCCTCCTCGTCCTCGTCGTCGGACATGTCCCGTAGGCGTCTGAACTTTTGCTGGAAGTGGAGAGGAGCATCGGGTGGAGTTGTTGTCGATGAATGGAGACATTGGAACTTTGAAATGTTGTTTATCATTGTGCCTGCAGGTCTCAGTGAGTTGAACATAATACTTATTTTGTACCTGTTACAGCAAATTTGAGCAAAATTTTGAAATAAATTTTGAAATAAAGTGAATCACTGTATGTTCATTCAGAATAGGTGAATATAGAAGCATTTAAGTATGAAGGTAAGTATTTTGTTTAAATAAAGCTCTAATTTTACCTTTTTTTTACATCCAAAATGGCATTGATGCAGAGGAGCTCACTAATTCTGACAAAAAGACAAAATCTGTATGGTGAAATGAAAAAATCTGAGACTATTTAATTACTTTTAAAATTGAATTTCACTTTTTAAGGACCTGTGGACACGTTATCCAGTGCTTACGAAAATCAAATTACCCTTTTCACTTTCACTCCCAAATTCTCCTCAATGAGATCAATATCGTCGTCGTCCAAGCGGTCGTCATAACCTGCGGGGGAGACATTGAAACGTCAGTGATCAGCCGCCGTCAGAGGCGCTGTTGATGCGATGCGCTCCAGCGCGAGCGGCCACTGACTTCGCTTCTTTTTGCGGTGCCCAATTTCTTCCCCGGAGTCGCTTTCCTCTTCATCCTCTCCCTCCCGCTTGCCGTCGCCATCCTCTTCCTCATCCCTTTCCACGTCGTCGTTGATCAGGCCTCGAAGGTTCCCGTGCTCGTCCTGATCCTCGGCGTTCCCCTCCTCGTCGTCCTCATCTGTGTGGTTGCAAAGTGTTAGTTCTCCTGCCGGTGAACGCGGCAACGACGACAAACAAATGGCGGTTCCATCTTACCGTCGTTGGCATCTCTGTGTTTCTGTGCTTTTTTCTGCTCACCGGGCCCCTCAAATAACTCCTCCTCAGATTCCTCTGCTTCACTCTCAATGAAATCGGACATGATTACAGGGTCTGTTGGTAAAAGCGTGATCAAACATTAGATGTATTTTCACGAGTGTCAACGTTTACCAGCTGATGTTCCATGTGTTTACATTGCCCTTTTAAGGGCGTAAAAATACTCAACTATACCAAAATATGTACATAACCCTAAAGGGGTCTGGATTAGTAGTGTCGTTTTTTTTTTTTATCTAATGAGCATATTTCATGCGCCGTAAAATCAGTGAATCTCAATCTTTTTCACATCTGGGACCCTGCATGTCACACGTATTTGGCCATGAAACCCTTTTGATGAGATTTTGTCTCTGGGAAGCCAACGAGAATTGGATTGTTGGATTTTTATTGTTCAATATGATTTAGTCCAAACCTCCATCTATACCTGCCTGTATAGCTTGGGAGGTAACAGTGAAACTATGATTTAAAAAAGAATTTCATTAGTGTACATTCTCTAACGGTCCTATTGTCTGGGAAATGACTGAAATGACGATTTGAAAATGTCATAAAATTCAAAGCCAAATGTATTTAAAGCACATTATCATGCAGAAATAAAAGTGTTTATACATGACAAAACACTGTAATATCATACAAAATCATACATACAAAGTCGTACATGAATAACCCCAAGAAACGGGCACATGGATGAGAGTTAGCCAATTTTAACCAGCAATCATTTTGTAGTAGAGCCCTTGGAAGCTCTGGAGGGGCCCTTGCGGGGTCCGCGGACCCCTTATTGAGATCCACCGCCTTAAATTAAAGGGGGGGAAAAAAAGGAAAAAAAAAAAAGATGGTGGAAATAAAAAATGAATTCCTCCGTAAAGAACAGCGTTGTGCAAGTTTAATGGCATCCGAATCCGGCGTGAGAGTCAACGGCCTGGCTCCACGGACGGCGCAGTATAATAAACGCTAGAATAAAACCCCAGCGGCAGAAAGCGCAGTTACCGGGGGAGGAAACGTAGCGGCGATTTGCCCGCTGGACGCGACGGCGCTTCTCCCCCCGCTCGACGCCCACGGAGCCTCGGAGGCGATTCGGGTTTGGTTCGAGAGCAGGAGAGGTCCGGCGGAGACGCCGGGAGGGGGGGGGAGATGGAGCTAAGCGGCTACGGCACGGAGCGCGGAATGCGCCTTTCTGCCGCAGCGTCCCGCAGCGCCCCGTGCGCGGCGGTACATACCTTCGACGGGGATCCGTTGATCTGCGGCAGATCGCGCCCTATCGACAGCGGATCGATCCCCGGGGTTTGCCGGTCCTGCCCTCGCACCGCGGCAGTAGCAGCGGCAGCAGCCTCCGGACGCGCGGGATGGAAGGCAGGAAAAGGCACCATTTAAAGTGATGAAGCCGCGGCGCGCACGTCACAGAATCCGGGATCAGCGGCAGAATGTGGGAGAAGAAGTTCCAGGCACCACCACAGACACGCACTGGTTCTGAGAAAATGCTTTATTTGATTTTGTTTTTCCACATTCAACTTAGATTCATCTTTTTTTTTTTTTTTTTTTTACGGCGCCGGAGTAGTTCCAATGTCAAATTGTATATAAAAAAAAAAGAAGATAAAAAGGAAAAAAATAAATGTGCTTATAATAAACATTTCCAACAATTTCAAGTGGTTTTCCTAACAATGCAGGACTCATTTAGAAAATGAGAGGCAGCTGACATTTTTGTAAAAAAAAAAAAAAAAGTAATAATAATTAAGAAAAATAATAATAAAAAAAACAAAATAAAAAAGTTGTTCAAACCGACTAAATGAACACAGCCACTCCACGCAACCATGACAATTCCATTATGCATTGCCAATATTTCAATCATAAAGTTGGTTGGTTATACAAAGGACTTTATTACAAATGAGTAATGAAGACGGCCTTGCACTAAATGGCATGTTCCACCGGGCGCATCAGGATACCTCCAATCTATAGGGGGGAAAGAACAAGATGTCCTCCATTACACTCATTCACCCACTGTCAATAATAAATATTAAATGTATTTATCACTCTACCTCTACAGCTTTTTTACATTTTACTGTAGCGCACAGACTGAGTGACTTACAAAGTCAAATTCCTTGTGTGTGCACACGCACTCTGGCCATAAAAGGCCTGATTCTGATCGAGGTTATTGTAGACGACTTACAACCCTAACCCAGGGTTAAAAGTGTGTGTTGATACAAGATAACGCATATCAATTCCCGGAGGGCTATTCAGTTAATGAAAAGGTAATTCAATGTAGGAAATAGGTAATTACACATATAATGCAAAGTGCAAGTGTCTGTGACACCTGTGAGGGGTTAGCACCTACCTGCAAATGTGGAGGAGCGCTTAACAAGCATGTCACCGCACTGACAACGTCCTTGGCTCCTAAGCACTGCGAGGGAACACAACGTTTAGGGAAATACGTACAGCTAAGCAATTCTTCTTTTTTATTGTTTTTTTCAAGACTGCAGTGAACACCGATCTGTAGATCTGTTTTATTACCTTGATGCTGCTATATGTGGAAGCAGCTTTCTCCGGGCTTTGGCAAAAGGAGAGCCTCAAGGAAAACTCTGTCTCCACAAGACGAGGAGAAATACTCCGGAAAAGAATGGATTCATAAGCATTTACGTAGCTCATTGAAACAGAGTTTAGTTGCAGGAGCAAAAAGTATTGGTTGTAAACATGGTTCGGATTACGGGGGGGATGGGGGGGATGGGGGGGTCTGACCCCCCTAATTAAGACCTGAACCCCCCCCCCCAACATTTCACAGTCAGATCATGCTAGATCATTAATGGTGTCTGCGTAACGGAGAGGGAGCTGCGCTGCGCTTTTTGAGTACAGCGTTTTTGGTCAGGTGCTAAGCAGTACAGACATAGACATAGAAACTGTAGATATTTAATGGTCCTATTCACCGAATTTCATTCAGTAAATAAAGTTCATGTTAAGGTACCTGTTTATGTTGATGATGTGCCCATCGTCAACATTTCTTTCTTTTATTGGCTGATAGGCCTCGTGTGCGCTTTCATCCCGCGAGTCCGGGTGAGCCAGGCCTGCGCTGTGAATGCAGACGTCCACGCCAGCCATTTTGCAGCTCAGATTAGGAATAAGCTCCATGCTGCCGTACAGTACATAGTGAATATGAATCAGATACAGTGTCGAGTATTATCTGAAGAGAAAAGAAACCTGACAGTATACAAATGGTTTTTACAAAGGAACAGCAAATCACAGGACTGTGGTCGGAATGAGATAATTGATCTCTTGAATCTTGAATGACGCATATAAATATACATATTCAAAGGAGAATAGAATTAAAGGTCCTGCAATAAGGGAGACATACAGGTACTCCTCACTTAACGATCGAGTTCCGTTCCTAGGACCAGGTCGTTAAGTGAATTGGTCGATAAGCAGGACCCGTGTTATTTAACGGTAAGGGGGCGTGGCCATCACGAACGCGAGTGCAGTGAATACTGACAGACTGTGGGAACAAAACTGAGAACGGTGATGAGATGAGATGTATACAGTGTACATAGTATATATAGTGTGTATATAGTATGTACAGTGTATATAATATGTACAGTGTATATAGTGTGCATAGTATATATAGTGTATATAGTGTATATAGTGAATATAGTGTATATAGTATATATAGTGTACATAGTATATATAGTGTATATATAGTATGTGCAGTGTATAATATGTACAGTGTATATAGTATATATAGTGAATATAGTGTATATAGTGAATAT